>NC_092151.1:82779678-83147178 GCF_045791955.1 Oncorhynchus clarkii lewisi | reverse complement strand
TGTTTTACCTGGACCTGTCCTGTTTTTAGGATGTTAGCATGTCAGCACATTTTTTTTTATTTGATTCGGCTCAATTTAGGTTAGGGTATTTGATCGGAGGAACCTGCATGAGGTAAAAAGTTTCCTTCTCATTACATTATCATCCATTTTATCTCCAGCCTGTAATCTACAGAAAGGCCACATACTGTACTATTTCTACCATATACTATATCTGCTACATGATTTATATTAGGTCATTTTTTTGACAGAAAGTTGGTGGAGTGCTGAAGCGATACATCTCTCCAACAGCACCCTGGAGAGGCACGCTGGGAATGGACAAGATAAATAGTTTGTGTCCCTGCCTTTGACACAGTGGGCACTGCTTATCACAGGGCAGCATCAGCGCTCACCTAAAATGTCTATATGCCACTGGTTGAGAGAAATTATCATTGTTTTTGGGCAGAATTCTGAGGTTTTATATTTGTTGTTAGAGGTGCATCTTGGTCCTCACCAACAGCACCATGAGCGGGCCAGTCTTGCTGAAATATAGCTAAACCGTTTGACGAGGAAAAACACTGGATGTTTGGCGTCTTCTTTTAAATAATGTTTATTAATTATGAAATTATTAAAAATATGAATAACAGTCCATCCAGGAGGCCACTAGAGGCCTGCAGGAAAGGGCTACAGTGATTTACACCACACACAATCTTGCTTTACAATCATCACAAACTCTGTTATGTAGTATTGTTCTTCTGTAGACCAGACCGTGTAGTGTACATGACCATGATGAGGACATGGATCGTTTGTTTAGTTTAACACAAAGGGAATGGGAAACCAGGATTGAGGACTGAAAACACAGCTGGGACAGATCTCGCTGACGCAGCATCGGAACGTCAGGATGAGTGGAAATTCTGGCCCGGAATGTCTTGTCCCACTGTGGGAAAATAGTCCCCCAATAAATGGACTGGCCCAAGTCAAATCAAAGTTTATTGGTTGCGTACACAGTTTAACAGGTGTTATAGTTGTGCACCGAAATGCTTATGTTCCTAGATCCTAACAATGCAGTCAAATGTCAGACATTACCATTTTTTTTATTAAAAGGCAAGTACAGTGGGACAAATCCAGTTTACAACCCAAATAGCACTGTATCAAAATTCACACTGAACACTGAACAGACAACCATGGGACTGGTGTGTGTTGTGTTTCACTGGAATTTTTTCTAATTCAGCTCAGTAGCAATTCAATCAAACATAATGTTCTGTAAACAGGAAACCAGGTTAACCAATCATTATTCCAGAATGTAGTAGATGTTCTTGACTCTGTCGTCTGGTCAGCTTTTTGTTTTCATGTTCAAAGATCTCCTTAGATTGTAATGTTCTAACTCTCTGGACAGTGATGTCATGATGTTCTAACTCTCTGGACAGTGATGTCATGATGTTCTAACTCTCTGGACAGTGATGTCATGATGTTCTAACTCTCTGGACAGTGATGTCATGGTGTTCTAACTCTCTGGACAGTGATGTCATGATGTTCTAACTCTCTGGACAGTGATGTCATGGTGTTCTAACTCTCTGGACGATAATGTCATGATGTTCTAACTCTCTGGACGGTGATGTCATGATTTTCTAACTCTCTGGACGGTGATGTCATGATGTTCTAACTCTCTGGACAGGGATGTCATGATTTTCTCACTCTCTGGACAGTGATGTCATGATGTTCTAACTCTCTGGACAGTGATGTCATGATGTTCTAACTCTGGATAGTGATGTCATGATGTTCTAACTCTGGACAGTGATGTCATGATGTTCTAACTCTGGATAGTGATGTCATGATTTTCTAACTCTCTGGATAGTGATGTCATGATGTTCTAACTCTCTGGATAGTGATGTCATGATGTTCTAACTCTGGACAGTGATGTCATGATGTTCTAACTCTGGATAGTGATGTCATGATGTTGTAACCCAGATGTCTTCTTGTCCCCATACAGGAGCATCCTCTCCAGCTCGTCCTGCTACACCATCAGCTCCATCAGCGGTTTTCAGCAGCCCTCCCCCTCCCCCTCCACGCCCCACCTCACGACCCAAATTGCCCCCTGGGAAACCCAGCAAGGGGGACATGGTATGTGATATTGTCCATCTCTATTTACACTGTACTTAAACAGAAACAACAACAGCTCTAATCCTGCCTCAAAAAGCACACTCCCCCTCTTAAGATGTTTATACTGTATGGTACCTCCATATCTTGAGATATCTGTACTTTCAATTTTTTATGGTTTCACTTTTAGCCCCCCAAAAATGTATGCTGAACTGTGAGGGTGTCTGAACATAAAAACAGTGATACTAGTAAATCCTGTAATCTCTCTCTCTGTGTCCCTCCAGAGCCGGCCCTTCAGTCCCCCGGGCAGTCACTCGTCCAGCCCCCCTTCCATTGCCCCCCTGGCCCGGGCCGAGAGCACTTCCTCTATCTCCTCCAACAACTCCCTGAGTGCAGCCACCACCCCCACCGTCGGTAAAAATCTCACCCTTTCTGTGTCAGGTGTGTGTACACCATCCTCTCCTATCTCTATCTGAGCTAGTGTGGTTATTTGTGCTACTGTGGTAGTCTGTGCTGTGTTGCCCGTGTTGCCTGTGTGGTTTGGTCAATTTCTCCTACCTACAGTGCCTTGCGAAAGTATTCGGCCCCCTTGAACTTTGCGACCTTTTGCCACATTTCAGGCTTCAAACATAAATATATAAAACTGTATTTTTTTGTGAAGAATCAACAACAAGTGGGACACAATCATGAAGTGGAATGACATTTATTGGATATTTCAAACGTTTTTAACAAATCAAAAACTGAAAAATTGGGCGTGCAAAATTATTCAGCCCCTTTACTTTCAGTGCAGCAAACTCTCTCCAGAAGTTCAGTGAGGATCTCTGAATGATTCAATGTTGACCTAAATGACTAATGATGGTAAATACAATCCACCTGTGTGTAATCAAGTCTCCGTATAAATGCACCTGCACTGTGATAGTCTCAGAGGTCCGTTAAAAGCTCAGAGAGCATCATGAAGAACAAGGAACACACCAGGCAGGTCCGAGATACTGTTGTGAAGAAGTTTAAAGCCGGATTTGGATACAACAATTTCCCAAGCTTTAAACATCCCAAGGAGCACTGTGCAAGCGATAATATTCAAATGGAAGGCGTATCAGACCACTGCAAATCTACCAAGACCTGGCCGTCCCTCTAAACTTTCAGCTCATACAAGGAGAAGACTGATCAGAGATGCAGCCAAGAGGCCCATGATCACTCTGGATGAACTGCAGAGATCTACAGCTGAGGTGGGAGACTCTGTCCATAGGACAACAATCAGTCGTATATTGCACAAATCTGGCCTTTATGGAAGAGTGGCAAGAAGAAAGCCATTTCTTAAAGATATCCATAAAAAGTGTTGTTTAAAGTTTGCCACAAGCCACCTGGGAGACACACCAAACATGTGGAAGAAGGTGCTCTGGTCAGATGAAACCAAAATTGAACTTTTTGGCAACAATGCAAAACATTATGTTTGGCGTAAAAGCAACACAGCTGAACACACCATCCCCACTGTCAAACATGGTGGTGGCAGCATCATGGTTTGGGCCTGCTTTTCTTCAGCAGGGACAGGGAAGATGGTTAAAATTGATGGGAAGATGGATGGAGCCAAATACAGGACCATTCTGGAAGAAAACCTGATGGAGTCTGCAAAAGACCTGAGACTGGGACAGAGATTTGTCTTCCAACAAGACAATGATCCAAAACATAAAGCAAAATCTACAATGGAATGGTTCAACAATAAACATATCCAGGTGTTAGAATGGCCAAGTCAAAGTCCAGACCTGAATCCAATCGAGAATCTGTGGAAAGAACTGAAAACTGCTGTTCACAAATGCTCTCCATCCAACCTCACTGAGCTTGAGCTGTTTTGCAAGGAGGAATGGGAAAACATTTCAGTCTCTCGATGTGCAAAACTGATAGAGACATACCCCAAGCGACTTACAGCTGTAATCGCAGCAAAAGGTGACACTACAAAGTATTAACTTAAGGGGGCTGAATAATTTTGCACGCCCAATTTTTCAGTTTTTGATTTGTTAAAAAAGTTTGAAATATCCAATAAATGTCGTTCCACTTCATGATTGTGTCCCACTTGTTGTTGATTCTTCACAAAAAAATACAGTTTTATATCTTTATGTTTGAAGCCTGAAATGTGGCAAAAGGTTGCAAAGTTCAAGGGGGCCGAATACTTTCGCAAGGCACTGTAGATGGCTGCATCCACTCAAATTCTGTTCAACGGGGTATGGTAGTATGTGCCATGCGCACTGGTTTGAGTGTGTCAAGAACTGCAACACTGCAGGTTTTTCAGGTTTCCTGTGTGTATCAAAAATGGTCCACCACTCAAAGGACATCCAGCCAACTTGACACAACTGTGGGAAGCATTGGAGTCAACATGGGCCAGCATCCCTGTGGAACACTTTCAACACCTTGTAGAGTCCAGTCCCGACAAATTGAGGCTGTTCTGAGGTCAAAAGGGGGTGCCCGAAGGTGTTCTTAATGTTTTGTACACTCAGTGTATATCTTCTCGAGTACAGTATTCACTCAATGTATTACACTGCATTTCTGTGAATGTGGTATAGGATTTTCAAGAATAGAAATGCCTAACAAGTCATAATGTAATGGTTAAATATACTGTAACCATTCACTCAGCTAGGGGAAAAGGAACCTACAGTACAGTATATTACAACACAAGACAGGCCCTCATAAGGAACATATGGTATTAAGCCCAAAGAGTGACATTGTAAATCTTCACTTAATTGAAGCATAATGTGGTTAAGGTTTGCTGGGTATTCACTGTTTTTGTTAGATACACAAAGCAATATGCATGCGTCATATTTTCCTTAGATAAATAAGGAGAACAGTAGAAAATAGGCTTAGTGAGCGGAGAGCCCACAAGTGAAGTGCTGATCATACCTTGTGTTTCGCATCCCGTTGATTTTTTGCTGGGTATTCACTGTTTTTGTTAGATACACAAAGCAATATGCATGCGTCATATTTTCCTTAGATAAATAAGGAGAACAGTAGAAAATAGGCTTAGTAAGCGGAGAGCCCACAAGTGAAGTGCTGATCATACCTTGTGTTTCGCATCCCGTTGATTTTTTTCCTCAACATTTTTCATCCAGCCATAATATTTGAGTTCACAACATGAACCATTGTTTCTTACATGGTTTTATTGTTCAGTTAAATTTCTCCTTTGTTTTGATATGCGTTCTTTTTGTTTTGTTTTTGTTCTTGTCTTTGTCCCTTTTCCTTTTGGGCTGTCGCTTGACGTGATGTCAGAAGATGATGCATTTGTAGACAAACTGCCTACATTTGGGAGGCCTTTTGATTCTCTGGCAGGTACAGTATAGTGTGGATGAAGGGAGGGGGGCTATCTGAGAGGAAGGGGCTGGGGCTGGGACCTGGAAGGGGTCCGGTGATGCCTATTTACCCATGATGGTGTCATACGTCATCCATCCATGAGAATGTTCTTGCTTTGTTTGATTTTGTCAAGCCGTCTCAGAATGGATGGCAGTCATCCTGTGAGGGGAGTAGATGTTGAACTGAGATATTGGAGTACGCCACAGATTACGTTTTAATTTTTCCCTTTGATAAATGGTGGAACACCTCTCTCGCTGTCTATCTTACTCACATACTCTCACATCAAAGTATCCCAAGGATACTTTTTTCAGGAAGCTGAAATGCCATGCATCTCTTTTTCAGCTTCCGAAAACCGGCATCTTTGGCTGTCCTGCCCTCACCACAGCAACGTCCCTATTTTGTATGATAGTCATTGTGTGTGTACTGTATGGAGAGCACTGTGTTTTCAAGCATGCTGTTACTCTGCAGTCTGCAGTGCTGTGTGTGTATGTTCATGTGTATTAAGAGTGTAGTCTGTCTGAAGAGCTTCTGTGGCATCGAGATCCAGACACACACTCCAGGGACGTCATTTCAGATAAACCTAGGGAATGGAAAAGTAAAAAGGGGGGGAGGGGGGTATTCCTCCAAGGAATTGAAGCTAATTTGCTGCATTTCTACACAATTTAAAAACTCTCTAATGCAATTTGTAGAACAGCAAAAACAAGCTAAATTTCCTCCAGCCATTATCACCTTGTTGCTGTAGCTTCATTCACTTCAGTCAATAGGGGACTTAACATTATACAAGAATGAGCTGCTACTAGCTCAGCACCGGGATAACATTTCCAGTTTGGTTACATGTCAAGTCAAACAGCAGTTACCTATCTAAAGCCATCTACTACAGCCATCTTTACCTCTGCACTGTTTTGTAGAAAAGGTCATGCTGTTCCCTGCAGCTGCGTCCATGTACTCTCCATAAAGCCGGCCAGCCATACAATCATCCTTCGCTCCCGCTCCCAGGCGTCCGCATGGTCCTTAAGTCTGCTAAACTGCATGATTGTAGCAGCCTATTTTAAATAGTTGGTGTTTAGCTACACACACACACACACACACACACACACGCACACGCACACACACACACATATACACACACACACACACACACACACTGTGATACAGACAGATCATCTTTTGAAGTCTGGAAGGAAAATAAGTGTCTCCAGCCAGTTGGTAAATATTGTGCCACCTTCTCCTCAACACTCAGAACAACACACAGGCAGACAGACAGACAGACAGCTTCCAAACTTCTCACCCTGACCCCCATCTACCCCCCTCCCTCTGTCCCAGATCGCCTCTTCTCTCTCACTCCACCCCATGGGAACATGTTTCTCTACTTCACTCTGCTCCACTTCACTGACCACCCCCATCAGAACACCTGCCCACTATTCTCTAGTGTCTTCACACAGTCATCCTTCACTCAATCCATCAACTCCAGCCATCTATTCACTACACCCAAAGGCCCCAATCACCTCCTAAGCAGTCGCACCTTAACACTGATCCCTTCGACCAACTCCCCTCCTCCACCAATGGTTTTACCCTCATCACTGCCCCCTGGTGTATGTCATCAGGTTGATTTGTTTATTTATTTGGATCCCCATTAGCTTTTGCAGAAGCAGCAGCTACTCCTTCTGTGGTCCACAGACAGTCCAACAGCCAGGCTCCATCTGTATTGAAAGACAAAGCATGGCACAAAAACTGTTAGAATATTAGCATTAGGACAGGAGGATGTGATTTAAATGAATGTTTTCTATAGCAGTGTGTAGATGAGTATTGTATGATGGGTGTCATTCCCAGTCAGTCCTCTCTCCATGCTCCAAGAGACTCAACACCCACCATCTACCAACAGATACCTGACTTCACCTGGTCCAACCTCCAACCCCCTCCCACGCACCCACACGTGACCGTTTCACACTAATAAGCCGAGCTGTACTAAGCTTATCTGGCGTGTCCAGTTGCTTCCTGGAACCATGCTGGAAAGGACAATGTGGAAAGAATATTATCTGAGCCTGCACAGTAAGGTTCGGGTTGGACTATAGTGTGAAATGACCCACAGACACACAGGGTCACGCACAATTTGTTCCTCTCCTGTCCTGGTGTTTTGGCTTGCTGTGCCATGCACCCCTCTTTACCCCACCTCACCTCACTGTGTTGTGTGATGGACCTGCCATGTGACTCATGCTACTGTCCTTCTCTCTTCCTCCTCCTCTCACCCACCCTCCTCACCCACTCTCCCTCCTCCCTGCCCCACCACAGAGAATGACCAGCCTTCCCTGGTTTGGTTTGACAGAGGGAAGTTTTATTTAACCTTTGAAGGTAAGTTGTGTCTGCACAACAGCTAACTGCAGTGAACACACTCACCCGGGGTCACCTAGGCCTCATCTGTGCAAGCTTCTCCTCTAACTCCTCCCCCCTCCTTTATCTCCTCCCCCTCCTCTAACTCCTCTCACTCCTTCAGTCATGGCCACATCTCACTCCCTCCAAACGAACTGCTGCGCCCCTCTACATCCAGCCCTCTTGTCTTATTCCTCACACTCCTCCTCTCATCGTCATTCGTTCTCGTTTCACATTCGGTGTCCACAAGTCTGCCGTTTCCTAAAAGATTATCAAATCAAATCACATTTTATTGGTCACATACACATTGTTAGCAGATGTTATTGCTAGTGTAGCGAAATGCTTGTTCTTCTAGTTCCGACAGTGCAGCAATATCTAAAAATTCCACAAAAAAATACCTAATGGAAGGGAATGGAATAAGAATATATAAATATAAATATATGGAGCAATGACAGAGTGGCATAGGCTACGATGCAATAGATAATATAGAATACAGTATATACTGTACATATGAGATGAGTATGATATGTAAACATTATTAAAGTGGCATTATTAAAGTAACTAGTGATCCATTTATTAAAGTGGCCAATGATTTCAAGTGTGTATGTAGGCAGCAGCCTCTCTGTGTTAGTGATGGCTGTTTAACAGTCTGATGGCCTTGAGATAGAAGCTGTTTTTTAGTCTCTCGGTCCCAGCTTTGATGCACCTGTACTGACCTCGCCTTCTGGATGATAGCGGTGTACACAGGCAGTGGCTCGGGTGGTTGTTGTCCTTGATGATCTGTTTGGCCTTCCTGTGACATTGGGTGCTGTTGGTGTCCTGGAGGGCAGGTAGTTTGCCCCCGGTGTTGCTTTGTGCAGACCGCCCTCTGGAGAGCCCTGCGGTTGTGGGCGGTGCAGTTGCCGTACCAGGCGGTGATACATCCCGACAGGATGCTCTCAATTGTGCATCTGTAAAAGTTGCGAGGGTTTTAGGTGACAAGCCAAATTTCTTCAGCCTCCTGATCATTGATCGTTCTTCATGTACTTTACTAATCTCTGTTTTTGTCATTTTCTTTTTTGTGTGGACTCACTCTCTTTGGTCTTTTGGGTTTGGATATTGATCTCTCTCTCTGATTTTGTCACAGTGACTCAGCATCAACAGTATGTCTGGAATACGCATGTCCTCTCTCTCTCTCTTTGTAAAACAATTGTTCATTCTTTATTTCTGTCAGTCTTCTCAGTGTTTCTGAAACACAACAAACCTCCTCAGGTAACTGGCTTTATTAACCCTCCTACTGTAAATATAGTGAAACCTGAAATTGTACAACAATGTCCAACAGTCTTGAGGGACTTCACATCGATTTACAGTACATCCAACATTTCATTTAACAAGGTAATGGGATATCATAGGAGCTAAACCCACCCACACATCATACACATGTATTGGTTCTCATTTCAATTACATAGATACAGTATGTGACAATGGAGTAGTGGCCTGAGGGAACACACTAAATGTATTGAGTAAAGTGTTACGAAATGTAATATTATAAATTGTATATAACTGCCTTAAATGTGCTGGACCACAGGAAGAGTAGGCAGCTAATGGGGATCCTTAATAAATACAAAATATGAATACAGTGATTCTCTCACACACTCTTTGGTTCTCCATCTTCATCCATACATGGCTGTTGAGAGATGGAGAGTTAGGGAACAGAAAATAGAGGGTGTAGTACAGGAAGTGGGAGGAGTCTAAAGGACAGAGATGTAGTGGAGCAGCCAAGAGAGGGATGAGAGAACAGTAGTAGCTCTGGTGGTTTGTGAGGACTATGGACATGGGTTGTGTTTAATGCTGAAAGTCTTCCTTCTCTCTTTCTGCTTTTCATTCTGTCTCTCTCTCCAACATTTTTTTGGTCTGAGTGAGTCTCTCTCTCTCCCTCCTTTCTGTATTGCTATTAAATGTGTGTGTGCTGTCTGAAACAGGCTGCTCCAGGGGACCCAGCCCTCTCACCATGGGGGCCCAGGACACCCTTCCGGTGGCGGCAGCTTTTACTGAAACAGTCAATGCCTTCTTCAAAGGAGCCAACCCTAACAAGTAAGTCCACTCAAACACATTAGGAGATGTCTCTCACTGTATGCACCCTCTCTTTCTCCCCCCTTTTTCTCTCCCTCTCTGTCTCTCTCTGTCCCTTTCTATCTTTGTCCCAATTCTCTCCACTCTCCACTCTCTCTCTTTTTCCCTCTGTCCATTTCATTTCTATGATATCTCTCTCCTTGCTTTACTCTGTTCTCCTCTTTGTCCTCCTTAGGACGCTCTAACCTCCTCCTCCCGTGTCCCTGTCAAAAGGTGTGTTGTGAAGATCACAGGCGAGATGGTGCTGTCGTTTCCAGCGGGGATCACACGGCACTTTGCCAATAACCCGTCCCCTGCCGTGCTAACCTTCAGCATAACCCACTACAGCTGGCTGGAGCATGTGCTGCCTAACCCCCAGCTACTCTGCTGGTAAAGACCACTATAACACCCCTCACACAACTCACCACGCCCTGTAGCATTTAGAACATGTGCCATTGAACACCTAAAATCATACTGTAACAAAACAATCCACCTGTCCAGTTCTGACTGGGCTCTGAGTCACTGTGAATTCATCCCAGTGGTCTGACTAGCCACCTCATTCCAAGGTTATTCTGCACTCTCATGTGTAAAATGCATCAGAGCTGTTGTTGTTGTTGTATAGCACTCAGTATCTGTTTGCAATCTCTGCACTGCAATAGTCCTGACCTCTGTGTAGTAGATACAAAGATAACTTGTACTCTGTTGTCTATGTGTTGACTTAAGTTTAGAGGGATCAATCATTACATTAGATAATATGATAAAATACATATTGCCTGCCCACATAGTGACACCGCCACAACACCCAACCCTGACTGCAAGACCTTCTGGGTGAACATGCCAAACCTGATTACCCATCTAAAGAAGGTGGCCGAACAGAAACCCCAGGCCACATACTACAATGTGGACATGCTCAAATACCAGGTGAGCTGAACTATGTTCTACTATAGAGATACAGAAACCAATACCAGGTGAGCTGAACTATGTTCTACTATAGAGATACAGAAACCAATACCAGGTCAGCCCATCTCTCTGTCTGCAACTGGTACTAGATTATAGGCTGATCCATAGAGATCAAGTGATGTCTTCTTTCTGTGACCCATTTAAAACCAGATATTTAAAGTCTGTCCTGTCCAGTCTGTATCCATAGTTACTATTCCAGTTTAATGTTATTATGCATTCTTTCCTCTGTATTGTTTATGTGTGGAGGTATCAGCGCAGGGCCTCACGTCGACCCCCCTGAACCTGGCAGCCAGTTGGCGGTGTGAACCCACCAGCACGGACCTCCGGATAGACTACAAGTACAATGGCGGCTCCATGACAACGCCCATGGCGCTCAACAACGTCCAGTTCCTGATCCCTGTAGACGGAGGAGTCACCAAGCTACTGGCTGTGCTTCCCCCTGCCGCATGGTAAGACCGAATAGTATACTGCATGTCAGAACTGTACACAATACATTTCTATTGAATTAAATTCACTTCATTTGATCATTAAAAGTTGAAGGCTGCTTCGGAGACATCCCGTGGCTCTATGGCTCAGTGGTGAAGACATTCATTTTTTGTGTTTGAAAAGGCCCATTTCCCAGACCCAGATTTAACCTATTCCTTGCTTTTAGAGAGTAACAGATCACATTTGATTCTGTTCTTTCAGGAATGCAGAGCAGCAAAGAATCCTGTGGAAGATTCCTGATATTTCCCAGAAATCTGAAAATGGAGGTAAATAACCTTGTTTATACCCAGGAGGAATCAGTAATGCCTTGTTATCATCTTCTCCACTAAAGTACTAATCAAAAAGAATTGGTGAAGTCGCGTCATGACAACAGGCTCTAAGGGCTTGAAACACATCAATAACGTTTTTCTGCAGAGTACTTGCGAACTAAGTGCAAACCAGTTTTACATGTAGAATCGTGCAAAAATGTCAGCAGTCGATCAAATCAAATTTTATTTGTCACATATACATGGTTAGCAGATGTTAATGCGAGTGTAGCGAAATGCTTGTGCTTCTAGTTCCGACAATGCAGTAATAACCAACGAGTAATCTAACTTAACAATTTCACAACAACTACCTTATACACATAAGTGTAAAGGGATGAGGAATATGTACATAAAGATATATAAATGAGTGATGGTACAGAACGGCATAGGCAAGATGCAGTAGATGGTATCGAGTACAGTATATAATGAGAAGAGTAATGTAGGGTATGTAAACATATAAAAGTGGCATTGTTTAAAGTGGCTAGTGATACATGTACTACATAAAGATGGCAACATGCAGTAGATGGTATAGAGTACAGTATATACATATGAGATGAGTAATGTAGGGCATGTAAACATTATATTAAGTGGCATTGTTTAAAGTGGCTAGTGATACATTTTTTACATCAATTTTTCCATTATTAAAGTGGCTGGAGTTGAGTCAGTATGTTGGCAGCAGCCACTCAATGTTAGTGATGGCTGTTTAACAGTCTGATGGCCTTGAGATAGAAGCTGTTTTTCAGTCTCTCGGTCCCTGCTTTGATGCACCTGTACTGACCTCACCTTCTGGATGATAGCGGGGTTAACAGGCAGTGGCTCGGGTGGTTGTTGTCCGTGCTTCTACACCTGCATTGCTTGCTGTTTGGGGTTTTAGGCTGGGTTTCTGTACAGTACTTTGAGATATCAGCTGATGTACGAAGGGCTATATAAATAAATTTGATTTGATTTGATGATCTTTATGGCCTTCCTGTGACATTGGGTGGTGTAGGTGTCCTGGAGGGACTCTAGAGAGCCTTACGGTTGTGGGCGGAGCTGTTGCCGTACCAGGCGGTGATACAGCCCGACAGGATGCTCTCGATTGTGCATCTGTAAAAGTTTGTGAGTGCTTTTGGAGACAAGCCGAATTTCTTCAGCCTCCTGAGGTTGAAGAGGCACTGCTGCGCCTTCTTCACCATGCTGTCTGTGTGGGTGGACCAATTCAGTTTGTCTGTGATGTGTACGCCGAGGAACTTAAAACTTACTACCCTCTCCACTACTGTCCCATCGATGTGGATAGGGGGTTGCTCCCTCTGCTGTTTCCTGAAGTCCACGATCATCTCCTTTGTTTTGTTGACGTTGAGTGTGAGGTTATTTTCCTGACACCCCACTCTGAGGGCCCTCACCTCCTCCCTGTAGGCCGTCTCGTCGTGGTTGGTAATCAAGCCTACCACTGTAGTGTCGTCTGCAAACTTGATGATTGAGTTGGAAGCGTGCATGGCCATGCAGTCGTGGGTGAACAGGGAGTACAGGAGAGGGCTCAGAACTCACCCTTGTGGGGCCCCAGTGTTGAGGATCAGCGGGGTGGAGATGTTTTTACCTACCCTCACCACCTGGGGGTGGCCCGTCAGGAAGTCCAGTACCCAGTTGCACAGGGCGGGGTCAAGACCCAGGGTAGAAGCGCGGTGGCTAGGAAAAGCTCAGTAGAAAGGCAAGAACCTAGGAAGAAACCTAGAGAAGAACCAGGCTCTGAGGGGTGGCCTGTCCTCTTCTGGCTGTGCCGGGTGCAGATTATAACAGTACATGGCTAAGATGTTCAAACATGCATAGACAACCAAAAATAATACTAATAATAATAATCACAGTGATTGTAGAGGGTGCAACAGGTCAACACCTCAGGAGTAAATGTCAGTTGGCTTTTCATAGCCGAGCATTCAGAGTTCGAGACAGCAGGTGCGGTAGAGAGAGAGAGAGTCAAAAACAGCAGGTCCGGGACAAGGTAGCACATCCCGTGAACAGGTCAGGGTTCCATAGCTGCGGGCAGAAGAGTTGAAACTGGGGCAGCAGTACGACCAGGTGGACTGAGGAAAGCAAGGAGTCATCAGGCTAGGTAGTCCTGATGCATGGTCCCAGGTTTCAGGTCCTCCGGGAGGGGAGGGAGAGGAAGAGCGAGAGAATTACAGGGAGCATACTTAAATTCACACAGGACACCGGCTAAGACAGGAGAATTACACCAGATATAACAGACTGACCCTAGCCACCCAACACACAAACTATTGCAGCATAGATACTGTAGGCTGAGACACGAGGGGTCAGGAGACACTGTGGCCTCATCCGACGATACCCCCAGACAGGGCCAACCAGGCAGGATATGACCCCACCCACTTTGCCAAAGCACAGCCCCCACACCACTAGATGGATATCCGCAAACCACCAACTTACTACCCTGAGGCAAGGCTGAGTATAGCCCATGAAGATCTCCCATACGGTATGAACCCGAGGGGGCAACAACCCAGGCAGGAAGATCAGATCAGTGACTCAATCCACTCAAGTGACACACCCCTCCTAGGGATGGCATGGAAGAGCCCTAGTAAGCCAGTGACTCAGCCCCCGTAATAGGGTCAGAGGCAGAGAATCGCAGTGGAGAAAGGGGAACCGGCCAGGCAGAGACAGCAAGTGCGGTTCGTCCCTCCAGTGCCTTTCCGTTCAACTTCGCACCCCTGGGCCAGACTACACTCAATCATAGGGCCTACTAAATGAGTCTTCAATAAAGACTTGAAGGTTGAGACCGAGTCTGCGTCTCTCACATGGATAGGCAGATCATTCCATAAAAATTGAGCTCTATAGGAGAAAGCCCTGCCAACTGTTTGCTTAGAAATTCTAGGACAATGAGGAGGCCTGCGTCTTGTGACGTGTAGGAATGTACGGCAAGACCAAATCAGAGAGATAGGTAGGAGCAAGCCCTTGTTGGTTAGCAGTAAAACCTTGAAATCAGTAATATGGTCACATTTTTTGGTTCTAGTCAAGATTCTAGCAGGCGTGTTTAGCACTAACTGAAATGTATTTAGTACTTTATCCAGGTAGCCGGAAAGTAGAGCATTGCAGTAGTCTAATCTAGAAGTGACAAAAGCATTGATTTGCTTTTCTGCATCATTTTTGAACAAAAAGTTTCAGATTTTTGCAATGTTACGAAGATGGAAAAAATAGATCCTTGAAAAAGTTTGTCAAAAGAGAGATCAGGGTCCAGAGTAAAGCTGAGGTCCTTCACAGTTTTATTTGAGACGACTGTACAACCATCAAGATTAATTGTCAGATCCAACGTAAGATCTCTTTGTTTCTTGGGACCTAGAACTAGCATCTCTGTTTTGACCGAGTTTTTCCACAATTTTCCACTTCCAGGGAGTACAATTTTGGGGCTTCACCATGTTTCATCGAAATGTGCAGCTGTGTATCGCCCGCATAGCATTAAAGGTTAACGTTATGTTTCCGAATGACATTGTCACGCCCTGACCTTAGAGATCCTGTTTATGTCTCTATTTAAGTTTGGTCAGGGTGTGAGTTGGGTGGGTATTCTATACTCTATTATTTGTATTTCTATGTTTTGGCTGTCTATCGTTGTCTCTGATTGAGAACCATACTTAGGTAGCCCTTTTTTTTCACCTGTCTTTGTGGGAAGTTAACTTTGTTTGATGGCACATAGCCTTAAGCTTCACGGTTTGTTGGTGACATGCACTATTAAAAGTATGTACGCTCATCACGCTGCACCTTGGTCCTCTTCTTTTAACGGCCGTGACAGACATCACCAAGAGGTAAAATATATAGTGAAAACAATAGTGGTCCTAAAAAGGAACCTTGAGGAACACCGAAACTTACAATTGATTTATCAGAGGACAAACCGTCGACAGAGACAAACTGATATCTTTCCAACAGATAAGACCAAAACCAGGCCAGAACTTGTCCATGTAGACCAATTAGGGTTTCCAATCTCTCCAAAAGAATGTGGTGATCGATGGTGTCAAAAGCAGCACTAAGGTCTAGAAGCACAAGGACAGATGCAGAGCCTTTGTCTGACCCCATTAACAGGTCATTTACCACCTTCATGAGTGCAGTCCCAGTGCTATGATGGGGTCTAAGACCAGACTGAAGCAATTTGTATACAGCTTTTAAAAAAGGAATGGTAGATTCGATATAGGCCGATTTTAGTTTTTAACATTTGCTGGGTCAAGGTTTGGCTTTTTCAAGAGAGGCTTTATTACTGCCACTTTTACCTCCCCCCTACCTGGGCTCGAACCAGGGACGGACCCTCTGCACACATCAACAACTGACACCCACGAAGCATCGTTACCCATCGCGCCTCAAAATCAGCGGCCCTTGCAGAGTGTGACGTAGAATTTCGTCGCGGGCAGCATTTGGTTCTTTAACGCACGCACACATTCATCACTCCTCCCTGCTCCATTATCAGATAAGTTAAGAATGTGGGTCGACACACAAGTTAACTTCCCTGTCTTAGTACATACATTTCACACTTATGTCAATGTTCATATTTAATACAAGCAATATGTATTATACTTATCCATGTTGTGGATGAGCGCTTTGTTTGTTTGTTCTGTTCCTCTCTATCTCTGTAACTTCCAGGTATGCTGGATAAGGACCCGAGCAAAGGGAATGGGCTGACTTTGTAGTGCCTGTCCCAAATGGCTCATTAATGTAAATGTGCATATTAAAAGACACTGTCCGTAGTGATGTCATTTTGTAAATGTTATGTGGTGATATTGTTTAAAAAATGTGTTGCAATGTATATCCTTTAGCATGTTTAGTTAATGGAAAATGTAGGTTTGACTAGGTAATTGCTTAATTAATTTGTGTTAATTGTTCTGAGGGGAGGGGCTAGCCCTATAAAAGTAGCCTCCCTTTCAGTTCATGAGGAGGCATTTTTGGATTGAGCTGTGAATGGGGCAGCATTGTGTTTAGCTGTCCCATAAGGTATACGTTTGATGGCAGTACTGTGAATGGGGCAGCATTGTGTTTAGCTGTCCCATAAGGTATACGTTTGATGGCAGTACTGTGAATGGGGCAGCATTGTGTTTAGCTGTCCCATAAGGTATACGTTTGATGGCAGTACTGTGAATGGGGCAGCATTGTTTTTAGCTGTCCCATAAGGTATACGTTTGATGGCAGTACTGTGAATGGGGCAGCATTGTTTTTAGCTGTCCCATAAGGTATATGTTTGATGGCAGTACTGTGAATGGGGCAGCATTGTTTTTAGCTGTCCCATAAGGTATATGTTTGATGGCAGTACTGTGAATGGGGCAGCATTGTGTTTAGCTGTCCCATAAGGTATATGTTTTATGGCAGTACTGTTGTTTTTGTTTTCCGGAATCACTTTGTAAATAAACACCCTGAAGCACAGATGAACATTTGCGGCTCCGCCATCTTTTTATTTTGATAGAGGTTAGGTTTTCCAGTATAGCCTTCTGGCCTACTCTACGTGACACAGAGCAAGGGGAACAACTACTTCAAGGCCTCTGAGCGAGTGACGTCACCGATTGAAACACTATTAGCGCGCACCACTGCTAACTAGCTCGCCATTTCACATCGGTTACACAAGGTATCATGTAATAACCAAAAAAGTGTTAAACAAATCAAAATATATATTATATTTTTGATTCTTCAAAGTAGCCACCCTTTGCCTTGATAACAGCTTTGCACACTTGGCATTCTCTCAACCAGCTTCATGAGGAATGCTTTTCCAACCATCTTGAATGAGTTCCCACATATTCTGAGCACTTGTTGGCTGCTTTCCCTTCACTCTGCGGTCCAACTCATCCCAAACCATCTCAATAGGGTTGACGTCGGTGATTGTGGAGGCCAGGTTATCTGATGCAGCACTCCATCACTCTCATTGGTCATATAGATTTCCACCAGCCAGATGCTGCTGGAAGTGGTGTTGGAGGGCCGGTAGGAGGCACCCTTTCCTCTTGTCTAAAAAAATACCCCAATTCCCCAGGGCAAATATATTGCCCTGTGTAGGGTGCCGTCTTTTGGATGGGACGTTAAACAGGTGTCCTGACTATCTGTGGTCACTAAAAGATCCCATGGCACTTATCGTAAGAGTAGGGGTGTTAACCCCGGTGTCCTGGCTAAATTCCTAATCTGGCTCTCATACCATCATGGTCACCTAATCATTCCCAGCTTACAATTGGCTCATTCCATCCTCTCCCCTGTAACTATTCCCCAGGTCATTGCTGTAAATAAGAACGTGTTCTATGTCAACTTACCTGATAAAATAAGGGTTAAATAAATAAATGAATAAGAAATAGCCCTTACACAGCCTGGAGGTGTGTTTTGGCTCATTGTCCTGTTGAAAAACAAATGATAGTCCCACTAAGCGCTAACCAGAAGGGATGGCGTATCCCTGCAGAATGCTGTGATAGCCATGCTGGTTAACTGTGCTTTGAATCCTAAATAAATCTGACAGTGTCACCAGCAAACCACCATCACACCACCTCCTCCATGCTTCACGGTGGGAACCACACATGTGGAGATCATCCATTCGCCTACTCTGCATCTCACAGAGACACAGTGGTTGGAACCAAAAATCTCAAATTTGGACTCATCAGACCAAAGGTCAGATTTCTATCGGTCTAATGTCCATTGCTCATTTTTCTTGGCCCAAGTCTCTTCTTCTTATTGGTGTCCTTTAGTAGTGGTTTCTTTGCAGCAATTCAACCATGAATGCCTGGTTCAGGCAGTCTCCTCTGAACAGTTGATGTTGAGATGTGTCTGTTACTTGAACTCTGTGCATTTATTTGTGCTACAATCTGAGGTGTAGTTAACTCTAATGAACTTATCTTGTGCAACAGAGGTAACTCTGGGTCTTCCTTTCCTGTGGCGGTCCTCATGAGAGCCAGTTTCATCATAGCGCTTAATGGTTTTTGCGACTGCACTTGAAGAAACTTTCAAAGTTCTTGAAATGTTCCGTATTGACTGACCTTCATGTCTTAAAGTAAGGATTGACTGTCGTTTCTCTTTGCTTATTTGAGCTGTTCTTGCCATAATATGGACTTGGTCTTTTACCAAATAGGGCTATCTTCTATGTACCACCCCTACAAGAAGGAAATAAATTCCACAAATTAACTTTTAACAAGGCACACCTGTTAATTGAAATGCATTCCAGGTGACAACCTCATGAAGCTGGTTGAGAGAATGCCAAGAGTGCACAAAGCTGTCATCAAGGCAAAGGGTGGCTACTTTAAAGAAACTCAAAGAATTTGTTTAACACTTTCTTGGTTGCTACATGATTCCATATGTGTTATTTCTTAGTATTGATGTCTTCACTGTTATTCTACAATGTAGAAAATATAAAAAATTAAGAAAAACCCTTTATTAAGTAGGTGTGTCCAAACATTTGACTGGTACTGTATATGCATGTGTATGTTTGTGCAGTATATTTAACCTTTGTCCCTCTCTGTGACGTCCCCAGGCATTGGCTCATTGTTGGCACGGTTCCAGCTGTCGGAGGGCCCCAGTAAACCCTCTCCCCTGGCGGTCCAGTTCACCAGCGAGGGCAGCACTCTGTCAGGCTGTGATATAGAACTGGCTGGGCCAGGGTACCGCTTCTCACTCATCAAGAAGAGGTTCGCTGCAGGTGAGACACTGCCTTTCTTCACTTACTCTGCTAAACAGAAGTAATGTCACCTAAATCTATTATGGAGTGCATCCCATCCTTCACAAAATATTAGAATAAGGGAAAGATTGACTCAAATTACTGTGGCGCTCATAGTGTAATAATAACATGATTATAAACTAATAGTGTATCACTGTGATATTAATTGGTGTTATTACACTGTGTTGGTACAGTATTATCGTAAAATATGTTTTGCTATGTGTACATAGTTGCATGTATGATTCCTTTTTACACATAAGTATTCAAACCCAAGGCATGTTTGTCATTTTCAGGAAAATACTTGGCAGACAACTGATACTTCATACTACTACTGAACAAATACACTGGAGATCATCATCTCAATGGACTAATGAAATCCTATACTACAGAGGACAGACCTACACCACCACCTCCCTACAGACAGACACTTCTTTCTAAACCTTCGAGACAGACAGGCCAAGGCCACACAGCCTACTGTACCCAGCAGTATTGTATAGCTTGCATATAGTCTCGTGGACCGTTTTAGGGTGTAATTATTGTATTTGTAAAATGTATTAAAATGTATTAATTTCAGAACATCTGTATTGCTGCTGCTCTAGACATCCACCCGGGTTTCCCTCTCTAAAGGTACATGCTTCTGCCTCTATCCCACTCTCTAACGTGTGGTGTTCAAACTTAAACACTGCTACAGCTACCTAGCTATTCAACCGCAAAATCACGGTCTCAACCGTGAACCTAACACATAATACACTGAGTATATTTTGATGCAACAACAAATATGTGGTATTAGGAGAGGATGTATGAAAAGACCATTGGGTTGTGCCATTGAGGGAACTAAGATGAATAGACGCACCATGATGTCACACTCCTCCATTCAGTTTAAGGGAGGGGCTAATTCTTGCTTCTCACATGCCTCTGATTGGACACGGTTAGAGCTACCATGGAATTCTGGGTATTGGAGTTTTTATGTTGTTGGGTTTTAACAGTTAATGCGTTACACACTGGCATAGCAGGTTTAAAGGACATTGTTCATTTGGATGGTGACCATTACCAGACTCCTCTCTCTTCTTTGAATGCAGTGATTTAACATCGGCTTCAAACATATACTCTCAACATTTTCCTCTGAAATTATCAGAAAGTCCTGAGTAGTTAGGCAGCTGCAACAATAAATACATTCTTGGTTGCAATATAAAACAAATATAATATGTTTCCCTCAATAAAAAAACCTGTACAAAGTCTTATTTTAAATGAATAATATATATCTGAAAGGAAGTTTGGTGTTTTCCTTGTATTGTCAAATAGCCTTTGTTGTCCCTGACACAACAGTGGTAGACTTACTTCAGAGTACATTACAGCATTCTATTTTTATTTATTGATGATAATGATTTAAAAAGTATGTGATTCTGTATATTAATAGAATTCCAATGGTATTGCAATTTAGAATGAAGGTATAAATATTCTAAATATCTTTTTTTGTTATCTGTGTAGTTGGGTAACCTGTGTACAGTATAATGTATAAGGTATAATTTTAGAATTTATTTCAGATATATAATTTTTTAACTCAAGTGCATCAGAAGATTTGACTACAGTATATATGCGCGTGGGGGGATAAAATAAAAAAACAAGATGAATAGCACCTGGATGTGTACGTCAGGCAGTATGAAAGCAGTGTTATTTAGAGTTACACTAATAGTTATAACCTTGGATAATCAGTCAGGTTTTGACTATGTTCTGCTCTGTTTCCATTCACCTCAATGTGTTATTCTGCATCAAACAGCATGAACTCTCCTTCGGATCAAACCAACCAGCGCTTGAATCCATGGCTTTATTTTGCATAATGGTAATGGTCTCTGTGAGATGACATGGTGACGAGGATTTGGAGGGAGGTTAGATGACCAAAACGCTTTTTGTATTTTATGTGTGTACTCCAGACAGTCCTCTAAAAGATAGAGAAATAAGGGGAATATTTTTTTTAAACAACAAAAAAACCCATCTTGTTTCATGTGAAGAACACTGTGCTGATAATTGTTAGAAACCTCCTGAATGCTCTGATATTCAACATAGAGAACTAAATGTGTGTGATGACATTTAACTTAAAAGGTCTCCTCGTGTGGGCATCATAAGTATGTCAGGATACTATCTGTACTTCATGAAGCTACATGGCACCATTTCTACACCTGCCTTAGAACAGCCATAGAAGTGTCTTACATGTCCATTTTGTCTGACCCTTTAGTTGGCATTTCTAAGTAAGGCATCAATGAATTGTGTCATGTAGCTCTCTGTATAGCTGTTTAGTGAGTAACACTTTACTTGAACATTATTGTACACACCTAACTATAGTTAACAGAAATGACATTGGTAATGTTATTACTGTTTATGAACTATGTATGATCTCTGGTCGTGCTTATGATGTAGGGAGGGTTCAAGCTAAGTGTTACGGCATGGGTAATGTAATGTGTGTCTGCACACAGTTACGGTATAGTGTTAAAGTGAAGTGGTCCACCAACCAATAGACTCGCTGACCTGTTGTCATGTTAACTGTGAGAACTGAAGACCAGAGCAGGAAGTGTGTCTGTGTGTGGCGTGCTAAGCCAGACTGCTTTGGGTACCGTACTGTTTCTCTGTCAACCACATGTGCAAGCTGTGTTTGTATAGACAATGTTAAGATGATCTGATGAGAAACTAAGTTTGCTTTTTTTCCAAAACCAATAAAAGTTATGAACTGGACAAGTTTTTGGAGCACTCTTTTTGCAACTCACAGCAGAAGTTTTATTAGTCGTAGGTACAGGATACACATAGTATACACTGTCCAACAAAATGCTTACTTACAGGTTCCTTCTCCACAATGCAACAACAATAAGAAATAACACAAGATACGAATACCAACATAAAGTAAATGCCTCAATAGAATATCATAAATATTTTGCATGTTGCTCAAATGCAGTTTATTCTGTATTTCCTCCACCAATTTTGTGTTCTGTTGTACAGTGCAACACATCAAGGTTGGCTGTAACAACACTGTCTTAAAGCCTTACTAGGAATACACCCCTTCTGCTATTAACAATCTGTTTATAATTGTGTGCTGTGAGGGAGATCTAACTGTAGTATGATTAGCCTTTAATTCAACGTACCATGTACATGTACATATATGTTTGTTTCATTTTATATTTATATGGATATTTGTTATTTCATCTGTTTGTGTTATCCAATGCACAGGATACTGAATATGAAATTGTTTAGTGTGATGTACCGTACTAATGAAATGTTCTGACCGAATGCAGAATGAACCACCATGTTATGATGTGAGTTTTCTCTGAAATAAAGGAGGCGTATCAATTATGTTTGATCCATTGTTTTGTATTCAATTATTTTGGTCCAATGCAGTATGAATACAAAGGATTTATCTCCTTTAAATAACCTTAGTGGTCTGGTCTCGGAAGGATTAGAACAAGTCTACATTTCCTATTCTGCACTAGTATCACATCAACCCTCACTTTGCATATATTTCCTTTTTTGGCCAAGCATTCAGATTGTCTTCTTCCAGAGGATGAAAAATGATGTAACGCCTTGGCAACACACAGTATTCCAGGTAAGACCTGCCAATCATCTGAGTGAGGAATTCACTGTCTCCCTTGTTTTGTATTCTGAGTGGATGACTGTGCTGTGTGGATAGAAGATGACAGATATAGCCTACACTACAGTACACACAGTACAACATTTGACCTACTCTCTTTGTCGTCTTTTTTTGTACTTGCAGACACTATTGTTTTGTTTAGTTTTATTGGTAATCACTGTATTTAGGTGCTGTGGCGTAATGTCTGTGTTTTGTCCTGTAGCTGATAGCCTCAACTTGCGGTGTCAGTTAAAGATGGAAATGGACTTAAGGCTATATGGGTATGCAATGAAAGACTGCAGTGTTAAGAGTCAAAAAGACCAAAGCGTTTTAGTAATCCACAGTGGATTAAAATGTCACACTAAGTCATCACGTAACAGCAAAACACATCACACCCCCATGTCAAGCATAAGCAAAATATACAGTACGATCAAGATAAGTATTTTCAAGAAGTTAAGTGAAAGTCCCTGAATTCAGCTTTGGTTCTGAACTCTCTCATCATCGACACATATAACAGAGGCTGCTTTCTTCTTGTGTCTCCATGAAAAACATCTCCAGGAAATACAGCTCCCTCCCTGCTCAATGTCATCCACACACATCAACACAAGTTCAAGTTTGTCTCAAACGCTAATTATATGCACCAAATGCTAAACCTATGATAACCTCAAGTTACAACTATATAAAAAGCTCTATCTAAAAGCTCTATCTAAAAAAAATATATTTAATAGCTCTATCTAAAAGCTCTGATTTCATAACATCTATTTTGGATTGTTCTGTGCAAGTATTAATGATATGATACCTCACATTCTGTTTTTCTTGAGCCTTCTACTTGTGTTTATCTATTTATGTCTCTAGGAATAAAGCAGCAGGGCAGGTTTCCAAAGTAAGAGAGAGAGCCCAGTGGTCAAAACTGGTTGTAATGGCATTATTTCAACCGCTTTGACCGCTGGGAGTCTGGGGGCCATTTGACTAGATGTTCAGTAGTCTTATGGCTTGGTAGAAGCTGTTTAGAAGCCTCTTGGACCTAGACTTGGCGCTCCGGTACAGCTTGCCTTGTGGTAGCAGAGAGAACAGTCAATTACTAGGGTGGCTGGAGTCTTTGACAATTTTTAGGGCCTTCCTCTGACACCGCCTGGTATAACCTCTAATTGGTTCTAAAGAGAATGGTTAATATGCTAACTGCCTGCCGTGGTCTGCCCACTGGGAACAGGCTGGCCCTGATATCATCAGCATCACAATCAGATTATAAGAGGTGGGTTCTACTGGGCTATAATGTTCCAGAGAACGGGACTGCATAACAGACTTCCATAACCCAGTCAGAGGAGCAACTGCCTGCCTGATACTGCATGCCTGCCTGCCTTCCTGCCTTTCTGACTGCCCGCCTGCCTTCCTTCCTGCCTGTATGCACACACACTGGATCAGCATCACTATACAATGTTGCAGACAGACGTCACTGACTCAAATACATTGTCTGGTCAATTTATGTCATTTTGTTAGTCAAGTGGAATAACTCCTGACGTAAAATGTCAAGGGCGAGAATCTGAGTTGAAAGGAAGATAGAATACATTCAATAAGTGTAAAGAAGTTTAAGTAAGAGGATATAGAGATTGGGGGTAACAGAGAGGGTTTAAAGTAGAAGGTAGAGATTCTCAACTCACCCTCCAGCTGTTCTGGCTCGTTGAGGAGCTGTCTCAAGCGGGAGCCTCCACAGGTGTAGACGACGGCCCTGAGGAACTCTGCCACACGGCTTCACTGCCTTCACCGCCGCCCTCACCTGGCTCAGCCCTACCACCACACACATCAGCAGGGGCAGCAGTACTGGCAACGCACTCATCACTGCTGGCTGGTTGGCTCTCTGGTGGTTGCTGTGTGTGTATCTGGGTTCGTCTCAACTGGGGTGCTCGCTTGCAAAGACCACCACAGACTGTTTCTCTGGTCTACTTTCTCCTCTTTCTTTCTTTCTTTCTTTCTCTTATTCTGTTTGTTGTGTTCCTGTTAGAGGAATTTAATTCCTATATGTTTACTAACCAATTCAATGAATCACTCTGCCCATTCCTAAGAATTTGTAAGATACTTAGTTGCATAAAATGGACAGATCAATAGCGTTTAGTCTCAAGAGTACTGAACATGGTACAATTTACAACAGGTTATAAACTAAAAATGACGTCATAGTTTTTAAACTGTCCCTCCTCCACTCTGATACAATGGCAGTATAGTTCACAAGCCTTCCTACCCTCCTCCACTCTGATACAATGGCAGTATAGTTCACAAGCCTTCCTACCCTCCTCCACTCTGATACAATGGCAGTATAGTTCACAAGCCTTCCTACCCTCCTCCACTCTGATACAATGGCAGTATAGTTCACAAGCCTTCCTACCCTCCTCCACTCTGATACAATGGCAGTATAGTTCACAAGCCTTCCTACCCTCCTCCACTCTGATACAATGGCAGTGTCACGTTCTGACCATCGTTCGTGTGTGTTTTCCTTGTTTTAGTGTTGGTCAGGACGTGAACTGGGTGGGCATTCTATGTTGGATGTCTTGTTTGTCTATTTCTATGTCTGGCCTGATATGGTTCTCAATCAGAGGCAGGTGTTAGTCATTGTCTCTGATTGGGAACCATATTTAGGTAGCCTGGGTTTCACTGTGTGTTTGTGGGTGATTGTCCTTAGTGTTAGTTTGCACCAGTTTAGGCTGTTTCGGTTTTCATTACGTTTATTATTTTGCACTGTTTGTATTTAGATTCGTGTTGCTATAGTCACAATAAACATGGATCGCAATCTACACGCCGCATTTTGGTCCGACTCTCCTTCTCATCAAGAAAACCGTTACAGGCAGTATAGTTCACAAGCCTTCCTACCCTCCTCCACTCTGATACAATGGCAGTATAGTTCACAAGCCTTCCTACCCTCCTCCACTCTGATACAATGGCAGTATAGTTCACAAGCCTTCCTACCCTCCTCCACTCTGATACAATGGCAGTATAGTTCACAAGCCTTCCTACCCTCCTCCACTCTGATACAATGGCAGTATAGTTCACAAGCCTTCCTACCCTCCTCCACTCTGATACAATGGCAGTATAGTTCACAAGCCTTCCCACATCGTCCGCCACCGGTTCAGATAATTTACTACTTTACAAGGTCTCTCTTCTCTCCGGGGAAAATAAGCATTCTAGCCAGTCTGACGATAAGTTCATTCGTTTCTACCAAGGAATAGACAGTCTTTGTTCTAATTCTTGATTATAATTACACACATTATATTCAGCACTAGGATTATAATAAGATTCATACATCCATACAGTAACATAATAGTATTATGTTTAGTCATAGTCCTGATTGAAATGTATACATAATTTAGTCATTATTGATAAAAAATCCCTTAATAGTTCCTCTCTCTCTCCCCCTTCTGCTCTTTCTCTCTCGCTCTGCCTCTTGCTGAGGCAGTAACACAGTGGACTGGTCTCTGGTTCAAGGCGTGCATCTTCCTACTATATATACCTTTCAGCTCACCCTTTGAAGAGTCATATCTCTCCCTCCCTCCCCTATACCACCCCCCATTCCGTCCCCTCATCTACCCCATCTCTCGCTCTCTCTCTCTCCCCTATACCACCCCCCATTCCGTCCCCTCATCTACCCCATCTCTCTCTCTCTCTCTCTCTCCCCTATACCACCCCCAATTCCGTCCCCTCATCTACCCCATCTCTCTCTCTCTCTCTCTCTCTCCCCCTATACCACCCCCGATTCCGTCCCCTCATCTACCCCATCTCTCTCTCTCTCTCTCTCCCCTATACCACCCCCAATTCCGTCCCCTCATCTACCCCATCTCTCTCTCTCTCTCTCCCCTATACCACCCCCCATTCCGTCCCCTCATCTACCCCATCTCTCTCTCTCTCTCTCCCCTATACCACCCCCCATTCCGTCCCCTCATCTACCCCATCTCTCTCTCTCTCTCTCTCCCCTATACCACCCCCCATTCCGTCCCCTCATCTACCCCATCTCTCTCCCTCCCTCCCCTATACCACCCCCCATTCCGTCCCCTCATCTACCCCATCTCTCTCTCTCTCTCTCCCCTATACCACCCCCCATTCCGTCCCCTCATCTACCCCATCTCTCTCCCTCTCCCCTATACCACCCCCCATTCCGTCCCCTCATCTACCCCATCTCTCTCCCTCCCTCCCCTATACCACCCCCCATTCCGTCCCCTCATCTACCCCATCTCTCTCTCTCTCTCTCTCTCCCCTATACACCTCCCCATTCCGTCCCCACCTCATCTACCCCATCTCTCTCCCTCCCTCCCCTATACCACCCCCCATTCCGTCCCCTCATCTACCCCATCTCTCTCTCTCTCTCTCCCCTATACCACCCCCCATTCCGTCCCCTCATCTACCCCATCTCTCTCCCTCCCTCCCCTATACCACCCCCCATTCCGTCCCCTCATCTACCCCATCTCTCTCTCGCTCTCTCTCTCTCTCCCCTATACCACCCCCGATTCCGTCCCCTCATCTACCCCATCTCTCTCTCTCTCTCTCTCTCCCCTATACCACCCCCCATTCCGTCCCCTCATCTACCCCATCTCTCTCTCTCTCCCCTATACCACCCCCCATTCCGTCCCCTCATCTACCCCATCTCTCTCTCTCTCCCCTATACCACCCCCCATTCCGTCCCCTCATCTACCCCATCTCTCTCTCTCTCTCTCTCTCCCCTATACCCCTCCCCATTCCGTCCCCACCTCATCTACCCCATCTCTCTCTCTCTCTCTCCCCTATACCACCCCCCATTCCGTCCCCTCATCTACCCCAGCTCTCTCTCTCTCCCCTATACCACCCCCCATTCCGTCCCCTCATCTACCCCATCTCTCTCTCGCTCCCCTATACCACCCCCCATTCGGTCGCCTCATCTACCCCATCTCTCTCTCTCTCTCTCTCTCCCCTATACCACCCCCAATTCCGTCCCCTCATCTACCCCATCTCTCTCTCTCTCTCTCCCCTATACCACTCCCCATTCCGTCCCCTCATCTACCCCATCTCTCTCTCTCTCTCTCTCTCCCCTATACCACCCCCCATTCCGTCCCCTCATCTACCCCATCTCTCTCTCTCTCTCTCCCCTATACCACCCCCCATTCCGTCCCCTCATCTACCCCATCTCTCTCTCTCTCTCTCCCCTATACCACCCCCCATTCCGTCCCCTCATCTACCCCATCTCTCTCTCTCTCTCCCCTATACACCTCACCATTCCGTCCCCACCTCATCTACCCCATCTCTCTCCCTCCCTCCCCTATACCACCCCCCATTCCGTCCCCTCATCTACCCCATCTCTCTCTCTCTCTCTCCCCTATACCACCCCCCATTCCGTCCCCTCATCTACCCCATCTCTCTCTCTCTCTCTCTCTCTCCCCTATACCACCCCCGATTCCGTCCCCTCATCTACCCCATCTCTCTCTCGCTCTCTCTCTCTCTCCCCTATACCACCCCCGATTCCGTCCCCTCATCTACCCCATCTCTCTCCCCTATACCACCCCCCATTCCGTCCCCTCATCTACCCCATCTCTCTCTCTCTCCCCTATACCACCCCCCATTCCGTCCCCTCATCTACCCCATCTCTCTCTCTCTCCCCTATACCACCCCCCATTCCGTCCCCTCATCTACCCCATCTCTCTCTCTCTCTCCCTATACCACCCCCCATTCCGTCCCCTCATCTACCCCATCTCTCTCTCTCTCTCTCTCTCCCCTATACCCCTCCCCATTCCGTCCCCACCTCATCTACCCCATCTCTCTCTCTCTCTCTCTCCCCTATACCCCTCCCCATTCCGTCCCCACCTCATCTACCCCATCTCTCTCTCTCTCTCTCTCTCCCCTATACCACCCCCCATTCCGTCCCCTCATCTACCCCATCTCTCTCTCTCTCCCCTATACCACCCCCCATTCCGTCCCCTCATCTACCCCATCTCTCTCTCTCTCTCTCTCTCCCCTATACCACTCCCCATTCCGTCCCCATCTCATCTACCCCATCTCTCTCTCTCGCTCTCTCTCTTTCTCTCTCTTTTTTTCACCTCTGGGTGGAGGTGAAGCCCAGCACGGGAGTGAACAGGTCCTTCCGCCACAGCTGGATCTAATTCTAATACAAATCATCATCTGTGTGACACATCAGTGCCATCAAATCCAATTTTATTTGTCACATGCGCCGAATACAACAGAAACACAGTGAAATGCTTACTTACAAGCCCTTAACCAACAATGCACTTTTAAGAAAATAGAGGAAAATATTTACTAAATAAAATAAAGTAAACATTTTAACAAAAAGTTCAACAATAAAGAGGCTTTAAACAGGGGGTACCAGTACTGAGTCAATGTGCGGGGGTACGGGTTAGTCGAGGTAATTTGTACATGTAAGTAATGGTAAAGTGACTATGCATCATTCTCATTTTAGTGTTCTTTCTAATGTGAAATTACATCATGGCATGACTACCTCATGACATGTTTCCTCATGGGTAGTTTCCTCATTAGCTGACAGAAAACACGCCCATTATATTGTTTTGATGAAAGGATATGGCTACACACTTCCACAAGATCTAATTAGGCTAATTCTAGTTCCTCTCACTCTCTCAGAAGAATCCACCAATTACTCAATCAATCAATTACTAATCAATGAGGTGCTTTGTTAATTGATTACATCCTGACCTACAGGGCAAACCCCTAGAGACCCGGTGGTTCTTCAGGACAAAGTTTGGAGACAACCTGCCTGAGTCACTTTTTCCAGGGAAACAGGTCTTCTCACCTCAATGGGACTTCCTGTGTAATTTAAATAACGATGAAATAGAATAAAAGTACCAGTATTGATTTGATGAAGACCCCTAAATGGGAAACAAGGGTAGAGATCTAGAGAACAGATAGACTCGGAGATAGCAGTCATAATGGTATATATGATCTGTATACTACTGTCATGTGACTCAGTCAGATGTCTACTTTACCTGGTTTTTATGTTTTTCTGCCCATTTGCTCCTGAAGCAGTAGACTCCAGTCCGTTTTAGCCTTTTTACCCACATAGCAAGAACGGTTAACACCTACTTCAAATGTCAGGCAAAGCCCTTGACTACATAATGACAGCCATTAGCAGAGTTATGGGAGGCTGAGTGGGGTGTGCGTGTGTCTGGATCTCGATGCCACAGAAGCTCTTTAGACAGGCTACACTCTTAATACACATGAACTCATACACACACACACAGCACTGCAGACTGCAGAGTAACAGCATGCTCGAAAACACAGTGCTCTCCATACAGTACACACACAATGACTATCATACAAAACAGGGACGTTGCTGTGGCGATGAGGGCAGGACAGCCAAAGGTTGCAGGTTTGGGAAATGCATGGCATTTCAGCTTTCTGCAAAAAGTATCCTTGGAATGCGTTTTGTTTGTGTGTCAGAGATCCTCCATTGCTCTTCATCAAAACAAGCTCAAAGACACATTTCTTTATGACTGGGTCAACAAGATCAGCAGCTACGTAGAATCAGGGAGAACTTCCTTTGAAATGGATCAAATCAATTCCAGATATTTCAGCTATTATTCAAGACTGGAATTCGGAAAACTGGGCAATGGGCCAGATGAACATAAAAACAAAGAAACAGACTGATCTAGATACTGATCTAAACTTTGAGAGACAGTGAGTGACAAGCAGAGACGAGACATTTATGGTAATAAAAAATGATCATGTTCTTTTTCTCAATATAAAAACAGACAAAGATGCAGTCCCTGGGGACCAAACATTATGGCGACAGACAGCTGATGACATAGTGGATGAGGCAGGCTTTAGGGGATACATAGTCCCGGTGTGTCCCCCCACCCACGGCTGGGTCTGTCCCGCTCACAGCTGACTGGCCAGGGTGGAGCCGATGATGTCCTCTAACGCAGCCACCTAAGGGGACAGAGATGAGATATTTTACCCTCTGTCTGTTTGCTCAGGGAGATAAAAACAGTTAACCAGCCACCCACAGACTGAGGAAATTATGCCTTAATCTGGGCTGAAATTGTCTTTAAAATGGTCTGTAATAATCAAACTGAATTTACACAGAGAACAGTTTGTATGTAAGGAAAACCACTGAGTGGTTATGATGTGACATACAGTATGTCTTACAGAACAGTGCATACCGCAAAAAGACGAGTCACTAAGAACAGCGATTAAGCATTCTGATCAGAAGGTGTATGCAACAGAACCTTTCTATGCAAGGCAGTTGGCTTATATTCAAACCAGAAAGCTACCACACTCTAATCCAGGGGTCTCCAAACCTTTCTAGCACGAGAGCTTGTTTTAGAAAACGAAACACGTTGCAAACCACTCTTTTTTTATTAAGATTGAAACAGTCACATTCTCTTCTACACTGCGACTCATCCCCGGCTCCTTGGTATGCAAGAGATGCGTTTTCTGTAAATATACCTGGTCAAATTAGGGGTGTTGAAAATTCGTCATTGGCTTTGATACTCTGATTGGTTAGAGATGATCCAATCATTGACGACTTTGTTTTGAACAACACCCCTAATTTTGATGTCACCATAAAGACTTCAACGATGGCAGTCTCAGACTGAAGTATGTAGCGAACGATAGAGCAGCGGAAGAATTCAGTTTGAGTCGCAGGCAAACAGACAAGGGCAACATTGCTGGAAATTAATTGGCAGATGTGTTACGTTTGGCTTTTTAAACCAATAGTGGCTAACCAGGGGTGGAATAATGTTAGTGTGGCTTTGATTGGATAGTAGCCGTGAGCTTTATGGTTTTGACAGTTTGCAAGGAAGAAACGAAAAAATGCCTGTACTTTCATAATTGCTTGGCGAGCTACTCATAGGTGGGCTGCGCACTACTGGTAGCATGAGATCGACCTGTTGGAAACCCCTGCCTCACCTGTGTTCCCTCTCCTACGGTGAGGTTCTTGAGCTGGTAGACGCTGACCTGCCCGTCACTGTCCCCCACTAGGATACAGTCTGTCTCAGTAGCAAACAGCAGGGAGGTCAGCTTCACCCCGGGACTGGCCAGGCTCACTATGGTGGGGTCCAGGCTTGGGAGAGGGACAAGGGCATGGTGGAAATGCTGTCTATTGTTTATTCACAGGCCAAATTCAGAGTAAAGAGTTGAGCTTTATTATTGTAGCTTCATATTTCTGGAAATGTATTAAGAGAAGAAACTACAATCTATAGAAAGGGAGAGAAAGAGACAGTGAAATCAATTTATTAAGAGATAAAGTAATAGAAAAGGTAAGAGACAGACAAAAGAGAGACTACTCACATGCTGGCTCCCAGGTCCCAGATCTCCACGCGTCCCTCGTTGACGGCCCCAAACACGGTGGCCCACTTGGGGGACCACATGACATCATAGACGGCACTCTGGGTCGAGGTGAAGCCCAGCACGGGAGTGAACAGGTCCTGCCGCCACAGCTGGATTGTCCAATCAGAGGAGCAGCTCAGGAAGACATCTGAGCAGAACGGAGACCATGTGATCCGGTACAGAGGGCCCTGAGAGCAAAGAGAGGTTAGAGCTAGGGTTAGCGTCAGAGTTGAGGCTAGGGTTAGGGTTGAACATGACACTAGGGTTAGGGTCAGAATTGAGGCTAGGGTTAGGGTTGAACCTGGATGTGGACATGAAGCTAGGGTTAAGGTTGAACAGGGATGCAGACATGAAGCTAGGGTTAGGGAATGAATGAATGGCATTGTATTATTCAGTCCAGCAGAGAGCATCTGTACGGCCTGAAGGATCTGTTCATACTTTGTGTGCTATGTAGGTCTCCAGGAACTGTTCGTTATAGGAACAGGAACACTTGTGGATGTGGCCCTCCTCTGTACCAGCAAGGTAGATGTTGGAGTCCTAAAAACAGAGGAATAAGTAACTAAAACAACGCATGTGTAACTATCCTTTATGGAAACTTAAGAACACTCTGGTCGCTCACCGTGGGATGGAAGTCAAAACAGAGCCCCGGTGCCTGCCGTGATATGAGTGCCTCGCTCTTCTTCTCTTTGTCTCCAACCTGCTTCTTGGCTTTCTCATTCCTCGTCCTCTTCAGCTTCATCAGGTCTGTGGAGGTATGGGTTAGAGCACATACAGTTGAAGTCAGAAGTTTACATATACCTTAGCCAAATACATTTAAACTCAGTTTTTCACAATTCCTAACATTTAATCATAGTAAAAATTCCCTGTCTTAGGTCAGTTAGGATCACCACTTTATTTTAAGAATGTGAAATGTCAGAATAATAGTAGAGATATATTTCTTTCAGCTTTAATTTCTTTCATCACATTCCCAGTGGGTCAGAAGTTTACGTACACTCAATTAGTATTTGGTAGCATTAACTTTTAATTGTTTAACTTGGGTCAAACGTTTCGGGTAGCCTTCCACAAGCTTCCCACAATAAGTTGGGTGAATTTTGGCCCATTCCTCCTGACAGAGCAGGTGTAACTGAGTCAGGTTTGTTGGATCCTTTTTCAGTTCTGCCGACACATTTTCTATAGGATTCAGGTCAGGGCTTTGTGATGGCCACTCCAATACCTTGACTTTGTTGTCCTTAAGCCATTTTGCCACAACTTTGGAAGTATGCTTGGGGTCATTGTCCATTTGGAAGACTCATTTGCGACTAAGCTTTAACTTCCTGACTGATGTCTTGAGATGTTGCTTCAATATATCCACATAAATTTCCTTCCTCGTAATGACATCGATTTTGTGAAGTGCACCAGTCCCTCCTGCAGCTAGGCACCCCCACAACATGATGCTGCCACCCCCATGCTTCACGGTTGGGATGGTGTTCTTTGGCTTGCAAGCCTCCCCCTTTTTCCTCCAAACACAACAATGGTCATTATGGCCAAACAGTTCTATTTTTGTTTCACCAAACCAGAGGACATTTCTCCAAAAAGTACAATCTTTGTCCCCGTGTGCAGTTGCAAACCGTAGTCTGGCTTTTTTTGTGGCGGTTTTGAAGCAGTGGCTTCTTCCTTACTGAGCAGCCTTTCAGGTTGTGTCGATATAAGAGTCATTTTACTGTTACTTTTGTACCTGTTTCCTCCAGCATCTTCACAAGGTCCTTTGCTGTTGTTCTGGGATTGATTTGCACTTTTAATCACCAAAGTACGTTCATCTCTAGGAGACAGAGCGCATCTCTTTCCTGAGAGGTATGAACGCTGCGTGGTCCCATGGTGTTTATACTTGCGTACTATTGTTTGTACAGATGAACGTGGTACCTTCAGGCATTTGGAAATTAATCCCAAGGATGAACCAGACTACAATTTTTTTTCTGAAGTCTTGGTTGATTTTCTCTGATTTTCTCATGATGTCAAGCAAAGAGGCACTGAGCTTGAAGGTAGGCCTTGAAATACATCCACATGTCCAACTCCAATTGACTCAAATGATGTCAATTAGCCTATCAGAAGCTTCTAAAGCCATGACATCATTTTCTGGAATTTTCAAAGTTGTTTAAAGGCACAGTTAACTTAGTGTATGTAAACTTATGACCCACTGGAACTGTGATGCAGTGAATAATAAGTGAAACAATCTGTCTATAAACAATTGTTGGAAAAATTGAAATGTCTGCAAGTGTTGTCTGCTGTCTAGAATGTTATGGGGGGAAATGTCTGCAAGAGTTGTCAGCTGACTGGAAGGTTATGGGGGGAAATGTCTGCAAGAGTTGTCAGCTGACTGGAAGGTTATGGAGGGAAATGTCTGCAAGAGTTGTCAGCTGACTGGAAGGTTATGGGGGGGAATGTCTGCAAGAGTTGTCTACTGACTGGAAGGTTATGGGGGGAAATGTCTGCAAGAGTTGTCAGCTGACTGGAAGGTTATGGGGGGAAATGTCTGCAAGAGTTGTCAGCTGACTGGAAGGTTATAGGGGGAAATGTCTGCAAGAGTTGTCAGCAGACTGGAAGGTTATTGGGGGAAATGTCTGCAAGAGTTGTCTACTGACTGGAAGGTTATGGGGTGAAATGTCTGCAAGAGTTGTCAGCTGACTGGAATGTTATGGGGGGAAATGTCTGCAAGAGTTGTCTACTGACTGGAAGGTTATGGGGGAAAATGTCTGCAAGAGTTGTCAGCTGACTGGAAGGTTATGGGGGGGATGTCTGCAAGAGTTGTCAGCTGACTGGAAGGTTATGGAGGGAAATGTCTGCAAGAGTTGTCTACTGACTGGAAGGTTATGGAGGGAAATGTCTGCAAGAGTTGTCAGCTGACTGGAAGGTTATGGGGGGGATATCTGCAAGAGTTGTCTACTGACTGGAAGGTTATGGAGGGAAATGTCTGCAAGAGTTGTCTACTGACTGGAAGGTTATGGGGGGAAATGTCTGCAAGAGTTGTCTACTGACTGGAAGGTTATGGGGGGAAATGTCTGCAAGATTTGTCTGAAAAAATGTCAACAAAAATATGAAGTATTTTAGAGGGTGGATATTTGGGATACTTGGAGTGGGCATACTAATAGAAAGGTTTCCCAAAACTTTCAGAGATTGAGGTAAAACTGGACCTATGCAGTCGAGGCCTTTCCGCAGGAACCACTTGCTGATCCTGCCGTCTGCAGACACAGAGATGAGTGTCTCTCCCTTGTCCTCCCCTGAGGTACCCCTCTCATGGTCGATCCACCTTACCTGCCACACAGGGCTTGTGTGCTTGTGGGCACAGTCACTACACACATACACAGACACACACACAGACACACACACAGACACACGCACGCACGCACACACACACACACACACACACACACGTTGAGGTTCTCCTAGTTTTCTTAGACGCAGTCACTACGCAGCTTTCCTGTAGCTCTCACAGATGTAATTTCTACCAGCTTTGTTACATGTCTGTGTGAGATCAGTAGATATTCCAGTGTCCAACGGAGATTACAAATAGTAGACAGTCTGTGACATCACAGCCCAGCTAGTCAGTCATAACAACAACAGACAGATGTTGAGTAACGGGGAGAAATGTACAGGAGATACTGTAAAAACAGTAGATATTTGGTGTAAATGCGTCACTCTATTGAATTCACACAAATATATTGCGCTAGTATCTGAGGAACGATGGAACAGCTTGTTAAAAGGCTTGTTATGTGTTTTTGTTGGCTGGATGGCCTTCCGTTGATTCCTCTGCATCACGGTAACTATCTCCCTTTCAGTGTAGGTTTCCTGTTGTTTTATTCTTTAAACATAGTCCTTGACATGATCGACTGTGCAAATACGTGCATTTCCAAATGAACATGAAAAAGTTTTGAAATAAGAAATCAAATGTTTTTAAATAAGACTTATCCTTGTTTCCATCATTAATGTTTCCAATATTGTTCATCACCTCAATCTTTTGTGATTATCAAAAAAGTTTATACATTACAATTGCTATTATTTTCAATTATAAACAGAACATAGACCTACTCCACTTATATAAAGGTAAAGCCTATGGGTAAAGCAGAAATGTTTGTGACTGTGGGCTATGCTTTGTAAACCATACAGACTCCCCAATTACATACAGCCATGGGTTGATTTTTCCTTGAGAAGATGGTCGGGGAGTCAGAACATAGTTATAAATCATTTTTACACTGCAAATTGACCGCAAGAATCCCAAACAGATATGGTATTTGACAAAATCATGATAACATTGGGATACGATCACATATCCCTCTATATTTATGCGTACCTGTGAGCAGATTTCCTAACTTAAAATCATGTGCAAGCTAATTTCCTGGTAATATTACAGTATTTTATCTCCAAGAACAAAAATTCTAACATTTATTTTATTAATTTTATTTTGCTCAGAAAACTTGGTGGGGAACCCTGTCACATCGCCTGTTTGTCTGCCAGGATACAGTGCCACCTGGTGTCTATGAGAAATAAGACATGCAGATTAGGTTGTCTCTCTCTCTCTTTTCTCTCTGAGGAGACACAGACCCACCTGCTGTCAATGACGGGTGTCTTCTCTCTGCTCTCGACATTGTAGGTGGCTATGCTGCCATCATGCATCCCCACAGCTAGCTGGCTGGCATTGCTTGCCGAAAAGTCCAAAGTAGTCACTCCACTCTCACAGGTAAAGACCCTCTCAGGCCACTGTAGATACAAGATACAAAACTCACTAGCTTAGTCACTAGAGAACTATTCTCTAACCTGGCACTGGTACAGTAGCCTGGTTTCAGATCTGTTTGTGCTGCCTTGCCAAATGTTTGGCATGATAAAAGTCCATAGGAGTATACAGCACACATAGATCTGGGACCAGGCTACATGTATAGCACAATTTCAGAAACTAATGGTATGAACTGAAATACAGAAGAAAACAGAAAGGTCGAGAAGTGTCAGTTACCGTGGGGTTCTTCAGAGACCAGCAGCAGATCAGGCCCGATTTCTGGTCTTTGAAATCAAACTGTCCATACCCCACTGCAAGAAGGTCCTGGAGAAGGAAATAACATGGGAGAGAGAGAGTTTATTTGTTAAAAAAATATTACACACATCAAAAGACAAATAAATAAGTGAATAAAGATAGAATCATACTGGGTTCCTCTTGTTCCAGGCCATACTGCTGACGTTGTGTCCTGAAGTCAGCTCACAGCTGAAGGACCAGAGGCGCTCCAGGGCAGGGGTCAGAGTGCTCTCCTCATCCAGGGAACTCTCCTCTCTCCTGCTCACCACCGTGGGCACAACCTTGGGCACGCTGTCAGGATCTGGCACATCCAACAAACATGGTTGTTTATAAGTAATAAGGCATTCAATATGTAACATTACTAAATATCAATTCAAGTTGATAAACATATGATACGAACCTGATGAAGACCTAAGGGTTTAAACGTTGCAGCTAATAAACCACATGGGGACATAGATTACAGTGTACTGTTTGCCTGCAAAAGTCACCAAAAAAAACACTACCCACTGGGCAAAAACTGGTTGAATCAACATTGTTTCCATATAATAAAAAAAATAGATATGTAATGACGTTGAATAAAAGTGGAAATCTGATTGGATTTGCATAAAGTCCTCAACTTAACCTAAATTCAAATGTCATGGTGTTGATTTCACGTTGAATTCACGTTAGTTGACAACTCAACCAAATGTAAATAAAAAATAGAGGTTGAACTGACGTCTGTGCCCAGTGGGTAGAGATGCATGCATCAGTAACAATCATACCTTCCAATGTGGGGAGCTGTCTGTATGCAGCCAGCTTCGGCTGGTAGATGTTCTCCAGAATGATCCTTTCCATCACGAACAGATCCTGCTGGAACTTCTCTGACTGCAGAACAAGTGCCGGGTCCGGTTCATCTTCAGACGGAACCACGAAAGGCTCCATCTCGATCCGCGAGCTAGAGGCACTCGCTGGAAAAGAAAGACGCCCGTTAATATCACACATCATCATGAAATAAACTGTAAATAAATAAGAAATTCTACAACTGCTGCAGGATCATAACCATAACCTTTGTCCTCTAATATGGTTCTATTCTATTAATGACAGTGTTACTGTACCTATGCTAGTGGTGCTGATGACAGACATGGTTCTCTCGGGGGCTCTGGTGGGGTCCAGTCTGTGATTGGAGACAATCTCAGGGACGCTGGCCTTGTCTGTGTCTGGAGACAAGGCAGCCTCCCCCAGCCCTGCGCTGCGGAATGAGTCATACATATCCCAGGTGGTGGCTGTGGTGGCTATAAAGAGGGCAAAGGAGACCATTGCTATTTGTAACAACAGGCATAGAGGCCAAAGGCCCACTGGTTGAATCAATGTTGTTTCCATGTAATTTCAATGAAATTACGTTGAACCAACATGGAATTGAAGTTGAATTGACATCAGTGCACAGTGGGGGGGTGCTAAACCAACAAAATACTGACTGAAGAAGCTGTGCTTGGGTGATAGCCATTGTGTGAGAGGTGAGATAAGAACAACAGACAAGAGTGCTCTCATATCTCTTAGCAAGGATGAAGTGCATCCTAACCTGCATCCACCATGGTGATGGCCTCACTCTGGACCTCCTTGGTCTTGGGCGCTCCGTTGAACGTTTGCATGGAACGCTCCACGTACTTATCATTCCCCATTCTGTTCTTACACAGCTCCATGTACAGATTGTTTCTCTCTCTTCCGACAGAGGGTGATTGACAGAACACAAGTTACATTCAAGGCTTGAGCCTGGAATCTACAATCTACATCATTTGGATCTACATGTGACCTATTTCATTCTGAATCTGGAAAAGGTGATCGCTTACTTGACAGATTCAGCTTCCTCAGAGTCCACAGACACAGAGACGGCTGGCATGTGCAGTAGCCAGAGGGTCTCTGACTCGATGAGGTACCGATCCACCACGTCGTCCAACATCTCCTCCTTTATCAACTCTTTCACCTCTTCCCTCCTCACCTGGACATCTGACAGGACATAAATATACATCAACAACATAAATAAAAGCATCCAGGTTATAAAAATGGTACATTTTGGGGTAACTTTGCATCCCGGTATTCTCAGATTACATATACTTGCAATCAAGTTGCAATACAACTGCTGTCAGAATACACAATGAATGTTTTGTCATCATAGTGATATAGCTGCCATGGCAGCAGCATACTCCTGTAACATCATCAGTAAATGAAAGGAGAGTGAAATGATTGTCAACCTGAGAGACTGATGGAGATGTCCCTTTTGGAGGATGGGTCCTCAATCTCTTCATTCATCGACTCCATCGTGGACTGGCTCCCTCTGGACACTGTGCTGCTTCCAAACACTGACCTGACATACGACAGGCAGCACTACTCTGTCATAATCACCAGTCATATTACTTAAAAACGTTTACAAGAGAACTAGAGTGTGAGATTAGGGTACTCAAAGCAGTACATAGTTCAATGACCATAAAGTTATGCACATTGTCTTCTAAATAATGTTGCTTTTAAAAAGTGAATATTCTGAGAGTGTGTTACCTGGTAAAAGGCCCAGCGAAGCTAGCGTTGGTTGTTGTCTGGTATGCCGTAGAGTAGAAGTCTGACATGGTGCCACCAGAGGTGTCACTGGCAAAGATCTTACTGTGTTTCGACATCACTGCTGCAGGGTCCGGCTGGTAGAGAGGCTGTGGGGTGACGTCCTTGCCATTTTCATCAAAGACCTGTGGGAGGGATGTAACTTTTTAACTGACGCACAGTAATTGTTATTGCAATGTCAAATCAAATCAAAATGTATTGGTCGCGTACACAGATTTGTAGGTGCAGTGAAACGCTTGTGTTTAGACTAGCTCCAACAGTGCAGTAATACCTAGCAATAAAAAATATATATACACACATCATCCAGAAGAAAATGGGTGAAACAGTATGTAAACATAAAGTGACCAGTGTTCAATGACTCTATGTACATAGGGCAGTAGTCTCTAAGGTGCAGGGAGAGAACCGGGTGGTAGCTGGCTAGAACAGTGTCTAAGGTTCAGGGCAGGGTACTGGGTGGAGGCCGGCTAGGGATAACTGCAAACCAGTATGGCCTGAAGATAGAAGCTGTTTAGCAGTCTCTCGGTCCCAGCTATGATTTGAGAACAAGGCTACCTAAATTCTATCAGCATATTGATTGCACGACACACAGGGCTAATACTCCCGACAACTGCTACTCTAACTCCCGCGATGCACACAAAGCCCTCCCCCGCCCTCCCTTCGGCAAATCCGACCGTCTTATAGGCAGAAAATAAAACCGGATGTACCTGTGACGAGAACAATTCATCGCTGGTCTGACCAATCGGAAGCCACCCTTCAAGATTGTTTTGATCACGCGGACTGGAACATGTTCCCGGTCAGCCTCAGAGAACAACATTGACCTATACGCTGACTCGGTGAGTGTGTTTATAAAGAAGTGCATTGGAGATGTTGTGCCCACTGTGACTATTAAAACCCACCCTAACCTGAAACCGTGGACGGATGGCGGCATTCGCACAAAACTGAAAGTGCGATCCACCGCATTTAACCATGGAAAGAAGTCTGGAAATATGGCTGAATATAAACAGCGTTATTCCCTCCGCAAGGCAATCAAACAAGCAAAATGCCGGTAGAGGGACAAGGTGGAGTCGCAATTCAATGGCTCAGACCCGAGACGTATGTGGCAGGGTCTACAGGAAATCACGGACTACAAAAACAAAAGCAGCCACATCACGGACACCTACGCCACGCTTCCAGACAAACTAAACACCTTCTTTGCCTGCTTTGAGGATAATACAGTGCCACCGTCGCTGCTCGCTAACAAAGACTGCAAAACCCCCCTCTCCTTCTCCATGGCTGACGTGAGTAAAACATTTAAACATGTTAACCCTCGCAAGGCTGCTGGCCCAGATGCATCCCTAGTCTGTTGTTCCCACATGCTTCAAGATGGCTACCTAGCATTGTTCCTGTACCCAAGAAGGCAAAGATAACGGAACTAAATGACTACCGGTACAGGGACAGTCATTTAGCACTCACTTTTATTATCATAAATGGCTTTGAGAGACTAGTCTAGTCTGCCCCAACAGGTTCACAGATGACGCAATTGCCATCACACTGCACACTGCCTTATCCCATCTGGACAAAAATAATACCTATGTAAGAATGCTGTTCATTGACTACAGCTCAGCATTCAACACCATAGTACCCTCCAAGCTCATCATCAAGCTGGAGGCCCTGGGTCTCAACACCGCCCTGTGCAACTGGGTCCTGGATTTTCTGATGGACCGCCCCCAGGTGGTGAAGGTAGGAAACAACATCTCCACTTCGCTGACCCTCAACACTGGGGCCCCACAAGGATGTGTGCTCAGCCCTTTCCTGTACTCCCTGTTCACCCACGACTGCGTGGCCATGCACGCGTCCAACTCAATCATCAAGTTTGCAGACGACACAACAGTAGTGGGCTTGATCACCAACAACGACGAGACAGCCTACAGGGAGGAGGTGAGGGCACTCGTAGTGTGGCGTCAGGAAAACAACCTCTCACTCAATGTCAACAAAACAAAGGAGATGATCGTGGACTTCAGGAAACAACAGAGGAAGTACCCCCCTATCCACATCAACGGGACAGCAGTGGTGAAGGTGGAAATTTTAAGTTCCTGGGCGTACACATCACAGACAAACTGAAATGGTCCACCCACACAGACAGTGTGGTGAAGAAGGCGCAACAGCGACTCTTCATCCTCAGGAGGCTGAAGAAATTTGTCTTGTCACCTAAAACTCTGACAAACTTTTACAGATGCACAATCGAGAACATACTGTCGGCCTGTATCACAGCCTGGTACGGCAACTGCACCGCCCTCAACCGCAAGGCTCTCCAGAGGGTGGTGCGGTCTGCACAACAAATCACCGGGGGCAAACTACCTGCCCTCCATGACACCTATAGCATCCGATGTTACAGGAAGCCCAAAAAGATCATCAACATCCACCCGGGCCATTGCCTGTTCACACCGCTATCATCCAGAAGGCAAGGTCATTACAGGTGCATCAAAGCTGGGACCGAGAGATTGAAAAACAGCTTCTAATGTCTAGGCCATCAGACTGTTAAACAGCAATCACTAACTCAGAGAGGCTGCTGCCTACATTGAGACCCAATCACTGGACACTTTAATAAATGGATCACTAGTCACTTTAAACAATGCCACTTTAAATAATGCCACTTTAATAATGTTTACATATCTTACATTACTCATATCACATGTATATACTGTATTTTATACCATCTATTGCACCTTGCCTATGCCGCTCGGCCATCGCTCATCCATATACTTACATGTACATATTCTCATTCACCCCTTTAGATTGTGTGTATTAGGAAGTTGTTGGGGAATTGTTAGATTTCTTGTTATTACTTGATTACTAGATATAGCTGCACTGTCGGAACTAGAAGCACAAGCATTTCGCTACAGTCGCATTAACATCTGCTAACCATGTGTATGTGACCAATAAAATTTGATTTGATGATGCACATATACTGTCTCCGGCTTCTAGATGGTAGCGGGGTGAACAGGTCGTGGCTCGGGAGGCTGAGGTCCTTGATGATCTTCTTGGCCTTCCTGTGACACCGGGTTCTGTAGATGTGGGGCTAATGAGTGGCACAGCGGTCTAAGGCACTGCATCTCAGTGCCAGAGGCGTCACTACAGACCCTGGTTCGATTCCAGCCTATATCACAAACGGACGTGATTCGGAGTCCCATTGGGCGGCACACAATTGGCCCAGCGTCGTCCGGGTTAGGGTTTGGCTGGAATTTGTTCTTAACTGACTTGCCTAGTTAAATAAAGGTTATAAAAATTCCAATAAATGTCCTGGAGGGCAGGCAGTGTGCCCCTGGTGATGCATTGGGCTGACCGCACCAACCTCTGGAGAGCCCTGTGGTTGTGGACGGTGCAATTGCAATACTGGACGGTGCAATTGCCATACCAGGCGGTGATACAGCCTGACCAAATGCTGTCAATGGTGCATCTATAGAAGTTAGTGAGGGTTTAAGGGGCCAAGCCAAATTTATTCAGCCTCCTGAGGCACTGTTGCACCTACTTCACCACGCCTTCTGTGTGAAGGGACCATGTCAGGTTGTCAGTGATGTGCACGCCGAGGAACTTCTGACCTCCACTGTGGCCCCACGATCAGCTCCTTAGTTTTATTGACATTGAGGGAGAGGTTATTTTGCTGGCACCAATCCAGGGCTCTCACCTCCTCCCTGTAGGCGATCTCATCATTGTTGGTAATCAGGCCTATCAGGTTGTGTCATCAGCAAACTTGACAATTGAGTTGGAGACATGCACAGCAATGCAGTCATGGGTGAACATGGAGTACAGGAGGAAGCTAGCCTGCAATGTATCAAAGAAGAAGTGTCAATAAAGGGCTGTACCTGAACTGTGTGTTTTGGTGTTTGAACAGAGCTTTTATCCAAGATTTTACTGTCAGCAGCCAAACTGAAACTTTTCCGGCTCACTGAGGCATTGATACTCCGAGCATATGTTGAGCTGTGGTTGACCCGGAGTACACCTGATGTTGAGACATTCATTACCCGGGAAGATCTGAAAGACAGTAAAAGCATCTAACATCAAGTTAGACCCCATCTTCTAGCTTAAATTGTAAAAAAAAATGAATAAAGAAATGAGATCACACTGATTTATTACACAGTAACATGTGATTTAATAGGGCAAAGGATATGGTGAAATGACAGGGTGTTAAATGCCTTAGAGAGCATAGTCTAAGAGTAAAACTGCTGATAACAGTCTACATACAGTAGCTAGCAAGCATCACCTGCCATTGCCATTAGCATGTTAGCTGACTAGTTAGCTTTTAGGGTAACTAGCTAGCTAGCAACTTACGGTGTAACTTTCAGAGTGGGTTTCTTCGGTTTTGCTCTGGTGGTGGACATTTTTGGTGTTCTTATGTCGTCGTTAGTACAAAGGCAATAGTGGTGGTTAATAATCGGTTTTTGACTTCGTTATATATTCGAGGCAGCAAGAAAGCTAGCTAACTAACTTCACGCTTCACAGTTTCTTGTTTCATATTACTATAGCAACATACTCCTCCCATAAAACGGATAAGATTATGATTGGTCAGGAAAATTTACGAACGACCCCAGTTAGTGTATAGATCCACGTTTTGGGGACTCTGTTGTCTGCTTTTCTGGACAGTGCTTGTCCATAACACAAATGCATCCGTTTTGAAAATATCATTTTGGATTATAATTTTTTTATGAAGACGTTTTAGCTAGCTACTCCAGCACGGTAGGTGGCAGTACACAGGTTATAGTTCTCCATGGGGGACGACATCCCTGTCGAAGAAGAGTACGCACGGCTAGCTAGCTTAGCTAACCTTCTTTAGCTAATAAACTTCGCATGAATCAAGTACCAGCTCATCATTACTCTTGTTCGGTTTCATACACAAGGTGAGTTGCTCTCGTGCTTGCTTCTGAATTGCATTTCATAGCAAACTAGCTACCTAACTTGTTTGCTAACATCTGCCTAGCTAGTTATACCTGCCTGGCTAGCCACATCTGAAAGGTTGAATGCATCTAGCTAGCAACCTGGTACTTTCAATGGTTACAAATAGTTGACATTTGGATAATGTAATCGTTTTGTGGTTTATTGCATTGCATAACAAAATAAGTGTCAATGTTTGTTTACTTAGCTAGCTTTAAAACCTTTCTTGCTGACCTTGGGGTTATATAAAAATAGATTGAGGATACCATACAAAAATATAACCGCAACGATTTTATTGAGTTACAGTTCATATATGGAAATCAGTCAATTGACATTAATTAATTAGACCCTAATCCATGGATTTCACATGACTGGACAGGGGAGCAGCCATGAGTGGGCCTGGGCTCACCCACTGGGGAGCCAGTCCCAGCCAAACAATTATTTTTTCCCCACAAAAGGGGCTTTATTACAGACATGAATACTCATCAGTTTCATCAGCTGTTCGGGTAGCTGGTCCCGCATGTGAAGAAGCTAGATGTGGACTTCCTGGACTGGCGTGGTTGCATGTGGCCTGCGGTTGACTGGTTGGTCGTACTGCCAAATTCTCTATGATGTTGGAGGTGGCTATGGTAGAGAAATTAACATTAGATTATCTGGCAACAGCTTTGGTGGACATTCCTGCAGTTAGCATGCCAATTGCATGCTCCCTCAACTTGACACATCTGTGGCATTCTGTTGTGTAACAAAACTACACATTTGTGGCCTTTTATTGTCTCCAGCACAAGGTGCTGTGTAATGATAATGCTGTTTAATCAGGTTCTTGATATGCCACACCTGTCAGGGGGATGGATTATCTTGGCAAAAGAGAAATTCTCACTAACAGGGATGTAAACAAATTTGTGCACAATATTGGAGAAATAAGCTTTCTGTGCGTATGGAACATTTCTGGGATCTTTTATTTCAGCTCATGAAACATGGAACCAACACTTTACAAGTTGCGTTTTATATTTTTGTTCAGTATATATAAAACAAGTCCTTGATTTTTCTCATATTTCTAGGATATTGACACCAGTCTACTACAATGGAAGTCCTAATGCATCACCTTCAGCAGAGAATCTTACCCCACCTGCCCAGAGCCTTCACCACTCCTTGTAAGAGCCATTCAAGCTGTGCTGCTGGACATTCCCCAAACCCAACCCCCATTGGCTCCATCTCCCGACCTAGCACACACCTTCCCCTAGTATCCCGCCTCTTCCAGCCCTCCAACCTGCGTGATGTGGGGCAGGAGAGTCGTGCTCAGGGGGAGATGACCTGCAAGAGCCAGAGACTGATGCAGCAGGCAGGTCTCATCCACCCTTCCAACCCTGGCTGCTACTACTACCTCCCAGCCACAGTGCGCTCCATGGAGAAGCTGGTGAGGCTGATCGACCAGGAGATGCAGAGGATTGGTGGGCAGAAGCTGGACATGCCCAGCCTGTGCTCTGCTGAGCTGTGGAGACGCAGCGAGCGCTGGGACCTGATGGGAAAAGAGCTGTTCCGCCTGAGGGACCGCCACGGAGCTGAGTACTGCCTGGGCCCCACCCATGAGGAGGCAGTGACAGAGCTGCTGGCCTCCCAGGGAACCCTGTCCTACAGACAGCTGCCTCTAATGCTTTACCAGGTAAAGGCTACAGTATTGCACCAGATTAAACCTTATTCATTAGTTTATTCCGAGTGGGGCTTCTTTCTTCTTATCGTACACTTGGGTTTATATTATAATGGTATTAAACTGATGTATGTTTCATTTGTCTATGCAGATGACCCGCAAGTTCCGTGACGAGCCAAAGCCTCGGTTCGGGCTGCTACGGGGGCGGGAGTTCTACATGAAGGACATGTACACATTTGATGTGAATGAAGAGGCTGCCTACCACACGTATGAGTCTGTATGTCAGGCTTACAACCGTCTCTTCTCCCGGCTGGGCCTACGCATTGTTCAGGTCCAGGCAGACACAGGGAAAATCGGAGGTAAACTCTCCCACGAGTTCCAGCTCCCAGCAGACATCGGAGAGGACAGACTACTGATCTGTGGGAGCTGCTCCTTCTCTGCTAATGTGGAGACCATGGAACCAGGCCGGACTGACTGCCCACAGTGCCAGGCAGGCACACTGGTGGAGTCCAAGGGCATAGAGGTGGGTCATACATTCTACCTTGGCACCAAATACTCCCACATATTCAATGCCACCTTCAATAACACCCAGAACAAGCCTGCTGTCACTGAAATGGGCTGCTTCGGGCTGGGGGTGACCCGGATCCTTGCTGCCGCCATAGAGGTGATGTCCACAGAGGAGGCTATCCGCTGGCCTGGGCTACTTGCCCCTTACCAGGTCTGTGTTCTGCCCCCTAAAAGGGGCAGTAAGGTGGATGAGGTGGCTGGTTTAGCTGAGGAGGTGGCTCTTTCTCTGGGGGAGGCTCTGCCCAGCCTAAGAGGTGAGGTGGTTCTGGATGACCGTACACAGATGACCATTGGTAAGAGGCTGAAGGATGCCAGTCAGCTTGGATATCCCTACGTGGTGGCATTGGGGCAGAAGGCTACAGAGGAGATACCCAGGTTTGAGGTGATCTGTCAGCAGACTGGTGAGACTATGTTCCTCAGTAGGGATGGACTGGTAGACCTACTCAAACGAGTGGAGACAGTCTGAGTTGGACTGATCTTGACCTGGAACTGGACTAAACTATTGAACTCTATTGCTCCTCTGAAATGGCATGCTTGTGGTTGGGTGGGATGATACATGGTAAAGAGGCTGCTGCTCAACAGCCCTATACCTACTAAGACCAATCTAAGTCTGATGCAAACTGAGCTGGACTGAAAGCTATTTTTACACTGTTATGGACATGCATGTGTGGGGTAGGGTGGAAGTAGCCCTTGATCATGACTCTCAGTTCCATTACATTACACATACAGTTATCGGAAGTTTACATACACCTTAGCCAAATACATTTAAACTCAATTTTTCACCATTCCTGACATTTAATCCTAGTGAAATTTCCCTGTCTTAGAACAGTTAGGATCTCAACTTTATTTTAAGAATGTGAAATGTCAGAATAATAGTAGAGTGATATTTCAGCTTTTTTCTTTCATCACATTCCCTGCGGGTCAGAAGTTCACTCAATTAGTATTTGGTATCATTGCTTTTTTAAATTGTTTAACTTGCAAATGTTTTGGGTGGCCTTCCACAAGCTTCCCACAATAAGTTGGTTGAATTTTTGGCCCATTCCTCCTGACAGAGCTGGTGTAACTAAGTCAGGTTTGTAGGCCTTCTTGCTCGCACATGCTTTTTCAGTGCTGCCCACAAATTTTCTATAGGATTTAGGTCAGGGCTTTGCGATGGCCACTCCAAAACCTTGACTTTGTTGTCCTTAAGCCATTTTGCCACAACTTGGAAGTATGCTTGGGGTCATTGTCCATTTGGAAGACCCATTTGCGACCAAGCGTTAACTTCCTGACTGATGTCTTGAGATGTTGCTTCAATATATCCACATAATTTTCCTACCTCATGATGCTATCTATTTTGTGAAGTGCACCAGTCCCTCCTGCAGCAAAGCACCCACACAGCATGATGCTGCCACCCCTGTGCTTCACGGTTGGGATGGTGTTTGTTTTTTTCACATCAAAATACGTTCATCTCTAGGAGACAGAACGCGTCTCCTTCCTGAGAGGTATGACGGCTGTGTGGTCCCATAGTGTTTATACTTGCACAGATGAACGTGGTACCTTCAGGCGTTTGGAAATTGTTCCCAAGGATGAACCAGACTTTTGGAGGTCTACAATTTTTTTTTCTAAGGTCTTGGCTGATTTCCCCATGATGACAAGCAGAGGCACTGAGTGAAGGTAGACCTTGAACTACATCCACAGGTACACTTCCAATTGACTCAAATTAGCAATTAGCTATCAGAAGCTTCTAAAGCCATGACATAATTTTCTGGAATTTTCCAAGCTGTTGAAAGGCACAGTCAACTTGTACTTAAACTTCTCACCCACTGGAATTGTGATACAGTGAAATAATCTGTCAGTAAAAAATTGTTGGAAAAATTACTTGTGTCATGCACAAAGTAGATGTCCTAACCGACTTGCCAAAACTATAATTTGTTAACAAGACATTTGTTGAGTGGTTGAAAAACTAGATTTAATAACTCCAACCTATGTAAACTTCCGACTTCAACTGTAAATCAATTGGACGAAGGCGTCTTCTGTACGAGGAAGTTTTGTTATGAGCCGCGACGCTCGGTCTGAACATTAAACACGGATCGCTTGGACCTTCGCTTTCATATCAGCAAGGAAAAAAATAAATACATTAATAAAGGTTCAATTGATGCACACCTTTTTATAGGGTTAGGGTTCCCGCATGGTCATATTTCCATGTTGCAGAAAACAGATGGAAGACAGAGTGGACTACCTGTGTGTAAATGGAAGATGGACGCCACAAAGGTGTTGTCACTTAAAAATACTGTCATGTGCAACTGTTAAAACCGGGTAAGACAGTAAGTGTGTATTTTGCATTTGTTAAATTATTTTTGATGCGATATGAAAGTAGAGGGATTTAGGTTTCTAGAACCGTACCGCAATTGAGAATCGATTCACATTTTAGATGGAGTATTTGGCTGTTTAGGCTTCCAGAGCCAATTCACCCTTTAAATAGAACATTTTAAATCCTTGGACTAAGAAGTATTAGGCTCCTTTAGTCCAATATTGGGCCGGTGGAAGAGGATCAATAATTATTTACAAATTACGTTGGTTCATTGGTCATTTGTGATGTCTGTCAATAAAAATATGTTTTCATCCGGACTCGGTCAGATGCAGAAAGACGAGTCATAGACACACATTGCAGCGGAACTTCTTGAATCAAAGCTCTAACTGTTCCCCCTACGGAAGCGTTTTGATATTGCACCGCAACGTTCACGTGTAAACAACTTGTATGATTTTGTTCTACATACTTTATGTAGACATTATTTATTTTCGTACGTGTCGCTTCAGTAGTTAATACTAACAAACCGTAATTCAGCAACTAGTTTAATCTTCAAATACATCCACTTTATTTGAAGTGAATATGGCTTCACTATCACAACAGGGCGATGATAGCGACGATGGCATGGACGACTTTATGGAGAAATTCAAGAAAGAGAAATATAGCAACGCCTTTTCCGAGAAGAACTGGGAAGAGGTAGTAAAGACATGTAACTAGCTACATCTCTACAAACACGACTGATATAGCACTGACAGTTTTCAGTCCTTACTCTCATTGGAGTGATGGCTAGCTAACGTTGGCTAGCTAACCAATCATATCTAGCCATCTGTGGATGGGCGCTAACGACAAATATTAGCTAGCTAGCTAGAATACTGTTAAAGATTTGTTTAAATGGCTAAATCATTTTGATATAAAACAGTTTTCTTTACATTTTGTCATACTGCCAGTCTCATTGATTGGCTAGCTAGGAAGTTATGGTAGTTACTGGCGAAGAGTCGTGCACACAGCTATGCCCAGAACTGTCCCCATGGTTTCCAGAGGCCACAGGCTTTACTACCTCTCTCATTCATTGCACTGCCCTGCAGGAGTTCGATAAGGTGCCTATGTTCATGAAGACAGCGCCTGATGAGATTGACCCCATGAAACACCCGGAGCTGGCTGCTATTCAGTCCATCATCCACGACGATGACAGACCACTAGAGGGTATGGTAGCCATTGCTGTACTTTTTTTCCACTCCTGAGGAATGAATTGGCTGTCCCAACCAAACCCAGAGTCAATGGTTATTTCCTTATTTCTACTCAGAGCAAGCAGATAGCCTGAAAGATGAGGGGAACGACTACTTCAAAGAGAAGAACTACAAGAAAGCTATAGTGTCCTACACAGCTGGACTGAAGAAGAACTGCAGTGACACTAATGTCAATGCCATCCTGCTCACTAACCGAGCGGCAGCACACTTCCACCTGGGTACAGACCTGTTCTTAGAACCTACCCATCTGTAGATCTCATATTGGTCTGGGATGTTTGTTGCAGCCACTCTCTCTTCTTGCCTTGCAGGTAACATGCGCTCTGCACTGAATGATTCTGTCGCTGCAAAGAAGTTTAAACCAGACCACCTCAAAGCATTAATTAGAGGTTTGTCCATAGAATAAACATCTCATTTGACTATTCTACTGGAAGACACATCTGAACATTTGCTATGAGACAAATGCTCTATGCATGACTCTTCTCTCTCATTCTCCTGCTGTGTGACTGTCTGTGCAGGTGCCTCGTGTTGTATGGAGCTGAAAAAATATACAGATGCCCTGCTGTGGTGTGAGGAGGGGCTCAAGCTGCAGCCCACAGACAAGAAGCTACTGGAGCTGAGAGCTACAGCAGATAAACACAAGGTATATTACAGGCCTTAATATGGCCTTGACTCCTTTCTGTTGTGTAGTCCAGTCCATATTTTAGATGATCCTATGCTGAAATGGTTGTATTTGTGGTTTAGAGAGCAGCAGAGAGAGATGCCAGGAAAGAGAAGGTTAAAGAAAAGAAGGAGCTCAGTGAGAGAGAGGCTCTGCTGGCTGCTATAAAGGTGAGCAAGATCATAGTCACACAAGACGCGCATCCGACCACATGATTCCTTCATAAGGAGGGTTGACAAAGGAACTGCCGCATGGCAATACATAGTTTTTATGACACACATGCTTTACAGGGGCGTGGTATCAAGTTACTGAAGCCTAAGCAGCGTCCTAAGCGCAGCTCTGACAGTGACGATGATAATAGAGGCCCCTCTAGAGCCATGGCAGGCCTGGACCTGGACGGTCTGTGTTCTGTGGAGGCCACAGGGGCCAAGGTGTTCCTGGATGAACAGGGTGTCATGCATTGGCCAGTCCTCTTCCTCTACCCCGAACACCAACAAACAGACTTCATCTCAGCCTTCAGCGAATCCTCCAGGTATGATTATCTCTCCTCTCTCTCTCTCAACATAATGTGGGGTTGGAAGGGTCTACATAAAATGACAGTGTTGGTTTGTAGATCCGAGAAATCATCCAACCCAATACTCTACAAGATGTCTAAAGTAGAACCATCATTACATTGCTGATGACCAATAACACTCAATTGGTGATTGGCTGACAGCCGTGGTATATCAGACCGTATACCACGGGAATGTTAAAACATACATTTTTACTGCTCTAATTACATTGGTAACCCCTTTTTATAATAGCAATAAGGCTCCTCAGGTGTTTTTGGTGTATGGCCAAAATACCACAACTAAGAACTGTGTCCAGGCACTCTGTGGTGAATCTTGCCTAAGAACAGCCCTTAGCTGTGGTATATTGGGCATATACCACACCCCCTCGTGCCTTATTGCTTAAACAAAATATTGGCTTTTTTAGCTTTCTTGATCACCTGACTCTCATGTTTGGAGAGGAACTCCCACCTTGGGACACTAACCGGAAGTACTCTCCCCAAAACCTCCAGGTCAGTAGTTTTTACTTTGCTTTATTGGTTTCATTGAACAGTTTTGGGGTTATATCCTCTCTCTGAAATTGTTTTCCTTAGTTGGTTCTGACTATTTTGCCATTCTGACTCCTTAGCTGTTCTTTGAAGACCACGAGAAAGAGTCCTTATATCAAGTCAATCCAGAGACGCCTCTCATTAAAATCCTTCAGCATAAAAGGTACGGAATGTATTTTTTTCTCACTTGTTTGAACTCACTTGTGTACTGTGACTTGCTAATTGCTTTCTCATGGCTGATCATTCCTGCTTTCTTTGACAGGTGTTTTGTAAAAGCAGGAACTCCCAGCTTTGTCATTCTGGTAAATGGGTCGCCGTTTTGCGAGAAGTTCTTATCAGAAAGGAAAACCATTCGACTGTAATGACACTCCTCATTAATCAGCCTAGACCTGTCAATCTCAGACTACTGGTATGAACTCTTTCCCACCAATCGGAAAGGACTGCACTCCTCTGCACTCCCTGCCCAAAGTACATGTAAAAGTGTAGATTTTGCTATTTAAGAGCAGAGATTGTTATGTTTGGGAGCCTTTACATTGTTCCAGATATCTCCAACATACTATGTGATTGGCAAGATTGCAGTGTTCATTACTGTATGTCTAGATCAAATTCTATATCAGTGTCAATCTGGGAACCCGTCATAAAATCTGTTATAATTAAGTCACCATGTCACTTACTAAAAGGCCTTAAAACAAAGTATTGGAATTTGTTTGTCATTTCCTTTTCACTGTCAACAACATAACATACTATGATTGTGAAAGCCAAGCCAACCCATATGTTACACATGTAGTTGACAAGACTCAATCTGACTAAACCAGGTTTTCTTGTCATGTAAGAACATTTTCCAGCTGCTTGTGTGTTACAGTGCACCGTAGTACCAAGCAGCATTACGCAGTAAGCTGGCTGGCTTTATGAAAATACCTGGGACAGGTTAAACCAAATAGCTTTAGAACAGTGTTTCCCAAACTCGGTCCTCGGGACCCCAAAGGGTGCACGTTGTTGTTGTTTTTTTGCACAAGCACTACTCAGCGTATTCAACTAATCATCAAACTTACATTATTTGTATCCGCTGTGTAGTGCGAGGGCAAAAAATGAAATGTGCACAGTTTGGGAAACACAACTTTAGAATTATCACCATTGTTGGGAAGGTATGGTTCATCATTACAATGTTAGGTGTGTCCTCATTGCTTCCTGAATGTCTCAGATCAGCAGTTTATTTGTCTTATATAAACTTATATAAACACATTCAGTTTGAGTTGATTCAAGCAAGACAAAATAGGCAGAAACAGGGATTCCAAAAAAGCAGTTGTGCACAGATGTATTTTACCATTTCACTTTAGAACATTGCATGATTAGTACAAAGTCTTTTGGCACAAGGCAAGCTCCTTATTGGAACGAATAAACAGTAAAATAACACTTCCTGTCATATTGGGAACACTAAAGAAAATGAACCCGGCTGTTCAATCAGTGCTTGATCTTAGCTAGTTCTCTAACATTAGACACCGCTCACATGGACATAGACTTGGCCAGCGGTCTCTTCCTGGCTGGCTGGTTGGGTTGCACAGTCTTCAGAAGCCTCCCAACCAGCTCTAGCCTGCCCCTGCTGATCAGAGCCCTGGAGAGCTCGGTCACCTCCCCGGTGTGTGCCCTGCACAGGCTTCTCAGCTCAGCCTGCACCGCGTCCTCTGGGTACCTCTCCTGGGCTCTCCGTACCCACACCTCCAGCTGGGTGAGGGCAGGGCCGGGGTCGGAGCCACTCTGAGTGAATAGCCCCAGCAGGGCCTCCAGGAGGCAGCGTAGAGCCATGGTGTCCCTGCTGCCAGGCCGCTCCAGATCCAGGGCCCTCTTGAAGCAGTCGGCTGCGTTCTGTTCCTCGCCCTTCAGCAGCAGACAGCGCCCCCGGAGGAGGTGGAGATCTGGGAGGCTGTCCCCCGGGTCACACTGCAGGGCTTGAGAGAGGGACACCAGGGCTCTGTTTAATGCCCCCTCATCCACAAGCAGGCTCTCCTGAAGGGCATCCACACCCATGTAGTAATACACCTGGTAAGAGACACACAGATGTATTATACTGTAGTAATACACCTGGTAAGAGACACACAGATGTATTATACTGTGTAGTAATACACCTGGTAAGAGACACACAGATGTATTATACTGTGTAGTAATACACCTGGTAAGAGACACAGATGTATTATACTGTGTAGTAATACACCTGGTAAGATACTGTGTGGTGATACACCCGTAGGCAAACAAATGAATGCAGGTGTTACTATCACAGCAACAAAATGACACGTCTCACTAGATATTCTGTTTTTCTTGACAAGTTACTGTTGATCTTTCACTCACACGGCTTATTTCTACGTGCCCGATGTGACTGCTGTCAAAGTGCTTGCAGTGTCTTGTCAAACAGCAGAAAGCAGCACACATCCCACTCACCTGTCCCATCTCCAGGTGTGTGCGTAGACAGGGGCGAACACTCAGCACCTTCTCCAGGTCTGCCTTGGCCTCAGTCAGGCTATGTCTGTCAGGGAGCCCACCCTGTCCCTGTTTAGCCCTCTCAAGATCCCTCACATATGCCATCACATTGATCTGAGAATAAAAGCATGTCTGTTTATGTAAATGTTGTGTGTATTCTGTGATTGTCATGTAAGTCCATCCCTGCGAGTGTCATGTAGAGTTTAGATTTATTATTTGGTTAAGTATTAACATTGAAGTGACATTTCATATTACAAGTGTCAAGTGTTAAACTGATTTGAACATTGTGTTTAGACATGTTAGGGTTACTGTAGTGTACCTTGGCACGGGTGCAGTAGGCCTGCCAGTTGAGTTCAGGGTCAGGCAGCACATTGAGGCTCATGTTACAGATCCCTGTGGACATCTCATGTTTTCCCAGCAAATAGAACACCTTGGCCAGCTGGTTCAGGATGAACACATCGTCTGCAGCTAGTTTTATGGCCTGCAGGGGACAATCAATATTACATTTGGTTTTACAATAACCTGAAGAATGACAGGGCTATGCTCTCTTTTTAAAACCTGGCAGGTGCATAACAACCTATAACCCTGCATAAGGGCTTATGAGAAGTTTTCAACCCCGCAGAATAACTGAGGACAGACACGGTAGTAGACTTCTTGAACTGGTGCCAAGTTTATAGCCCTTTATACAGTAGGTGATGAGGAAGCAGACATCCGCTAATCATTATGCAAATGTTCATGAAACAACGTCATCTGAATGCCTCTGGCAGCTGTGAGGATGATGATGCCACTAAGCAGTCATTAGAAGCATTAAAAGCAAGAGTCAAGTCCCTAGGGCTTTGCTTTGGCTTTAAGGCTTGTTCTAGTTTATAGTCCCACTTTTCTGTGAGTGAGGTACGTACAGTTCCGAAGCAGGACAGGGGGTCAGAATCAGAGTAGCCACAGTCATGTACAGACATGGGCACAGTGGAGAATTCTTCTTTCCTCTCTAACATGATGCCTATGTAGCACCAGGATAGTGCTGTGTGGGTGAGGGGGTCAGGTAGAAACATACTGAATGATTAATCAATACATTTTGGACAGTAAGACACAGCACTCATCTTGTGGGTTCAGATGGAGAGACAGCAATCATTTATTCATTTCCCCCCCTATCTTTCTTCCTTGTATACCTTGGTGATGTGTTTTCTCTGACCTCAGGGTCTCTGTGAGCAGCTTCAGTCCCTTGTTGTAGTGAAACAGTCTGGAGTAGTCCGAGTCCTCCTTGTTCTTTACAATATCATCTAGTCTACAAAAATAGATCAATTTGCTTTACATTGTTCTTACACATGAGCTTGGTGATATTATTTTCTAATTTATTTTCTATGAAAAGATTTGAAACATTCAAGACACAATTTACCTAATATAGATTGTTGCCATTTTGAAATACCAGCTTCTCTTTTCTTCTGTTGGTATCTAAAAAAAATAGGCAACATTAATATATTACTGTAGATGTGAAATTATGTTATTCGTAAGTAATCTAACATGAGATCTCACCAGCTCTCCCCCATAGTCCAGAGCTCTGTTGTACAGGGTCAGAGAAGCGGTCAGTCTTTCCCTCCGGTCTTCCTCTCTGTCAAGCTCTATATCATAAGGATGAGCATAGGCCTGCTCTGCCAGGCACCGGGCTGCAGAAAGCCTGGACTCCGCCTGACCTGCCTGCCCAGCCTCCAGACCCATGAGCTGGGATAACTTCTCCACACACTCCCCTGCGTCCAGCTCCCTCTGGAGGCGGTCGTACACGTAGCCAAGGTTGGCCCAAGCGTTCAGGTTCCCCGGGTCTTCTTTACAGATGCTCATGAAGGTCTCCTCGGCCTGCTCCAGCTGGTCCAGATGGAAAGCCAGGAGACCCAGGAGGTTACGGACACCATACTGGAGGTACCTGTAATGTTTTGAAAACAATAGTCCAGTCCATATATTATTCATTGTACCAGCTAAAGGGAAATTAGGATTCCAGTTTCATGCTTTACTCCAGCACTCTTTGAGGTACCTAGCTAGTGATCAACAATGTAACTGCCAAAATAATGGAAACGCTTGAGTTAAATTAGGGATACAAAGTATGTTGAAAGCAGGTGCTTCCACACAGGTGTGGTTCCTGAGTTAAATAAACGATTGACATTCCATAATGCTTAGGATCATGAATAAAAATCTGCAGGGCACAATGGTCAATGAATAGTTTAATGAGTATGAAAACGATGTAACCACATGCCATGGCCATCTGTCACCAGATCTCATTCCAATTTAAAACTTATGGGAGATTGTGGAGCGGAGCCTGAGACAGCGTTTTCCACCACCATCAACAAAACACCAAATTCTGGAATTTCTTGTAGAAGAATGGTGTCGCATCCCTTCAATAGAGTTCCAGACGCTTGTCCTATTAAGACATGTAACACTTTGGTGTTACCTTTATTTTAACAGTTACCTGTATGTACACCCATGTTGTTCAATTAACAATATCAGGCATCCAAAACTCCATCCTTATAACCATAAGATAATATGTTACAATACCCAACTTCTGCCTCCAGCTCAGCCCCCAGAGAGTCCACTTTCAGCTGGGTGTCCCTCCTCCGCAACTCCCCCGGCCCACTGGGCTCATGGTTCAGGTTGAGGTCCAGGTGGAAGTGACCTGGGATGTACGCCATGCCATCAATGAGGGACTCAATGTCCTCCTCTGTGTTGCCTTCCTTCATGGCTTTCTCCTGTTTATTAATCACGTTTATCCAGGTAATTCATTATCTTTTACAATTACTACCTGAGACTCAAATGTCCACATACACTACTGCTGACTGTCAGAGTCAACTGGCTGTTTTCTTCTTCCTCCAGAGGCAGACTGGTAATACAGGTTAGGTTAGGGACTAGGGAGGGGAAGGAGTAAGTAACCTCATGCAGTGGTGTATTGTACTCCCATTCTGGCCTAGCTGGCTTAGTTGGCTACCTCCCTCTCTATTCTTCTCATTTGAATAGTACATTTGAATGTGATTGAACATTTATGACCCCCTTTTTTGTGTTTCTCTTTATGGTTTGAATATCTGACTGATAAATAGTAGGGCTATGATCTTTTATGGCTCACATGTCAGCTTGTGCTTTTTACAGACTAGGAGAGTGGGTTATTGCTTTAGACGAGTGTCACAACAACAGTAGGTAGGTTGACTTTCACTCAACCTTTTAAAACAATATTTTAGAAGGTGCTTACATCAGCTTTTCTCTTGCCTGCTGTCTCCATGGTAATGACAGAACGTGATCCATTAGGCTCAGCATGAACAGTTTGAGAGAGAGAGTGTGATGCAGTTGGACAAAGAGCCCTTTGACTTGGCTCATGTGCTTAGATGAAGTATGCAGATATCCTCAATCTCAGTGAACTAAAATAAACTCTAATTGTAAACAAAGGTGATCACTCTTTCAAAACTCATACTAATATTTCAAAAAGTATTTGTTGCATTATGATCTGTCCAGTGTAGACTAGGAGTATTTATTTATGTATGGTACCACCAGTATTTATTTTTTTTTGCCCTTGAAGTGTTTGGCCTCTTATCACCACCAGAGGGTGGACATGCATTGATTGTATTGTATGACAAACTGAGATTGAAAGTGTTGTGTACTAACACCACACTGTTGACGGAGAGCGAACATTTCATTTATTATAGTGTTGAATAAAAGTTGACAGATTTTTTTTTTAAAAGCTCAAGCAATTCCTATGGTGATGGATAATGGCTAAGTAATATCTCATCTTCACAAATGATCCCAAAATAGTTCAGAATATATTTGGGCTGTGTGTGCTTTACCTGCTTTATGAGCTGTGATTTTAGTCAACCAATTACCCTTAACTTGAATAGCCTATAGCATAGAGTTTCACCTAAGTTTGTTACGTGTCTGATCATTTTGACAGCTTGTGTTTTAGTTGGCTAAGGATGTTGTCAACAGTCTAGACATCAAACATCCGTCTAGAATGACGTCTGATTCCTGGGCCAGACTACTAATCTGTCAGCATGGTAATGTCTATCCTTCAATCTCTAAACTGAAAAACATACTTGTGGAGTACTTGATCAGACATATTTGACTTCCTTTGGATATTGGGGTAATAGACCCAGTGCTCTTAAAAACATTTTAGTCCAATGTGTTTTTTCCTATCTCTTGACTTCCGTATTTATTTTTTATTTTCGTTCCTTCTTTTCTGTACTATTTTCCTCCTAAATTATTTTAACAGGAGGAAACCACCATTGTGCTGTCTGTAGGTGCTTGGTGATGTCATCAACCCGGGACAAGAGTCAGGGAGAACACCAAGGTGAGTGTTGAAAGAGAGGATGTTGGGGAAGGAGGGAAAAGGGGAAGAAGGTATGGGGGAAGGAGTCTGTTCCTTACTCAGTCTGTCAAGTAACCAGACAGAGAGTCAGGAGCTGTGTTCGAATACTCATATTGAGTATATAGTATGCTTATTGGTCATAGTATGGATATAATTAGTATGCCAAAAGTTCCCGGATGACATACTAAATTCGACAAAATACGAAGTACACATGCAGTGGACACTATTTCCGTGCTTTTAGGGCCCATAATGCAATTCTTCAGAAAACGGCTGTGGCTTCATAACTTTTCAGATTTGAAGAAAATGGCGGGAAATATGCAACCGAAGTCCGACGAGAGTGCATACAAATTCATTGCTAGTTGTGACAAATGTTAAGAACATTTTATAAAATTTAATAAAGTAAGTTATCGTTACACGTTATGTTGGCTGACAATTTGTTAGCTATGCTATCCTTACGAACCGCATAGTATTACAGCAGTATGTACCTGCATGTTAGCTAGTTACCTAACGTTAGTTGGCTACTAATACATCGAACATGCCAGGCAGTATATTAACTATCTGCTATCTAACTTAACTACCCAACATTTATTGACTTGATTATTTACATCATTCTTAGCTAAGTGGTATAGTCGTTGTCACGTTGGTATGAAGAGATTTAGGAAACAGACGCAGGAATGCGTAATAGTTTTTTTATTAAGCCCCAAATTACGGCATGCAATGTAAAGGCACGGGACGAAGATCAAACAAACCCATAACAAAACACCCGAACAAAAGAGCGAGGAGTACCTCGAAAAAATAACACCCGGGACGACACCCGTAATCATCTGCACAATCCATAAGGGCACGAAACCCCAAAACACACAGCACAGGTACACACACGCACCAACAGACATTGTAACAATAATCGACAGCACCATGGTGAACAAACGGCACATATATACAAATAAAGTCAGCAAAAAAACAAACGTCCCTTTTTCAGGACCCTGTCTTTCAAAGATAATTCGTAAAAATCCAAATAACTTCACAGATCTTCATTGTAAAGGGTTTAAACACTGTTTCCATTGCTTGTTCAATGTACCATAAACAATTAATGAACATGCACCTGTGGAACGGTCGTTAAGACACTAACAGCTTACAGACGGTAGGCAATTAAGTGATACAGTTATGAAAATTTAGGACACTAAAGAGGCCTTTCTACTGAATCTGAAAAACACTAAAAGAAAGATGCACTGGGTCCATGCTCATCTGCGTGAACGTGCTTTAGGCATGCTGCAAGGAGGCATGCTGCAAGGAGGCATGAGGACTGCAGATGTGGCCAGGGCAATAAATTGCAATGTCCGTACTGTGAGACGCTTAAGACAGTGTTACAGGGAGACCGGATGGACAGCTGATCGTCCTCGCAGTGGCAGACCACGTGTAACAACACCTGCACAGGATCGGTAGATCCGTACATCACACCTGTGGGACAGGTACAGGATGGCAACAACAACTGCCCGAGTTACACCAGAAACGCACAATCCCTCCATCAGTGCTCAAACTGTCTGTAATAGGCTGAGAGAGGCTGGACCGAGGGCCTGTTGTAAGGCAGGTCCTCACCAGACATCACCGGCAACAACGTTGCCTATGGGCACAAACCCACCGTCGCTGGATCAGACAGGACTGGCAAAAAGTGCTCTTCACTGACGAGTCGCGGTTTTGTCTCACCAGGGGATTCGCGTTTATCATCGAAGGAATGAGCCTTACACCGAGGCCTGTACTGTGGAGCGGGATCGATTTGGAGGTGGAGGGTCCATCATGGTCTGGGGCGGTGTGTCACAGCATCATCGGACTGAACTTGTTGTCACCACAGGCAATCTCAACGCTGTGCGTTACAGGGAAGACATCCTCCTCCCTTATGTGGTACCCTTCCTGTAGGCTCATCCTGACATGACCCTCCAGCATGACAATGCCATACTGCTTGTTCCATGTGTGATTTCCTGCAAGACAGAAATGTCAGTGTTCTGCCATGGCCAGCGAAGTCCCCGGATTTCAATCCCATTGAGCACGTGTGGGACCTGTTGGATCGGAGGGTGAGAGCTAGGGCCATTCCCCCCAGAAATGTCCAGGAACTTGCAGGTGCCTTGGTGGAAGAGTGGGGTAACATCTCATAGCAAGAACGGGCACATCTGGTGCAGTCCATGAGGAGGAGATGCACTGCAGTACTTAATGCAGCTGGTGTCCACACCAGATACTGACTGTTACTTTTGATTTTGAGCCCCCCCTTTGTTCAGGGACACATTATTCTATCTGTTAGTCACATGTCTGTGGAACTTGTTCAGTTTATGTCTCAGTTCTTGAATCTTGTGTTCATACAAATACAAACACATGTTAAGTTTGCTGAAAATAAACAGTTGACTTTGAGAGGACATTTATTTTGTTGCTGAGTTTACAATCAGTGGGAGTAGGGGCCAGGTTTACGCAATGAAAGTGCCAGAGGGATCCGTAACAGTAACCCCCCCCCCCCCCCCACGATCACAGGAACCCAGTGCAGGACCCTGCCGAAGTTGCGTCGTTGTCGCTGCTGAAGTCATCTGCGCAAGGGCACGACAGCCCAAAACACACAGCACAGGTACTCACACGCACCAACGAGCACCATGGTGAACAAAGGGCACATATATAGAAATACAATCCGTGGGAATAGGCGCCAGATGTACGCAATGAAAGTTCCAGAGGGATCCGTGACAGTCTGGCGATTCAATGGCTATCTACTCTGATTTCAGAGCACTCTCGCGCAGCATAACTGCAGAATTTATGAATGCTCAACACCCGTTGAATATGGCCAGTGTCAGTAAACGTTGGACAAAAAAATACGTAATTTAAATGTTGCCAGCAGCACAGTTATAGTCACCAACGCTCTGGATAACATGAAAACAGCCTAACCAGCTCTTCTAGGGCAAGTAAAATGGTCAGAGTGAGTTGTTCTCTCATTTGTTTTTGTGGAAGTAGATAGCCAACATTAGCCAGTTAGCTTGGGTGCTTGACTGCCGTTGAACGCTCAACCCTACTCCTCGGCCAGAGCGGCCAGAGCATCCAGAGAGCCAAACACTCTGAATTTATGAACGGACAATCTGACAATGCTCTGGATTTACAAACACCCAGAGCGCACTCTGGCACTCCAGATTGAATTTACAAACACACCCGAAATCGTAAAATGTTTAGTTGGGTTAGCTAGCAAGAGGTTGCATAACAACAGCATCAACTTCCAGGCCAAGTTCTAGTACACTCAACTGAAACGATACCGTTTGTTTCCAGTAAGAGTTTCATGGGGTTTCATTTGCGTATGGTACAGTAGTTACAGTGCCTTGCGAAAGTATTCGGCCCCCTTGAACTTTGCGACCTTTTGCCACATTTCAGGCTTCAAACATAAAGATATAAAACTGTATTTTTTTGTGAAGAATCAACAACAAGTGGGACACAATCATGAAGTGGAACGACATTTATTGGATATTTCAAACTTTTTTAACAAAGCAAAAACTGAAAAATTGGGTGTGCAAAATTATTCAGCCCCTTTACTTTCAGTGCAGCAAACTCTCTCCAGAAGTTCAGTGAGGATCTCTGAATGATCCAATGTTGACCTAAATGACTAATGATGATAAATACAATCCACCTGTGTGTAATCAAGTCTCCGTATAAATGTACCTGCACTGTGATAGTCTCAGAGGTCCGTTAAAAGCGCAGAGAGCATCATGAAGAACAAGGAACACACCAGGCAGGTCCGAGATACTGTTGTGAAGAAGTTTAAAGCCGGATTTGGATACAAAAAGATTTCCCAAGCTTTAAACATCCCAAGGAGCACTGTGCAAGCGATAATATTGAAATGGAAGGAGTATCAGACCACTGCAAATCTACCAAGACCTGGCCGTCCCTCTAAACTTTCAGCTCATACAAGGAGAAGACTGATCAGAGATGCAGCCAAGAGGCCCATGATCACTCTGGATGAACTGCAGAGATCTACAGCTGAGGTGGGAGACTCTGTCCATAGGACAACAATCAGTCGTATATTGCACAAATCTGGCCTTTATGGAAGAGTGGCAAGAAGAAAGCCATTTCTTAAAGATATCCATAAAAAGTGTAGTTTAAAGTTTGCCACAAGCCACCTGGGAGACACACCAAACATGTGGAAGAAGGTGCTCTGGTCAGATGAAATCAAAATTGAACTTTTTGGCAACAATGCAAAACGTTAAGTTTGGCGTAAAAGCAACACAGCTGAACACACCATCCCCACTGTCAAACATGGTGGTGGCAGCATCATGGTTTGGGCCTGCTTTTCTTCAGTAGGGACAGGGAAGATGGTTAAAATTGATGGGAAGATGGATGGAGCCAAATACAGGACCATTCTGGAAGAAAACCTGATGGAGTCTGCAAAAGACCTGAGACTGGGATGGAGATTTGTCTTCCAACAAGACAATGATCCAAAACATAAAGCAAAATCTACAATGGAATGGTTCAAAAATAAACATATCCAGGTGTTAGAATGGCCAAGTCAAAGTCCAGACCTGAATCCAATCGAGAATCTGTGGAAAGAACTGAAAACTGCTGTTCACAAATGCTCTCCATCCAACCTCACTGAGCTCGAGCTGTTTCGCAAGGAGGAATGGGAAAACATTTTAGTCTCTCGATGTGCAAAACTGATAGAGACATACCCCAAGCGACTTACAGCTGTAATCGCAGCAAAAGGTGGCGCTACAAAGTATTAACTTAAGGGGGCTGAATAATTTTGCACGCCCAGTTTTTCAGTTTTTGATTTGTTAAAAAAGTTTGAAATATCCAATAAATGTCGTTCCACTTCATGATTGTGTCCCACTTGTTGTTGATTCTTCACAAAAAAATACAGTTTTATATCTTTATGTTTGAAGCCTGAAATGTGGCAAAAGGTCGCAAAGTTCAAGGGGGCCGAATACTTTCGCAAGGCACTGTATCTTCTGTAGTTGATATGTTGTCTGTTGAACATATTTGTTGTTTATTAAAGTAAACAAGTAATGATGGACTATCATTTCTCTTTGCTTATTTGAGCTGTTTTTGCCATAATATGGACTTGGTCTTTTACCAAATAGGGCTAGGGCTACCTTCTGTATACCATCCCTACCTTGTCACAACACAACTGATTGGCAAAAAAATAAAAAATCCACAAATTAACGTTTAACAAGGCACACCTGTTAATTGAAATACATTCCAGGTGATTACCTCATGAAGTTGGTTGAGAGAATGCCAAGAGTGTGCAAAGCTGTCATCAAGGCAAAGGGTGGCTACTTCGAAGAATACTGAAATATAGTTTGATTTGTTTAACACTTCTTTGGTTACTACATGATTCCATATGTGTTATTTCATAGTTTTGATGTCTTCACTATTATTCCACAATGTAGAAAATCGTCAAAATAAAGAAAAACCCTGGAATGAGTAGGTGTGTCCAAACTTTTGACTGGTACTGTATACATGATTTTGTGCGGGGGTGGTGTTGAATTGTGAATATTTTCACATTTCTCCGCACAACTGTTGCCATGGTATTCACCCTTCCTCAGGTGCCAGCGCATAGTTACATAATATGAAAATTGCACGTCATATTTTCTGAGTGGTAAGTACATTTTTCTTTTTAACATTCCACTTTACTTTATCAGCCCCATAGAAGCCTCCTAAAGACTCCGAATGGCAGAGAACTGGAGAGACGTTCCCAGTATTGGAGGATTATGATACGTGTCCAATATACTGAAAATGTTAAAGTTTTGGTGTTGGGAAACTAAGCCCCAGTTAGCCCAGTTATTTATCATCTTAACGAGGTCTGTCCTGACACACACACACACACCTCCTGATGAGGAGATATAATGGCATGTTTGCTTCATGCGAATGTGCGACATAAGTCACTGTGATCTAACATAGCATTCATATACACTGCATTCTAAAAGTATTCAAACCCCTTCCCTTTTTCCACAATTTGTTATGTTACAGCCTTATTCTAAATAAATAAAAAAATTATCCTCATCAATCTACACACAATACCCCATAATGACAAAGCGAAACATTTTTAAATATTTATTACAAATAAAAAACAGACATACCTTATTTACATAAGTATTCAGAGCCTTTGCTATGAGACTCAAAATTGAGCTCAGGTGCATTCTGTTTCCATTGATCATCTTTGAGATGTTTCTATAACTTGATTGGAGTACACCTGTGGTAAATTCAATTGATTGGATATGATTTGGAAAGGCACACACCTGTCTATATAATGTCCCCCAGTTGACAGTGCATGTCAGAGCAAAAAACCAAGCCATGAGGTCAAAGGAAGTGTCCGTAGAGCTCTGAGACATGATTGTGTCCAGGCACAGATCTGGGGAAGGGTACCAAAAACATTCTGCAGCATTGAAGGTCCCAAAGAACACTGGTCTTCATCATTCTTAAATGGAAGAAGTTGGGAACCACCAAGACTCTTCCTAGAGTTGTCCGCCCGGCCAAACTGAGCAATCGGGGGAGAAGGGCCTTGGTCAGCAATGTGATCAAAAACCAAATGGTCACTCTGAAAGAGCTCCAGAGTTCCTCTGTGGAGGTGGGATAACCTTCCAGAAGAACAACCATCTCTGCAGCACTCCACGAATCAGGCCTTTATGATAGAGTGGTCAGACAGAAGCCACTCCTCAGTAAAAGGCACATAACAGCCCCTTTGGAGTTTGCCAAAAGGCACCTAAAGGACTTAGACCATGAGAAACAAGATTCTCTGGTCTGATGAAACCAAGATTTAATTATTTGGCCTTAATGCCAAGCATCACGTCTGGAGGAAACCTGGCACCAACCCTATGGTGAAGCATGGTGGTGGCATTATCATGCTGTGGGGATGTTTTTCAGTGGCAAGGACTGGGAGACTAGTCAGGATAGAGGGAAAGATGAACGAAGCAATGTACAGAGAGATCCTTGATGAAAATCTGCTCCAGAGGGCTCAGGACCTCAGACTGGGGGCGAAGGTTCACCTTCCAACAGGACAACAACCATAAGCACACAGCCAAGAGAACGCAGGAGTGGCTTCGGGACAAGTCTCTGAATGTCCTTGAGTGGCCCAGCCAGAGCCCGGACTTGAACCTGATCGAACATCTCTGGAGACCTGAAAATAGCTGTGCAGCGACGCACCCCCTCCAATCTGACAGCTTGAGAGGATCTGCTTGGAAGAATGGGAGAAACTCCCCAAATACAGGTGTGCCAAGCTTGTAGCATCATATCCAAGAAGACTCGGCTGTAATCGCTGCCAAAGGTGCTTTAACAAAGTACTGAGTAAAGAGTCTGAATACTTATGTAAATGTAATAGTTACGTGTTTTATGTTTAATAAATGTGCAACATTTTCAAGAAACCCGCTTCGTCATTATGGGGTATTGTGTGTAAATTGATGAGGGATTTAAAAAAATCCATTTTAGAATAGGGCTGTAATGTAACAAAATGTGGACAAAGTTAAGTGGTCTGAATACTTTCCAAATGCACTGTATAGAGTGCATTCACCTCATTCTAACTTTTCTATTGTATCTCCTTATCTTCAAAGTCATCCTGATACAGAAGGGTTCACTGGTGCTGTACCACAAGCTGCTTTCATGTTTGTGTAGCCAAACCGTTTGATCCCTCAATTCGCTTTTATGAATTTCAGTAGTTGGTTTTGGTTCAAGTTATGGTACCTTTTTTGTGGGATCAATGCATTTTTCATCTATCTGCTCCCCAACAGATCTTGTATCCTTAGAGGCAATCTGAGCACTGTTTCAATCAGACAGTGACTGTGAACTGAAAATCTATCTCTGGCTGTGGTGAAGCCGAATGGTAACCTGGATTTTACCAGATTACATGAGTGATTTACCCATCTTCCTCTCCATCACTTTTATGATACTATATTTTATTTGAATCACGGTACCTCAAAGTGGGCCATCAGACCCTGCTTAGCATCTTGTAAGAGTGCTACTTACAGTCAGTGCACTGCCAAAGCTCCACTCAACTCTCCAGTCTCTCTGAGGCACTGGCTGACTTTAGATTAGAGTTCTAAAGGTCTCTCTAGTGCCACCTGGCTGTTTGTCTGTTACAAAGGAGGTTGGTGGCACCTTAATTGGGAGGACGGGCTTGTGCCAATGGCTAGAGCTGAATAGGTGGAATGGTATCAAATACAAATACATGTGTTTTATGCCATTCCTTTTGATCCGTTCCAGCCATTATTATGAGCTGTCCTCCCCTCAGCAGTTCAGATCCCATATGTAAAGGTCCAATCTACTAACAGACTCAGTTTGTATGCTTTTTATTTAATTTTTTATGTTAGTTTATTTGGTAAATATTTTCTTAACTCTATTTCTGGTACTGCATTGTTGGTTAAGGGCTTGTCAGTAAGCATTTCACGGTAAGGTCTCTACACCTGTTGTATTCGGCGCACGTGACAAATAAAATGTGATTTGATTTGAATACTTATATAAATGTCATATTTCAGGATTTTATTTTTATATGTCTAAAAACCTGTTTTTGCTTTGTCACTATGAGGTATTGTGTGTATGTAGCATGGTTCATTCTGCGTTTTGTACTTTTAATTCGGACGCTGCCACAACGAAAGGTCTGCTAGTTGAATTATTTTTATTTGCCCTGCACACAAAGAGACACACATTACGTTAACCCTTGGCGCAGTCCTAGCTCTCAGGCACCTTGCTAGCCGAAGGTCAGGCAAAAGAGAACGTCAAAAGGAAATAACATGTGTTGCGTGCACACATTCAATGCACAACATCACACCATACAATACAAGTAAAATGATACAGAGCACAATTCGGACAAAATAAAATACATATCTGCACACGAAGAGACAACACACATTATGTTAACCCTTGGCGCAATCCTAGCTCTCAGGCACCTGCGCAAGCACATGGACACTCACTCAAACACTGTCCCAAGTACTCACAAGTTACAATAGATACCCTAGTTAGCGAGCTTTGTGAAACTTGTTAACATAAATCTTTATATTATCCACATTGTAACCAACTTATGGTACCATAACAGTACATTCTGTAACATTATGACGGTCTTATTTTAAACCATTTCGGAGCCAAGGACAACAGACCTTTCTAGCTGAAGGTCAGGCAAAAGAGAACAATAACGTGGTACGGAAATACAGATAACCCGCGATGGGCCAAACCAAAATATACACAACTTTTACAATCACATGTATGTACAATATTGATATGAAAATGTGTTTGTATACCAAAGAAAAACATGTAATTAAATTTAAAAAATACACTGAATTATTATCATTATTAACATCCCCTCTTGACCTGGCCTATTTGAATTGGTCCTTGGGTGCAATTTGGTGCATAATCTAGGGGAACAACATCACACTGCTACATGTAGATTGAGGCAGAGGTAAGCAAAGGTAACCTGCCTAAATAACTACCGCACCGAATAGGGTCGTTGTCCTGTTGGAAGGTGAACCTTTGCCCTAGTCTGAGGTCCTGAGCACTCTGGAGCAGGTTTTCGATCCTGACTAGTCTCCCAGTCCCTGCTGCTGAAAAACATCCCCACAGCATGGTGCTGCCACCATAATGCTTCACCGTAGGGATGGTGCCAGGTTTCCTCCAGACATAAAGCTTGGCATTCAGGTCAAATGGACACCATTTGTGAATTGATCGCCCCCATCTAGCTTCAGAGTTCGTTCTGTTAGGTGACCTAAACTGGGATATGCTTAACACCCCGGCAGTCCTACAATCTAAGCTAGATGCCCTCAATCTCACACAAATCATCAAGGAACCCACCAGGTACAACCCTAAATCCGTAAACATGGGCACCATCATAGACATTATCCTGATCAACTTGCCCTCCGCTGTTTTCAATCCGGATCTCAGCGATCACTGCCTCATTGCCTGTATCCGCTATGGGTCCGCGGTCAAACAACCACCCCTCATCACTGTCAAACGCTCCCTAAACCACTTCCGCGAGCAGGCCTTTCTAATCGACCTGGCCCGGGTATCCTGGAAGAATATTGACCTCATCCCATCAGTCGAGGATGCCTGGTCATTCTTTAAAAGTAATTTCCTCACCATCTTCCTCAGTATGCCCCGTTCAAAAAATGCAGAACTAAGAACAGATATAGCCCTTGGTTCACTCCAGACCTGACTGCCCTTGACCAGCAAAAAACATCCTGTGGCGGACTGCAATAGCATCGAATAGTCCCCGCGATATGCAACTGTTCAGGGAAGTCAGGAACCAATACAGGCAGTCAGTCAGGAAAGCAAAGGCTAGCTTCTCAAGCAAGCTAGCTTTTCAAGCAGAAATTCGCATCCTGTAGCACTAACTCCAAAAAGTTTTGAACACTGTAAAGTCCATGGAGAACAAGAGTACCTCCTCCCAGCTGCCCACTGCACTGAGGCTAGGTAACACGGTCACCGCTGATAAATCAAATCAAATGTATTTATATAGCCCTTCGTACATCAGCTGATATCTCAAAGTGCTGTACAGAAACTCAACCTAAAACCCCAAACAGCAAGCAATGCAGGTGTAGAAGCACGGTGGCTAGGAAAAACTCCCTAGAAAGGCCAAAACCTAGGAAGAAACCTAGAGAGGAACCAGGCTATGTGGGGTGGCCAGTCCTCTTCTGGCTGTTCCGGGTGGAGATTACAACAGAACATGGCCAAGATGTTCAAATGTTCATAAATGACCAGCATGGTCGAATAATAATAAGGCAGAACAGTTGAAACTGGAGCAGCAGCACGGTCAGGTGGACTGGGGACAGCAAGGAGTCATCATGTCAGGTAGTCCTGGGGCATGGTCCTAGGGCTCAGGTCCTCCGAGAGAGAGAAAGAAAGAGAGAAGGAGAGAATTAGAGAACACACACTTAGATTCACACAGGACACCGAATAGGACAGGAGAAGTACTCCAGATATAACAAACTGACCCTAGCCCCCCGACACATAAACTACTGCAGCATAAATACTGGAGGCTGAGACAGGAGGGGTCAGGAGACACTGTGGCCCCATCCGAGGACACCCCCGGACAGGGCCAAACAGGAAGGATATAACCCCACCCACTTTGCCAAAGCACAGCCCCCACACCACTAGAGGGATATCTTCAACCACCAATTTACCATCCTGAGACAAGGCTGAGTATAGCCCACAAAGATCTCCACCATGGCACAACCCAAGGGGGGGCACCAACCCAGACAGGACGACCACATCAGTGAATCAACCCACTCAGGTGACGCACCCCTTCCAGGGACGACATGAGAGAGCCACAGTAAGCCAGTGACTCAGCCCCTGTAATAGGGCTAGAGGCAGAGAATCCCAGTGGAAAGAGGGGAACCGGCCAGGCAGAGACAGCAAGGGCGGTTAGTTGCTCCAGAGCCTTTCCGTTCACCTTCCCACTCCTGGGCCAGACTACACTCAATCGTATGACCCACTGAAGAGATGAGTCTTCAGTAAAGACTTAAAGGTTGAGACCGAGTTTGCGTCTCTGACATGGGTAGGCAGACCGTTCCATAAAAATGGAGCTCTATAGGAGAAAGCCCTGCCTCCAGCTGTTTGCTTAGAAATTCTAGGGACAATTAGGAGGCCTGCATCTTGTGACCGTAGCGTACGTGTAGGTATGTACGGCAGGACCAAATCAGAGAGATAGGTAGGAGCAAGCCCATGTAATGCTTTGTAGGTTAGCAGTAAAACCTTGAAATCAGCCCTTGCTTTGACAGGAAGCCAGTGTAGAGAGGCTAGCACTGGAGTAATATGATCAATTTTTTGGGTCCTAGTCAGGATTCTAGCAGCCGTATTTAGCACTAACTGAAGTTTATTTAGTGCTTTATCCGGGTAGCCGGAAAGTAGAGCATTGCAGTAGTCTAACCTAGAAGTGACAAAAGCATGGATTAATTTTTCTGCATCATTTTTGGACAGAAAGTTTCTGATTTTTGCAATCTGTTTTGTCCGAGTTTAAAAGTAGAAAGTTTGCAGCCATCCACTTCCTTATGTCTGAAACACATGCTTCTAGCAAGGGCAATTTTGGGGCTTCACCATGTTTCATTGAAATGTACAGCTGTGTGTCATCCGCATAGCAGTGAAAGTTAACATTATGTTTCATGGATTCATAAATCCATGATAATCAAAAATGTCAATAAGCATTTCTCAACGGCTGGCCATGCCTTCCTCCTGGCTACTCCAACCCCGGCCAACAGCTCCCCCTCCCCCCCGCAGCTACTCGCCCAAGCCTCCCCAGCTTCTCCTTCACCCAAATCCAGACAGCAGATGTTCTGAAAGAGCTGCAAAACTCGGACCCGTACATATCAGCCGGGCTAGAGAATCTGGACCCTCTCTTTCTAAAACTATCCGCCGCCATTGTTGCAACCCCTATTACCAGCCTGTTCAACCTCTCTTTCGTATCGTCCGAGATCCCTAAAGATTGGTAAGCTGCTGCAGTCATCCCCCTCTTCAAAGGGGGTGACACACTAGGCCTAAACTGTTACAGACCTATTTCCATCCTAAAGTCTTTGAAAGCCAAGTTAATAAACAGATCACCGACCATTTCGAATCCCACCGTACCTTCTCCGCTGTGCAATCCGGTTTCCGAGCCGGTCACTGGTGCACCTTAGCCACGCTCAAGATACTAAACGATATCATAACCGCCATCTATAAATGACAGTACTGTGCAGCCGTCTTCATCCACCTGGCCAAGGCTTTTCGACTCTGTCAATCACTGCATTCTTATCGACAGACTCAATTGGTTTTTCTAATGACTGCCTCTGCTGGTTCACCAACTACTTTGCAGACAGAGTTCAGTGTGTCAAATCGGAGCGCATGTTGTCCGGACCTCTGTCAGTCTCTATGGAGGTACCACAGGGTTAAATTCTCGGCCGACTCTTTTCTCTGTATATATCAATGATGTCGCTCTTGCTGTGGGTGATTCCCTGATCCACCTCTACGCAGACTACACCATTCTGTATACTTCTGGCTCTTCCTTGGACACTGTGCTAACTAACCTCCAAACGAGCTTCAATGCCATACAACACTCCTTCCGTTGCCTCCAACTGCTCTTAAATGCTAGTAAAACCAAATGCAGGCTTTTCAACCGTTCGCTGCCCGCACCCGCCCGCCCGACTAGCATCACCACCCTGGACGGTTCCGACCTAGAATATGAGGACAACTATAAATACCTAGGTGTCTGGCTAGACTGTAAGCTCTCCTTCCAAACTCATATTAAACATCTCCAATCGAAAATCAAATCTAGAATCAGCTTTCTATTTCGCAATAAAGCCTCCTTAACTCACGCCGCCAAACATACGTAAAACTGACTATCCTACTGATCCTCGACTTCTGCGATGCCACTTACAAAATAGCTTCCAATACTCTACTCAGCAAACTGGATGCAGTCTTATCACAGTGCCATCCATTTTGTTACCAAATCACCTTATACCACCCACCACTGCGACCTGTATGCTCTAGTCGGCTGGCCCTCGCTACATATTCATCGCCAGACCCACTGGCTCCAGGTCATCTATAAGTCTATGCTAGGTAAAGCTCCGCCTTATCTCAGTTCACTGGTCACGATAACAACACCCACTCGTAGCACACGTTCCATCAGGTATATCTCACTGATCATCCCCAAAGCCAACACCTCATTTGGCGGCCTTTCCTTCCAGTTCTCTGCTGCCAGTGACTGGAACGAATTGCAAAAATCGCTGAAGTTAGAGACTTTTATTTTCCTCACCAACTTTAAACATCAACTATCTGAGCAGCTAACCGATCGCTGCAGCTGTGCATAGTTCATCTGTAAATAGCCTAACCAATCAACCTACCTCATCCCCATACTGTTTTTATTTTATTTACTTTTCTGCTCTTTTGCACACCAGTATCTCTACTTGCACATCATCATTTGCTCATTTATCACTCCAGTGTTAAACTGCTAAATTGTAATTATTCGCTCCTATGTCCTATTTATTGCCTACCTCATTCCTTTTGCACACACTGCATATAGACTTTCTTTTTTTCTACTGTGTCATTGACTTGTTTATTGTGTTATTGGCTTGTTTATTGTTGACTCCATGTGTAACTGTGTTGTTGTCTGTGTCACACTGCTTTGCTTTATCTTGGCCAGGTCGCAGTTGCAAATGAGAACTTGTTCTCAACTAGCCTACCTAGTTAAATAAAGGTGAAATAAGATACAAAATAAAAATTTAAAAAGAGTTCAATCTTTGTTTCATCAGACCAGAGAATCCTCTTTCTCATGGTCTGAGAGTCTTTAGGTGCCTTGACAGCTCCAAGCGGGCCTTTTACTGAGGAGTGGCTTCCGTTTGGCCACTCTACTATAAAGGCCTGATTGTTGGAGTGCTGCAGAAATGGTTGTCCTTCTGGAAGTTTCTCCCATCTCCACAGAGGAACTCTAGAGCTCTGTCAGAGTGACCATTGGGTTCAAGCGGAGCCTTGTCTGGCAGCAAAACAGTTCATTCAGACTAATTTACTGCCTTTTAAAAAAACAGCTGATATGGCTGACTTGCTTAAACAAATGTGGTTTCTAATGACAATTGAGATGTACAAACTATGGTATAAGGGGACGACAAGCGGATAAGAGGCAATCTGTAATTTAGATTAAGACATTAATGAGCAAGCTAAGACGGACGTAGTCAATATAACTATTTGTTTAGCACTTTTGTACAGCGACAGAATTCAGAACATTGGCCGTTCTTACAGTGTTCTCCCTGTACACCAAGTCAGAACCGTAGGATAAATAAAGGGGGCATATAAGCAGACAATGAAAGCTCTTACAATATTCAATGATATTCAAACATTTCTCTAAAACAGCTTATAGGCTACATGTGCACCACCAAGTCAGAACAGTAGGCAATATTTAAAAGGGGTAAATAGGCCCAATTATTAGGGTGTGGCACATGGGCTACTCACATCTTACTACACAACATACACTTAATATTACTTTCTTAGCTACAGTATACATATCTCCCTGGCATATTACATAATTTATTCAGCAGCATACAATACATTTTTGGCCTCACCTCGTTGTGCTGTGCTCACTTGAACAGAAAGGTGGCGCGGCGGCCCTTCGTGGGCAAATTTGGTCATCAATGTCTGGCATTCTCTGCATTTATGGTGCTTCAAAATGACTGGGAACTAGGAAAAAAACAAGGTTGAGTCATGATGACCTCATTGATCTTCAGGCCATAGCTCTAGAAAGATGCAGGATTTACACTTCTGAGTTGGATGACCGTTCAAAACATATTTTCCCAGTCGAAGCTTGTTTATTTCCAACTTCCCAGTTGTCTTGAACTCACTGAAGCCAAGTTTTCACAGTTCCGAGTTAACAGTTGTTTTAGGCACAGCACAAATCATGCTTCATTGACAGAAAGACCAATGTTGAATGTTTTTCATTTTAAACTTGGAAAAGAGCCCCTTAATCCCAGATTTGGGACCACACAGCCACTACACTGAATAGCAGGCAAGTGATTGCTTTGCAATGTTTGCAGTTAGCCACTGTCACTGATTACTTCCAAACCCCTCATTGTTGAATTTTTGCGATTTCCAACTTGTTGTGTAATGTTTGTCCAATGGTCGATGAGCACCAATACATTTTATCTATAATTTCTCTTCATTACTTCTCTTCATGTGACAAGGATTAAAAAAGATTTGCCAGTAGATTGTCGACTTAATTCATGACGATTCCTGCTTGGTAAGATTTTGAAAGTATGATGTTGACATGATCAGTCCAATCAAAGCTACTGTACATATAACGTGATTTGACGTCATTTTATCTGTGGCCAATGACCTTGAGCCTTCTTGGATGGGCACTTCTAATGTAACTCTATTGCAGCACCCAATGGGCTAGAATTTTCTAGCTCTACCCTTATTAGACTTGGTGGTGACGTAGTGTCACCATGAGTGACAGAACACTGAGCCAATCATGGCGCAAAGCTTCTGTATTTTCTGCTGGCTTGCCTCACCACCACAGAAAGCACTGAGCTAGGCTGAAACACCTGCATTTTGGAGCTGCTTTACTCAAGAAAACAAAGAAGAGACGCGGCTTTATTAACTCAATGATATACATATTTTTTTATATTGTTTGCAAACTGATATGTGACACATATTTCTTTTAACATTTGCTCTACCTACACTAAATGATGGGTCGCCACTTGGTCCAACTCATAAATGAAATGCAAATCTGATATGGACAGTGTTCTTGTATACAGTCTAAATGTGGCTTATAGGAAAGAGGTGAAAGGTAATTATTTGTTTAAATCGTGTGGAGATACAGAATTAAATGTACAGTGGGGCAAAAATGTATTTAGTCAGCCAACAATTGTGCAAGTTCTCCCAAAGATGTGAGAGGCCTGTAATTTTCATCATAGGTACGCTTTAACTATGACAGACAAAATGAGAAGAAAAAAATCCAGAAAATCACATTGTAGGATTTTTAATGAATTTATTTGCAAATTATGGTGGAAAATAAGTATTTGGTCAATAACAAAAGTTTATCTCAATACTTTGTTATATACCCTTTGTTGGCAATGACAGAGGTTAAACGTTTTCTGTAAGTCTTCACAAGGTTTTCACACATTGTTGCTGGTATTTTGGCCCATTCCTCCATGCAGATCTCCTCTAGAGCAGTGATGTTTTGGGGCTGTTGCTGGGCAACACGGACTTTCAACTCCCTCCAAAGATTTTCTATGGGGTTGAGATCTGGAGACTGGCTAGGCCACTCCAGGACCTTGAAATGCTTCTTACGAAGCCACTCCGTTGCCCGGGCGGTGTGTTTGGGATCAATGTCATGCTGAAAGACCCAGCCATGTTTCATCTTCAATGCCCTTGCTGATGGAAGGAGGTTTTCACTCAAAATCTCATGATACATGGCCCCATTCATTCTTTCCTTTACACGGATCAGTCACCCTGGTCCCTTAGCAGAAAAACAGCCCCAAAGCATGATGTTTCCACCCCCATGCTTCACAGTAGGTATGGTGTTCTTTGGATGCAACTCAGCATTCTTTGTCCTCCAAACACGACGAGTTGAGTTTTTACCAAAAAGTTATATTTTGGTTTCATCTGACCATATGACATTCTCCCAATCTTCTTCTGGATCATCCAAATGCTCTCTAGCAAACTTCAGATGGGCCTGGACATGTACTGGCTTAAGCAGGGGGACACGTCTGGCACTGAAGGATTTGAGTCCCTGGCGACGTAGTGTGTTACTGATGGTAGGCTTTGTTACTTTGGTCCCAGCTCTCTGCAGGTCATTCACTAGGTCCCCCCCGTGTGGTTCTGGGATTTTTGCTCACCGTTCTTGTGATCATTTTGACCCCACGGAGTGAGATCTTGCGTGGAGCCCCAGATCGAGGGAGATTATCAGTGGTCTTGTATGTCTTCCATTTCCTAATAATTGCTCCCACAGTTGATTTCTTCAAACCAAGCTGCTTACCTATTGCAGATTCAGTCTTCCCAGCCTGGTGCAGGTCTACAATTTTGTTTCTGGTGTCCTTTGACAGCTCTTTGGTCTTGGCCATAGTGGAGTTTGGAGTGTGACTGTTTGAGGTTGTGGACAGGTGTCTTTTATACTGATAACAAGTTCAAACAGGTGCCATTAATACAGGTAACGAGTGGAGGACAGAGGAGCCTCTTAAAGAAGAAGTTACAGGTCTGTGAGAGCCAGAAATCTTGCTTGTTTGTAGGTGACCAAATACTTATTTTCCACCATAATTTGCAAATAAATTCATAAAAAATCCTACAATGTGATTTTCTGGATTTTTTTCTCATTTTGTCTGGCATAGTTGAAGTGTACCTATGATGAAAATTACAGGCCTTCTCTGCTATTATTATGTTGTAGGTGTGCTTTGATGGTCTGATACAGCAGTATAGTATATCAGATGGTGTGCAGAAAAATATCAATCAAATGAATGACTGTCTCATCCAGTATTAAATGACATAGACATCTGTCCCACTAGATTACTGTGATTAGACCCCCGATCGCCCTTTCTACCACCTCCGGCTTGGCAGCACTGACTGTGGCGAGAGCTTTTCACTGATGGTGCTGTTACGGAACATGACTCTTCTGTGAGAAAGCATGAATCAACATCAGCCAAGTAAGCAGAAGGCTTCGAAATGGGCTATTACGTCGGTGTTCAGGTGTTCTATTATTCGTGTCCAGTTGGAATGGGGTGGTGCGTTTCACATCAGCACTATTACGGTAGGCGTATAGGGGATATTACAGTACTTACGGAAGGCAAGTTGTGCGCTACGGTTCAGTTTTCCCCTCTGCGGCTGTCATCGTGCAGGTGGAATTTGCGTTTCGACGCGTGGTTTGTAGGAATTACGTCCAGGTCCCTGTTGTGTATTTCATGCATAGGCCTAACCTAGCCTAATCTAGAAAGGACTATTCCGTATTGAGAAGCAAAACCACTCGTTTGGACTCGAGGGAAATGTAGACTATTCTTTCATAGGCTTCTGCGACTGTATTTTTCTGAGGAAGATTCACATTATATGAATGCACCTTCACAGCGAGCCATTGGACTTAATCGCGATAACCTTTCAGTGCGAATTTGACACAATACAGACCAGTGAATGTGTATTTATTTCAGCTGATGAGCGCATCATCTCAATAGATTGTAACAGCGCACTAACTTCACAGCATCGGCGGTGTTTGCAATGGTATTGGGCTATTTTCTACATCCATGACCTCAACAGGACCATAGTATAATAGTGTTTCTCAATGTTCTGTCTGTTGATAAAACTAAAAGGACTTAGTGCATTATTTAGCCTGTTATCTCTGGCGCATCGATTGGAGAGGAGTTGCGTAGGATGCCAGACGTTGCAATTAGAGGTTGCTGTTATTGCAGTTTGACAGACAAGGATATCCAAGAATCACAGAGGACATAGTGTGCTTTTGATTTGACAAAGAACGGAACAGTATGGATGAGGGCACAGCTGCCAACGAGTCTATTCCAGATTTAAAAGATTTAGAGGTGAAAATCGGATGGAAGACACCTGAGGGTTTGCTCAAGTGCATGCGGGAAGAGGCGTCCAGCCACCGCGGAGATGTCAAGTTGAATTCACTGGAGACCAAAGACCGAGACATCACGGGCAGGAGTCTGGATGAGAAGATTCGAAAATTAAAAGTTGATATGGTAAGCTCTTATTTGGGGCAGTGACTTTTGTTGGCCTTGCCATTAGTTATCCACATTTTATTTTATTTTGTTGTTAGAAAGATTATGTGCAGTCGTACAACATTTGCTCTGCTTTTGACATTTAATGTTATAAAGATTCCCTAACAACTCAGAATGATGTTGTTGGTGGTCAGTAGCCCTACAGTGAACAAGATATGTATTTAATATTGATCCTAGTCCTACATCCTCTCCCTGAATATAAGGCATCCACCCAATCAATAATTATGCTGATCTTCACCATGCTAACAGCGGCAGATGGCTGAGGTTGCTATAGATTCATTATTGTCAACAGGTCATAATTGGTGTTTTCAGAGACTAATAATTGGCCTAGGGATGGATTACTATTGTATTATATAATTTGAAAGAACTGATAAGGCTATTTCATTTACAATCTAACTGTTCATTTATCCTATTAAACCAAGTTTATTGCAGGCCAGCCATCTTTCATTGATAGGCGACATTCCGAGTTTATCATAACAGACGTCATCATACTTCTCTCCCCTTGGTGCAAAAACAGGACTTCAGCAGAGAAGCTCCGGGTGTGTTGTTTTTCCCTTGTGCACAGATGTCTTGCATTCCTATGGCAAAGACAGGCTCGCGGCGGCTGTGTTGGTGACGGCGCAATGTATGTCGTATTGGAATGATTGTACACAAACAGCACATGGTGGATGCCTGTGTTCTTCTAGAAACGGAAACAAGTCTCATTTGTCGCATTGGTTTGGTTTGAAAATAGCGATCCACAGGTTTTGTTTGTAGGCCTACCACTGGTGCACTTCCCTGCTGTGTCGTTCTGTCATCTGCACTCTGACTCGCCAGACAATAACCACAGACTACCCCAAAGACTCTGGCAAAGAAACCTGCATAAAATTACATATAGTGTTGTAGGATACAGTATGTAGTCCATGTTGCCCAAAACAACTCAATATATTATGTTAATCCAAACTTTCTTGCTTTGCCAGTAGAATTTAGTCGATAGCCTATACCCAGAGGGAATACCACTACCAGCCGTTTGGGTGATGTGTTTTACAGTGCCGTGTTTTACAGTGCTGATATTGTGGACCACTAGTTAGTGGTTTGAACAAACTAAACAGCAAATGTTTTAAGGTTAGGGGACATCAAGAGGGTCATAAATCTTTGTGTGGCCAGCGTCACATAACAACCTCATGATTTGCTTGCAGCCATCCCCATTCATCAGCCCTGCTGAGCCAGAGGATGCAGGGCTCTCTCCCTGGTCAAAAGTAGTGCACTATGTAGGGAGTAGGGTACCATTTGGGATGCATACAGAGGCTTCAGTGATTAAGAGCTACCTCTTAGTCAGAGTGATCTTCCCACTGCCAGACAGCATACATAGTGCTGCTGTGTTTTGGGCCAATATCTCATCTCTCTGAGTGGTGCTGGGTAGCAGGAGAACAGAGGGGTACTGAACTTTGCGCTCTCATCACAATTCTGCTTTCACAAAATAGGCTACACACATGCACATATGCATGTGCACGCACACTCATTCTCACAAGGAAACATGCGTGTACACACACCACTGGCGTAATTCAGTTTCTCTGGGCCCCCGCAAGGTCGACCCCCCCCCCCCCCCCCAAACAAACATCTAATGCGTCAGCCAGACATCCACTCACAAAGTATAGACTACTGGTCGCAGTCCATGGTGTTGAAATTGCAACTTGTCAATGCTGCTGCCTATCAAATCAATGATGCCAGGGCATGTAGTCTATAGCTTTGCTTTAGCTAATGGATGTATTTTTATTGGTAGGCCTCTTTGGTCATCCATTTGTCATGTTAAGCCTAACATTTCACTAACCTATACACAGTGTCGCCTGGCTGGCGGCAATAATGTAATTACTTGTTCAGTAATTAAAGTTGGATATTCAAACATTGCAGATAGTTTAAAAAAAAATGTAGATGCAACCGCATACTAATCAGCTACTAATAGATTTTTTTAGACTATACAACTGTCCTGTATAACCTACCTGAACCTGCATGACATGAGCAATCCTCGCAATCTGCACTGAGTATATCCCCCCCTCTCCTTTACCATCAGAACGGACTAAATTCGTCAGGCCATGGACTTTACACGGTGTTGAAAGCTATCCACAGGGATGCTGGCCCATGTTGACCAATGCGTCTCACAATTGTGGGTGATGGACCATTCTTGATTCACATGGGAAACTGTTGAGCGTGAACTCAGCAGCATAGTACATCTTGACACAAACCGATGCGCCTGGCACCATACCCCGTTCGATGGGCACTTAAATTGTTTGTCTTGCCCATTCACCCTCTGAATGGCACACACATACACAATTCATGTCTCAATTGTCTCATGGCTTAAAAATCATTCTGTAACCTGTCTCTTCCCATTCATCTACACTGATTGTATTCTACATCAATAAGGGATCATCGCTTTCACTTGGATTCATCTGGTCAGTCTATGTCATGGAAAGACCCTCCAAGAACTGTTGTCCACTAAACATCAAATCAAATTGTTTTAGTCACATGCATGTAGGTGTAGACCTTACAGTGAAATACTTACTTTTGAGCCCCAAACCAACAATTTTGTTTAAAAAAATATGGATAAGAATAATAAACAAAAGTAACAAGTAATTAAAGAGCAGCAGTAAAATAACAATAGCGAGACTATATACAGGGGAGTACTGGTACAGAATCAATGTGCGGGGGCACCGGTTAGTTGAGGTAATATGTACATGTAGGTAAAGTTATTAAAGTGACTGCATAGATGATAACAACAGAGAGTAGCAGCGGTGTAAAAGAAGAGGGGGGTGCAATGAAAAAAGTCTGGGTAGCCATTTGATTAGGTGTTCAGAAGTCCTATGGCTTGGGGGTAGAAGCTGTTTTGAAGCCTCTGAAACCTAGACTTGGCGCTCCGGTACCGCTTGTCATGCGGTAGTGGAGAGAACAGTCTATGACTAGGGTGGCTGGAGTCTTTGACAATTTTTAGGGCCTTCCTCTGACACCGCCTGGTATAGAGGTCCTGGATGGCAGGAAACTTGGCCCCAGTGATGTACTGGGCCGATCGCACTATCCTCTGTAATGCCTTGCGGTCGGAGGCAGAGCAGTTGCCATACCAGGCAGTGAGGAAAGTCAGGATGCTCTCGATGTTGCAGCTGTAGAACCTTTTGAGGATCTGAGGATACATGCCAAATCTTTTCAGTCTCCTGAGGGGGAATAGGTTTTGTCGTGGCCTCTTCACAACTGTCATGGTGTGCTTGGACCATGTTAGTTTGTTGGTGATGTGGACACCAAGGAACTTGAAGCTTTCAACTTGCTCCACTGCAGCCCCGTCGATGAGAATGGGGCGTGCTCTGTCCTCTTTTTCCTGTAGTCCTCAATCATCTCCTTTGTCTTGATCACGTTGAGGGAGAGGTTTTTGTCCTGGATCCACACGGCCAGGTCTCTGACCTCCTCCCTATAGGCTGTCTCGTCGTTGTTGGTGATCAGGCCTACCACTGTTGTGTCGTCTGCAAACTTAATGATGGTGTTGGAGTTGTGCCTGGCCGTGCAGTCATAATTGAACAGGAAATACAGGAGGGGACTGAGCACGCACCCCTGAGGGGCCCGTGTTGAGGATCAGAGTGGCGGATGTGTTGTTACCTACCCTTACCACCTGGGGGCGGCCCGTCAGGAAGTCCAGGATCCATTTGCAGAGGGAGGTGTTTAGTCCCAGGGTCCTTAGCTTATCGATGAGCTTTGAGGACACTATGGTGTTGAACGCTGAGCTGTAGTCAATTAATAGCATTCTCACATAGGTGTTTCTTTTGTCCAGGTGGGAAAGGGCAGTGTGGAGTGCAATAGAGATTGCATCATCTGTGGATCTGTTGGGGCGGTATGCAAATTGGAGTGGGTCTAGGGTTTCTGGGATAATGGTGTTGATGTGAGCCATGACCAGCCTTTCGAAGCACTTCATGGCTACAGACGGTAGTCGTTTAGGCAGGTTACCTTAGTGTTCTTGGGCACAGGTACTCTGGTGGTCTGCTTGAAACATGTCGGTATTACAGACACCGACAGGGAGAGGTTGAAAATGTCAGTGAAGACACTTGCCAGTTGGTCAGCGCATGCTCGCAGTACACGTCCTCGTTCTGCGGCCTTGTGAATGTTGACCTGTTTGAAGGTCTTATGTACATCGGCTGCGGAGAGTGTGATCACATGGTCTTCCAGAACAGCTGGTGCTCAAATGCATGTTTCAGTGTTATTTGCATCGAAGCGAGCATAGCAGTAGTTTAGTTCGTCTGGTAGGCTCGTATCACTGGGCAGCTCTCGGCTGTGCTTCCCTTTGTAGTTTGTAATGGTTTGCAAGCCCTGCCACATCCGATGAGCGTCAGAGCCGGTGTAGTACGATTCGATCTTAGTCCTATATTGATGCTTTGCCTGTTTGATTGTTCAGAGGGCATAGCGAGATTTCTTATAAGCTTCTGGGTTAGAGTCCCGTTCCCTGAAAGGTGCAGCTCTAGCCTTTAGCTCAATGCGGATGTTGCCTGTAATCCATGGCTTCTGGTTGGGGTATGTACGTATGGTTACTGCGGGGATGACGTCATCGATGCACTCATTGATGAAGCCAATGACTGATGTGGTGTACTCCTCAATGCCATGGGAGGAATCCCGGAACATATTCCAGTCTGTGCTAGCAAAACAGTCCTGTAGCTTAGCAGCTGCTTCATCTGACCACTTTTTTTTTTACAGATCTAGTCACTGGTGCTTCCAGCTTTAATTTTTGCTTGTAAGCAGGAATTAGGAGGATAGAATTATGGTCAGATTTGCCAAATGGAGGGCGAGGGAGAGCTTTGTATGAGTCTCTGTTTGTGGAGTAAAGGTGGTTCAGAGTTTTTTCACCCCTCTGGTTGCACTTTTAACATGCTGATAGAAATTTGGTACTACAGATTTAAGTTTCCCTGCATTAAAGTCCCCGGCTACTAGGAGTGCCACCTCTGGGTGAGTGTTTTCTTGTTTGTTTCTTGTTTGTTCAATGCTGTCTTAGTGCCAGTCTCTGACTGTGGTGGTACAAACATGCATCTGTTTTCATCTGCCAATATATTGGCTGTCCCCTGAGCTTCCTATACAGTTAATCTCTTTCCGTAATGGGTTGAGGCCGGCAACTAAGGAGAATGAGAGGCTTAATTAAAGTTACAGAACTGCTGTATTTGAAGCTACACTCCCTTCTCCTCACTTTCCCTGGCCGGACCTAGCTGTCTGGCTGTTTTGACCATCCCTGTAGCTGTCGCTTATGGGGAGAGATGGTTTCCAAAGTATGTCTCATAAAGAAGAATAGAAGCTTTAGGCTCTCGGTCTGCTATGTGCTTTTCAACACCTGAGTAAATTCCACTCATTGCACTGGCTCCGTCATAGCCTTGACCACGGAATTTGTTCACCGATATCCCCTTTCTTTAAATCAGTTTTCTTTGAGTTTTTTTATGGCCAGAGACGCATTTTCAGTCACATTCCTGTCACATGCGCCAAATACAACAGGTGTTGTATTACCGTGAAATGCTTGATGACAAGCCCTTAACCAACAATGCAGTTCAAGAAATAGAGTTAAGAAAATATTTACTAAATAAAATAAAAAGTAACACAATAAAATAACAATAATGAGGCTATATACAGGGTGTACCGGTACCGAGTCAATGTGCGGGGGTACAAGTTAGTCAAGGTAATTTGTACATGTAGGTAGGGGTAAAGTGACTATGCATAAATAATAAACAGCAAGTAGCAGCTGTGTAAAAACAAAAGGGGGAGGGGTGTCAATGTAAAAATCAATGACAGGCGCATGGGACCCCAGAGCTCTACGGCCCCCACCGCATTGAGGCACCTTCTAACTAGCAGAGGTGTCCTTTGTCGCCACTTCTCACCTTTGCTCCTGTCCTCTGATTGTCTTTTCACTCACTCACTCACTCACTCACTCACTCACTCACTCACTCACTCATAGGGCTCCTTTGTTGCTTTTTTCTCATCTGGCCTGTTTCAAGCTTAATGCTTCTGGCCTGTTTCAAGCTTAATGCTTCTGGCCTGTTTCAAGCTTCATGCTTCTGGCCTGTTTCAAGCTTCATGCATCTGGCCTGTTTCAAGCTTCATTCATCTGGCCTGTTTCAAATTTCATGTATCTTGACTGTTTCAAGTTTCATGCATCTGGCCTGTGTATCATTGATCCAGACACACATGGTTTTGTTGGGACAGACTTTGACACATTGCAAGGTGTAGACAGGCAGAGACAAAGATCATACTCAGTCTGGTCTTAGTCGGCTCAGTGTCATGCTGGCTGAATACTGTCTGACCTCTTTCCCTCCAGAAGTCCCCAGCTGCTGTCAAATCTCAGACGGTTCTAAACAGCTTTACTGAGTTAATGGGGCTGCAGGTAACCTAGTGGTTAGCGCGTTGGACTAGTAACTTTAAGGTTGCAAGATCGAATCCCCAAGCTGACAAGGTAAAAATCTGTTGTTCTGCCCCTGAACAGGCAGTTAACCCACTGTTCCTAGACCGTCATTGAAAATAAGAATTTGTTCTTAACTGACTTGCCTAGTTAAATAAAGGTGTCCAAAAAAAATTAAGGACGCAAAGACAGGCTGTCACCTTCCTGTCATGGAGTAAGACGAACAGACGAGCCTCGTTGTTTTCTCAGACATCTACATACAGTGAGGGAAAAAAGTATTTGATCCCCTGCTGATTTTGTACGTTTGACAAAGAAATGATCAGTCTATCATTTTAATGGTAGGTTCATTTGAACAGTGAGACAGAATAACAACAAAAACATTAATAAAAACACATGTCAATAATGTTAAAACCAAAGAGCTCTCCAAGGATGTCAGGGACAAGATTGTAGATCTACACAAGGCTGGAATGGGCTACAAGACCATCGCCAAGCAGCTTGGTGAGAAGGCGACAACAGCTGGTGCGATTATTCGCAAATGGAAGAAACACAAAATAACTGTCAATCTCCCTCGGCCTGGGGCTCCATGCAAGATCTCACCTCGTGGAGTTGCAATGATCATGAGAATGGTGAGGAATCAGCCCAGAACTACACGGGAGGATCTTGTCAATGATCTCAAGGCAGCTGGGACCATAGCCACCAAGAAAACAATTGGTAACACACTACGCCGTGAAGGACTGAAATCCTGCAGCGCCCGCAAGGTCCCCCTGCTCAAGAAGTACATGCTCGTCTGAAGTTTGCTAATGAACATCTGAATGATTCAGAGGACAACTGGGTGAAAGTGTTGTGGTCAGATGAGACCAAAATGGAGCTCTTTGGCATCAACTCAACTCGCCGTGTTTGTAGGAGGAGGAATGCTGCCTATGACCCCAAGAACCCCATCCCCACCGTCAAACATGGAGGTGGAAACATTATGCTTTGGGGGTGTTTTTCTTCTAAGGGGACAGGACAACTTCACTGCATCAAAGGGATGATGGACGGGGCCATGTACCGTCAAATCTTGGGTGAGAACCTCCTTCCCTCAGCCAGGGCATTGAAAATGGTTTGTGGGTGGGTATTCCAGCATGACAATGACCCAAAACACACGGCCAAGGCAACAAAGGAGTGGCTCAAGAAGAAGCACATTAAGGTCATGGAGTGGCCTAGCCAGTCTCCAGACCTTAATCCCATAGAAAATCTGTAGAGGGAACTGAAGGTTCGAGTTGCCAAACATCAGCCTCGAAATCTTAATGACTTGGAGAAAATCTGCAAAGAGCAGTGGGACAAAATCCCTCCTGAGATGTGTGCAAACCTGGTGGCCAACTACAAGAAACGTCTGACCTCTGTGATTGCCAACAAGGGTTTTGCCACCAAGTACTAAGTCATGTTTTGCAGAGGGGTCAAATACTTATTTCCCTCATTAAAATGCAAATAAATGTATAACATTTTTGACATGCGTTTTTTTCTGGATTTTGTTGTTGGTATTCTGTCTCTCACTGTTCAAATAAACCTGCCATTAAAATTATAGACTGATCATTTCTTTGTCAGTGGGCAAACGTACAAAATCAGCAGGGGATGAAATACTTTTCCCCCCTCACTGTAGCTGCCTGTTTGGCTTCTATTATCAGTCTGGAGCTCAACTGTAATAAAATAAAACCACTTCTTTAGACTGTTATGTCCACATATAGGCTACAGTCTGCCACCTGTATCTATGTGTGTGTCCTATAAAAAGGAAAAGTCCTAAGAATGTGAATGCCGCACTGTGTTGTTGGAGCCCAGTTCATGACTCACCCCCTACCTCTCCCTGAATGCTGCTGTGCTGTACAGATGGAACTCACAGGGGAGAGACATGTGCAGGCAGATAGAACAGGACAGGAGGGTTGTGTGAAAGAATGAATGAGAATGAAAAGAATGAGATAGAGAGATGGCAGGAAGACAGACAAACAGAAGAAGCCAGAGTATGGAGTGTTTAGATGTCATAAGTAAGAGAGTCAGTATACTGTATATTGAGTGGGTGCAAGTCTGTAAAGACTGACTAGTACTTTTCCATGAATCTTTGGTACAAAGAGAGAGGGAGAGAAAGAGAGAGAAAGAGTGGAAGGGAGTATGCAAACAGATGGAACAGTGGGAGGGCTGTGGCGAGAGGTCACCCTTCTGCTGTCTCTGAAAGTGATCTTATTAGATGGGGAGAAAGAGATGGGGAGAGAGATGGGGAGATGGAGGATGCTCGGGGATGTGTTCACTTAACTCTGTTTGCAGAAGGCAGAGAATAGATGGGGAAGGTGAAAGATAACAGACAAGAGAGACAACTGTGTGTGTGTGTGTGGGGGGGTCTGTTTCGTCCCTGTTTCCAGTGTGATATTGTCGGACTGGTCTCAGCGTGGGAATCTGTCTTTTGTTCACTGGTGTGTAGGATCAGCTATGTGTACATTCACACTAATCATAACACTTTGTGTGTGTGCACGTGTATGCGTGGATCTGTGCATGCGTATAGGTTTCTGCATGGTGAAATGGCACATCAAGCCTGAAAATCATGTTTTCCCCATGAGTAGTATCAAGTGCTAGCCTGTTCATTTTGTGATGAAGGCTGAGGAGACTAGTGCTTAAGATGCTACACACGCACGCGCACGCACACACACACACACACACACACACACGGAGAAAGGAAATTTAGCTCTCCAGAATCCTGTGGATTAGCCGGGAGCTGTCTGGCCCGGCGCCTCCACCGGGAAACTGGAATCTTTTTTGACTGAAAATGGCTCTACCACCTTCAAGGCTGACATGGTACAAATCTGTTGATCTGCCCCTGAACAGGCAGGTAACCCACTGTTCCTAGGCCATCATTGAAAATAAGAATTTGTTCTTAACTGACTTGCCTAGTTAAATAAAGGTAAAAAAAAATGTTTTTTTAAAGATAGACACACAAGCAGACATGTAGCCTAGCCACCAGCCAAAGATTTGCAGAAAGATGGGCGTGTATCTTTTTTTCTCTCGACTGTACGGTCTGTACCAATATGTAATTAAAAACAACAAAAAAACTGTTTTAAGTGAGAAGTAGGCATTGGTCTGAAGCCAAAAAATAAAGGAAATTCAAATGGGCACCACAAAGCCCCATGCTCTACCAAGATCTTCCAGCACACAGCTTGGACCTACTATAGTAGCTACGCTGGTCTGTTGTACTTCAAACGATGTGTATGCAGGTTGCTTAGGATTCAAACTTTCTCAAACAGCCTAATTCATACTCGTAGAGCAGGTGCTCTCACAATATTGTGATTTGTACCACATAGAAGTTAAAGTATTGTATTCTTCACACACTAATTCCATTCCATTACCTTTTTAAAGCTTTTTTTAATTGTATGAGAGCATGCTTTGCTTTTATACTTACAAGACCATAATGCTTGATTGAGTGAGCTGTTTTTTTCTTGTAGTAATATGGTGCTGCCTGTATTTCCTTAAATACAGTATTTCCTCATCATTCCTGCAGTCAGCATGCCAATTGCACGCTCCTTCAACTTGAGATATCTGTGATATCTGTTGTGTGACAAAACTGCACATGTTGCATTTATATTTGTGTTCAGTATACATCATTTGAATAGCAGGACACTGTAAAGACAATTTTTCCTCAAAAGTATGAATTAGGTTGTCTGAATCCTTCGCAACCTGCATACACATTGTTTGAAGTACAATAGACCAACTGTAGTAGGTCAAAGCTGTGTGCCGGAAAACCTTGGTACAGCATGGGTGGAGTAGGCAATGTGGTTCTCGTGAATTTTCTTTATTTTTGGGTTCAGACCAATGCCTTCTTTTCACTTAAAACATTGTTTGTTTTGTTTCTATGGTTTTTACACCAAAAAGTGATTTGACTAAATTATACATTTCCACATGCAAAGGGTGTCTTTCGAAAATGTAATTTGCACTTCAAATTATGTATAAAAAATAAAAAAAATAAAAGTGTTTTGTCTCACGTAATTTATTGTCCAGGGTCAGGTTTCCCAAAAGCAGCTTAAGGCTAAGTTCATCGATATAAACTTTGCAGGTGCATCATTAAATCTCAGAGCTGTTTCCCAAAACCATTATTACTAAAGTTGCACTAGAAAACACTTGTTATTTACCGACTGCCTCATACACCCGCTAACTGGGTTGTTAGATGCTTTTTTGCCTATCCACTTTATACACAAAAGATCTCCGCTAAACATAGAATCAAGATATTTATCGGTCTCTCTGTGACCACCAATAACTTCAGAACAAGGTTTACTCTAATACAAAGTTGCCAATGTCTTTGCAATTGTTATAAACAATCAAAATGTAAAAAGATGGGGGATGGCAGCATTAAAATATAAATATTGTAGGCTACAAAGGCCTATATATGTATTTAAAGCAATTTAATGTTCAATCAATTGAGTTCTATTTAGCTAATTGTAGACTACTGTCTGTGTAGGCCTAACATGTGCGCAATGATGTGCTGCCTCATTATTTGCAGCCATAGGTGATCATTTATTTTTAGGAGCTGATCTGTTGTAAGATTTGAATGGAGAATGCTGATCTGAGAGCAGCGCTGCCTTTCTTTCGATCGCACCTATTGAACATTCTCCCTATGTGGTGTTTTTTGTAAATGCATGTGAGTTTTTTGGCCATTATAGAAACATTGCATAATTTTGTGCCAGCAATATACCACCCTTCATCACACTGCTGGCTTGCCTCTGAAGCTAAGCTGGGTTTGTCCTGGTCAGTCCCTGAATGGGAAACCAGATGCTGCTGGAAGTGGTGTTTTTTATTATTATTTATTTTTTTAACCTTTATTTAACTAGGCAAGTCAGTTAAGAACAAATTCTTATTTTCAATGACGGCCTAAGAACAGTGGGTTAACTGCCTGTTCAAGGGCAGAACGACAGATTTGTACCTTGTCAGCTCGGGGGTTTGCAACCTTCTGGTTACTAGTCGAACACTCTAACCACTAGGCTACCCTGCCGCCCCTGTTGGAGGGCCAGAAGGAGGAAATCTTTCCTGTGGTCAAAAAAAATCTTCCAATGCCCCAGGGCAGTGATTGGGGACATTGCCCTGTGTAGGGTGCTGTCTTTCGGATGGGACATTAAACGGGAGTCCTGACTCACTGTGGTCACTAAAGATCCCATGACACTTATAGTAAGAGTAGGAGTGTTAACCCCGCTATTCTGGTTAAATTCCCAATCTGGCCCTCATACCATCATGGCCGTCTAATCATCCCCAGCTTCAAATTGTCTCTTTCATCTCCTCTCCCCTGTACATTCCCCATGTTGTTTCTGTAAATGAGAGTGTGTTCTCAGTCAACTTACTGGGTAAAATAAAACACTTGTAAGCTTATGTTCCATCGCAAGAAACCGGGCCCAAGCTATTACTTCATAGACATGGCTATTTGCATTTATGCAAACCATATGGATTCTCCCTTTAAAGAGGGGAGGGGGGATATCAACATCTGCTTTACATTAAGCACATACCGGTTCCTGTGACTCTCAAAGTACTGAATAAATTGGCTGAGTGAGCATTTGAAAAAAGAAAAGAAACTTGATGGCTACTTCCCACTAAGTCCAGACCGGCTGTCTTTTTTTTGTGCGGTCCAGACGGCCCCAGCTCCATGAGGGGGCTAAAGTAAAAAATGTTTAGCCCCCTCAGTATTAGTTTTATATCCCTATTTAAAATAGCAAAAAAGTTAAAATTATTGAGTGACAGGTTGGCGGCAAAACAAATGATATCTCCGCTGCTCTGTGTTAGCACAATGGGCAAGGTACTCCACTGTGTATGTAGGGGACTATGGAAAGCCTCTGGGGCTGTTAGGAATGACTCCTTTTGGGTTTCCATAAGAAGGCGGGAAAAACGCTTCTAATCTCTGTGGTAGGCTGCACAGATGTTCGATCAGGTTTAAGTCCCGGCTCTGGCTGGGCCACTTAAGGACATTCACAGACTTGTCCTGAAGCCACTCCTGCATTGGCTTGGTTAAGTGCTTAGTCTAAGGTCCTGAGCGCTCTGGAGCAGGTTTTCATCAAGTATCTCTCTGTACTTTGCTCTGCTCATCTTTCCCTTGATCCTGACTAGTCTCTCAGTCCCTGCTGCTGAAAACATCCCCACAGCATGATGCTGCCACCACCTTGCTTCACCATAGGGATGGTGCCAGGTTTCCAACAGTTTGACATTCAGGCCAAAGAGTCCAATCTTGGTTTCATCAGACCAGAGAATCTTGTTTCTCATGATCTAAGAGTCCTTTAGGTGCCTTTTGGCAAACTCCAAGTAGGCTATCATGTGCCTTCTACTGAGGAGTGGCTTCCTTCTGGCCACTCTACCATAAAGGCCTGATTGGTGGAGTGCTGCAGAGATGGTTGTTCTTCTGGAAGTTTCTCCAACCTGCACAGAGGAACTCTGGAGCTGCTTCAGAGTGACCTCCCTGACCAAGGCTCAAACTGATTGCTCAGTTTGGCCAGCTCTATTAAGACTCTTTGTGGTACCAAACTTCTTCCATTTAAAAATGATGGAGCCCACTGTGTTCTTGGGGACTTTCAATGCTGCAGAAATGTTTTGGTGTCCATCCCCAGATCTGTGCCTGGACACAATCCTGCCTCGGAGCTCTACGGACAATTCCAAAGACCTCATGGCATGGTTTTTTCTCTGACATGCACTGTCAACTGTGGGACATTATATCTTCAGGTGTGTGCCTTTCCAAATCATGTCCAATCAATTGAATTTACCACAGGTGGACCGCAATGAAGTTGTAGAAACATCTCAAAGATGATCAATGGAAACGGGATGCACCTGAGCTCAATTTTGAGTCTCATAGCAAAGGGTCTGAATACCTATGTAAATAAGGTATTTCAGTTTTTTATTTGTAATACATTTGCAAACATTTCTAAAAACCTGTTTTCACTTTGTCATTTCGGGGTATTGTGTGTAGATTGATAAAATCCATTTTAAAATAAGTCTGTAACGTAACAAAATGTGGAAAAAGTCAATGAGTCTGAATACTTTCAGAATGCACTGTGAGTACATATCGGGATGTTTCATCATAGAAATAGATAGGCTACATATTAGAATGGTAGTTTTGGTAGCCTATAGGTTGTTGTTGCTGTAAATGGAACTGTATGTATTGGAAACATGTTGGCATTGCTTAATTGATTACGTGGGTCGAATTTGACACACATAATTGTATTGTGCCATATCACAACATGTTGCTTAACTCATGAGCCAGAGGCATGATTTTCCATGTTAGAATCATGCCTTTATAGGCATATTTATTTGGCAAGACAGCTGTACATGGCTGCATCTCACTGTAGTAGGCTGTAGCTTATGTTTTGGTTATTTGGATCTCCATTCGCCTTTTGCTTGCTGCGTTTGTTTACTGTTAATGTAACTATCCTAAATATAGATTGTGTCATGCCTTAATCGATCTGATATTTTGTTTACTAGGCCTACCTCTTGGTACTGCTGTTTTCTTCTGTTTGCGTTCGTTCGCATTCCCAGTTGTCAGTATTCTAAGCAAAACTGCTATTCAGTATTTTTTTTGCATGCATGAATAACTAGGCTATTTAGTTTGTATTATTTTGTTATGACAGCTGTGTGTATGGCTATATTCACAATGGTTGTTTGTAATAGATTAATTGCCCTATCTAGCTTGTAGCCTATATTCATTACCAAAATGGACTAGCTGTAGTGCGCCCTCTATTGTGCTGATACAGCGCGGCAGAGATGGGCTACAGACTTCAAAAGCACTCAGTGATTTTGGAGTCTCGACATTTTAACTTTATCTTTATTGTAGTATAGGGTGATTATATACTGTAAGCAGAATTCAATATAATTCCAATGCAAAACCCCAAAAATGTTACTAGCCCCTAAGTCACTTTATCCTGGCGCCGGGTCTAGGTCCAGACTTGATTTCAACTTTCCATGGATGGCACTCCACTTTGAAAAAACAAAAAACACACCACTTTGATACAAGTTACTTTTCGTGGGAGGTTAGGAGAGCATTTTTTCAAACCCTTACACGGAACCCAAACCGGCTGCGCGCGTGCGCCATCGAGCGCTATCGTGCATAAATGTATTTTGCCCCTCCACACCAAACGCGATCACGGCACGCATGTTAAAATATCAAAACAAACTCTGAACCAATGACATTAATTTGGGGACAGGTTGAAAAGCATTAAACATGTATTGCAATTTAGCAAGCTAGCTTGCACTTGCTAGCTAACGTTAATTTGTCTTTTTTACTAGCTTGCTGTTACTAGCTAATTTGTCCTGGGATATAAACATTGAGTTGTTATTTTACCTGAAATGCACAAGGACCTCTACTTCGACAATTAATCGATTCTCTTCATCTCTCCTCCTTCCAGGCTTTTTCATCTTTGAACTTATATGGTGATCGCATCTAAACTTTCATTGTATTACCACGACAACCGGCAACAAAGTTCGTCTTTCAATCACCCACGTGGGTATAACCAATGAGGAGATGGCACATGGGTACCTGCTTCTATAAACCAATGAGGAGATGACTTTCAGCGTGATCTGCGTCAGAAATAGGAACGACTTCTATTTTAGCCCTTGTGGAATTGCCTCGCAGACACGAGCAGTGTGGGTGCAATAATTGAATAACATGGATTTCAAAATTGATTTTGCGACACTCGCACACGCGACGTATCCGGTCTGGTCCGCATTTCATCATTTTCCTATCCTTAACCTAATTCTCCTAATCTGTTACAAAAGTTGTAGCTTTATCGAAGTGTTTTTATTTAGGGGATCTCGTCCATGGAGGTAGACTTTTGGTCCTGTCCCGACATCCATGCTTCACAAGTTTGGACAGCAACGTTTTGTGCAATAGAGGAATGGTTCTCAAACCTCTCCATGGGGACCCCAGGCCATTCCATGTAATTGATCTATTCCAGAGCTAGCACACCTGATTCAACTTGTCAACTAATCCTCAAGCTCTTGAATAGCTAGTTCAGAGCTACAGCAAAATTGTGAAATGTCTGGGGGTCCCCGGGGAGATGTTTGAGAACTACTGCAGTACAGCACAGCAAAGTGCAGTACATTGCAGTAAAAAAAAAGTGAAGCAAGTCTTTCCTACATTCATTCAGAACCGGAAAATGCGTATTTTCAACGTTACGAATGGTTTTAATTTCAACGTCCATAAAATATATATTTTAAACCTCCTGAAAACTTTAATTCAGAACCTAAAATTAACCTAACTTCAAAGTCTGGAAAATACATATTTTAAACGTAATTTTGCATACTGGGTTTCTGGGAACAAACTGAAAAGTAACTTGACACAGTCAGCGCAAATTTGGATTAAAATTGTATGAAGGAAATCGCATTGACAGAGGAGGGTGTAATTAATTAATTATTCATAAGGTTAGGGCTGGAATTTGTTCTGGATGCTCGAACAGTGATGTGTCTGTCTCATATGTTGATCTAGCTAATTGGCTAGCTAGCATGTGTACGCTCACTGCAATGCACAGCCGATGTGCTACTTACATGTGCATTGAGAAGGGTGCAATTGCAGTCCGCAATTCTGGGCGTTCCTGTATGTGGGTATTCCTGCACCTGCAGGAACGCCTCTTTATAATTTAGGAGAAGCAGGGGCGCTCCATTACAGTAGGTGGCTTTAATGCACAATAACGTTGGATGCCAACTGGTGATGGTTTAGATGAAGGGGGGGGGGGGCGACTACAACGGTAGCTAGCTAGCCTTACACTGGTAGACAGACACTGTCCTTCGCCCCCAGAAATGATAATGTGGGAGCGATTTAAATTATAAATTCAATAGAAACTGTTGCACCTACAAACTAGATCAGCTTTAGTATTGGAGATAGATTTGCTTCTATCAATGCAATTGTCTGCATCATTTCCAATCCCCCCATATATATATTATTTGTAAATATATACAGTACCAGTCAAACGTTTAGACACACCTACTCATTCGAGGGTTTTTCTTAATTTTTTTATTTTATACATTGTAGAATAATAGTGAAGACATCAAAACTATGAAATAACATATATGGAATCATGTAGTAACCAATAAAGTTTATATTTGATATTCTAGATTCTTCAAAGTAGACACCTTGATGACAGGTTTGCATTCTCTCAATCAGCTTCACCTCTAATGTTTTTCCAACAGTCTTGAAGGAGTTCCCACATATGCTGAGTGCTTGTTGGCTGCTTTTCCTTAACTCTGTGGTCCAACTCATCCCATCACTCTCCTTCTTGGTCAAATAGCTCTTACACAGCCTGGAGGTGTGTTGCTTCATTGTCTTGTTGGACAAAATGGGATGGCATATCGCTGCAGAATGCTGTGGTAGCCATGCTGATTAAGTGTGCCTTGAATTCTAAATAAATCACAGACAGTGTCACCAGCAAAGCATGGGCCAAGAAACACAAGCATACTTATTTTCCACCACACTTATTTTCCACCATAATTTGCAAGTAAATTCATTAAAAATCCTAAAATGTGATTTTCTGGATTTTTTTTTCCATTTTGTCTGTCATAGGTGAAGTGTACCTATGATGAAAATTATAGGCCTGTCTCATCTTTTTAAGTCGGAGAACTTGCACAATTGGTGGCTTACTAAGTTTGGGTCTAGAGTGTCTCCCCCTTTGAAGATGGGGAATGACCGCAGCAGCTTTCCAATCTTTGGGAATCTCAGATGATACAAACGAGAGGTGGAACAGGCTAGTAATAGGGGTTTGTTACAGGAATTTAATTCCTCTGTTTTAATTCCCAATTAAAATTAAACACTCTGTCAATTCATAAGAATTTGTATGACCCTTATTTTATAGAGATCGACAGAGCCCGGTCTTAAAGTCAAATAGCAGCCTTTATTCACGAGAGTACTGAATACTATACAGTTTACCACAGGTTATAAACTGAAAATGACGTCATTAGTTTCAGCACCAACCCGTGCCATCTCCGTTCCAGTACAAAGGCTGTATCTCAAGCCTTCCCACATCCGTCTCCCTACCAATTTAATATAATTTACGGCTGAGCCAAGGTTTTCCGGTGTAGATAAGCATTCTAGCCAGTCTGAAGATTTAGTTCATTCATTCCTACCAAGGAACAGACCGTCATTGTTCTAATCCTTGATTCATTCACACACATTATATTCAGTACTAAGATTAAGAAAGAAAATTCATACATATACAGTAACATAATAGTATTCTGATTAGTACATATACAGTAACATAATAGTATTCGGATTAGTACATATACAGTAACATAATAGTATTCGGATTAGTACATATACAGTAACATAATAGTATTCTGATTAGTCAGTCCTGATTGAAATGTATACATAATTAGTCATCATTGATAAAAATTCCCTTAACAGGGTTGCAACAATTTCGGCAGATAATTTTAGAAAGAGAGGGTCCAGATTGTAAAGCCCGGCTGATTTGTAAGGGTCCAGATTTTGCAACACTTTCAGAACATCGGCTATCTGGATTTGGGTGAAGGAGAAATTGGGAGGCTTGGGCAAGTTGCTGTGGGGGTTGGAGGGTTGTTGATCGGGGTAGGGGTAGCCAGGTGGAAAGCATGGCCAGCCGTAGAAAAATACTTATTGAATTTCTCAATTATAGTGGATTTATTGGTGGTGACAGTGTTTCCTAGCCTCAATGCAGTGGGCACCTGGGTGGAGGTGCTCTTATTCTCCATGGACTTTACAGTGTCCCAGAACTTTTTTGAATTTGTGCTACAGGATGGAAATTTCTGCTTGAAAAAGTTTGCCTTAGCTTTCCTAATTGCCTATGTACATTGGTTCCTGACTTCCCTGAAAAGTTGCATATCACGGGGGCTATTCGATGCTAATGCAGAACGCCACAGGATGTTTTTGTTCTGGTCAAGGGCAATCAGGTCTGGAGAGAATCAAGGGCTATATCTGTTCCTGGTTCTACATTTTTTGAATGGGGCATGCTCATTGAAGATGGTGAGGAAATGACTTTTGAAGAATAACCAGGCATCCTCTACTGACTGGATGAGGTCAATATCCTTCCAGGATACCCGGGCCAGGTCGATTAGAAAGGCCTGCTCACTGAAGTGTTTTAGGGAGTGTTTGACAGTGATGAGGGCTGGTCGTTTGACCGCAGACCCATTACGGATCCAGGCAATGAGGCATTGATCGCTGAGATCTTGGTTGAAAACAGCAGAGGTGTATTTGGAGGGCAAGTTGGTTAGGATGCTATCTATGAGGGTGCCCGTGTTTACGGATTTGGGGTTGTACCTGGTGGGTTCATTGATCATTTGAGTGAGATTGAGGGCATCAAGCTTAGATTGTAGGATGGCCGGGGTGTTAAGCATTTCCCAGTTTAGGTCACCTAGCAGCACGAGCTCTGAAGATAGATGGAGGGCAATCAATTCTCATATGGTGTCCAGGGCACAGCTGGGGGCAGAGGGTGGTCTATAGCACGCGGCAACGGTGAGAGACTTGTTTCTGAGAAAAGGTGGATTTTTAAAAGAAGTAGCTCGAATTGTTTGGGTACCGACCTGGATAGTAAGACAGAACTTTGCAGGCTATCTCTGCAGTAGATTGCAACACCGCCCCCTTTGGCAGTTCTATCTTATCGGAAAATGTTATAGTTAGGGATGGAAATTTCAGGGTTTTTGGTGGCCTTCATCAGCCAGGATTCAGACACAGCTAGGACATCCAGGTTGGCAGAGTGTGCTAAAGCAGTGAATAAAACAAACTTAGGGAGGAGGCTTCTAATGTTAACATGCATGAAACCAAGGCTTTTACAGTTACAGAAGTCAACAAATGAGAGCACCTGGGGAGTAGGAGTGGAGCTAGGCACTGCAGGGCCTCTACATCACCAGAGGAACAGATGAGAAGTAGGATAAGGGTACGGCTAAAGCCTATCAGAAATGGTTGTCTAGTACGTTCGGAACAGAGAGTAAAAGGAGCAGGTTTCTAGGCGCGATAGGATAGGTTCAAGGCATAATGTTCAGACAAAGTTATGGTAGGATGTGAGTACATTGGAAGTAAACCTAGGCATTGAGTGATGATGAGAGAGATATTGTCTCTAGCGATGTTTAAACCAGGTGATGTCACCTCATATGTGGGAGGTGGAACTAAATGGTTGGTTAAGGCATATTGAGCAGGGCTAGAGGCTCTACGGTGAAATAAGACAATAATCACAAGCCAGGACAGTAATGAGTAATGGACAAGGCATATTGATATTTGGGAGAGGCATGCGTAGCCGGGTGATCATAGGGGTCCAGTGAGTGGTTGGGCTGGCTAGAGACACGGCGATTCAGACATCTAGCAGGCCGGGGCTAGCAGAAGGGCCTTAGAAGGACGTCTCGACGGAGGAAAGTCTATTTTAGCCTCCGCGTGGGGTGACGTTGACAGACCAGTTGTGATGGATTAGTAGGGTTCCGAGTAGCAGAGGGGTCCAAGTTCAATTGGCAAAATAGGTATAGTTGCCCAAGAAATTGGCCGATGGATCTATTCGGCTAACAGGCCAATATGCTCTAGACAGCCAGCGGGCCGTGGCTAGCGGGCCGAGGCTAGCATAAGGGCATTCAGGGGACGTCGCGATGTAGGGGCCAGTTGAGTACCCCCTCGAGCAGATTACATCGTAGTCCAGTCGTGAAGGATCGGCAGGGTTCTGTGCCCCGTACCGGCAGTAGAAGGGGTCCGGGTATCGTAGCCCAGGAGTGGCTGATGGGCCTCCTCAGCTAGCCGGGAGAATGGGCCTAGCATTGGCTAGCTCCAGGCTAATTGGTGCTTGCTTTGGGACAGACGTTAGCCAGGAGTAGTCACTCGGATAGCAGCTAGCTAGCTGCGGTGATCCAGGTGAAAAGGTCCAGAATCCGGGGATATGTAGAGAAAATAGGTCCGGTATGCTCTGGTTTGAGTCGCGTTGTACAAACTGGCGAGAGCTTCCCGAGCTAAAGGTTAGCTGATGACCGCTATCAGTGGTTAGCTGACTACTTGCTAGTGAGCTGGCTAGCTTCTGTTGGGGGATTCCGGTTCCGAGGTAAATAAAAATACTTTAGAAAAAACAGATCCACACCACATTGGATGAGGTGGGTTGCAGGAGAGTATTTTGAAGTTGAGGTTTAGAAAAATCTAAAAAAAGATATGCAAAGAAAAATATATAAAAATATATATACGACAAGATGAAGGACAAAGATGTCTGACTGCTACGCCATCTTGTATACCAACCCTACCTTGTCACATCACAATTGATTGGCTCAAATACATTATGAAGGAAAGAAATTCATCAAATGTACTTTTAACAAGGCTAACCTGTTAAATGAAATGCATTCCAGGTGACTACCTCATGAAGCTGGTTGATAGAATGCCAAAAGTGTGCAAAGATGTCATCAAGGCAAAGGGTGGCTAATTTATAGAATCTCAAAAATTTAATTATGTTTTGATTTGTTTAACATTTTTAGTTACTACATGATTCATATGTGTTATTTCATAGTTGTGATGTCTTCACTATTATTCTACAATGTAAAAAATAGTACCTGTCAAAGGTTTGGTGTGTGTGTGTTACCACAATTGACTATTCATACGCAGAATAATATAAAGACTTCTACGAAGGATTGTGACCCACAACAACGGGCGGTAGTAGGAATTCTACATTTTTGTCAACAGATACGTACTCTCACTCCCTACCCCTTCCAAACAAACACCTCTGCCCCTCTCTACCCTTCCACACATAGATCGAGCTCAGATCGTTGTGTTTGATATAGGGTTAGCACCGTTCCATGATTGGAAAAAATACCTAGATATTTTCATTTTAAGTGTATATCCTACATCTGCGCAAAATTAAAGACTATCGCTATGTCACTCCTACTCGCAGACACACATGGGCTCTGGTATTTGCAACCATTTTTCTCACTCACTCACTTTATGGACGCTATAGTCTCGTTTTAATGTGATGTCTAGAATTTGAGCTAGGTAGACATAGAAAATACTATGAAAACTAAATTGTTAAAGACTTTGCTGAAAAATCCAGTATGCGGTTCTTGGTAACGGTTGGACGGCTCATGACAAGAGGCAGGGAGTGTGTTGTGTACCTCCAGTCAAGTTGATTTATGCATTTTCATCGATATTGGATTTAACATTGAGCTTCGACCAATGCATACTATAAATACACCGTTTGTTACACATACCTGTAGATATGGCATTTTATGAGATGCCCGGTACACCAATAGGCATGTACATACATACTGTACAGAGACATGCAGTATGCAGAGCAGTACACAGACACCCTGGTAGGTTTAGTACACAGCCGGCCCTGAACCTCATCAGCAGGGTGGTGACCTATGGGAATAATATTTACAGCTACGCTCATTAGTCTCTCACTCAGACTCTGCCAGCTACACCCCCTAATCTCAACAACCCCAACCCAGCCCAAACCCCAGCCCTGATGTCTAATTCCCAGGATGCTAGACATATACTTTACCTCAGCATAATACATGCAAACAGTGGTTATATTGTAGATCTTTCTCATTGATTTTTCTGCCTCTTCCCAATCTCTGTTGCTGTCTATCCCTCTCCCCTTTGTTATTTTGGTGTGTGTGCAATATCTGCAATATAATTAATCTTATACATTCATAGATGCAGATCTTAAAAGAGAGAGAGGCATGTAGTATATGTTGTTATTTCCCATCTTGCAGCCTGGCTTTAGCTTTGCATTCCCTCTCTCGCTTCCTGTGTTTTGGTCTTTTGTCTGGTGATTTGTGCTCACAGCGTCAGACTAACTCATTACTACAGCAGAGCATACAGCCAGTCAGTCAGCGTGGCTTTGGCATCAGCAGAACAACTATAGCTCATTCAGCTCATTTACTGAGAGAGGGAGAGATAGGAAGAACGAGAGAGATGGGTGCCGTCTCCCTCCTCCTCCGCTTTCTCTTTTTCCTCCTCCCCCTCCTATACACAAGCTCTGCTGACTGAGAAAGCTGTTACTTTCTGCCTCATCTCTTGTTCTGTTCCGGATGGCCTGTGTCTCCTGGTCTCTGCCCCAGGCTGGGAGGAGTGGAGCTGAGTTGGCAAGGACACAAACACTTTGGACTGGATAGTATAGGGCCAAAGAAGGGTACTCTAATGCAGTGTTATCCCATCACCATTTCCTTTGTTTCGCTGGATTGACAGTAGTTCACTGAAAGGGCATTCAGATTGATGAAACAATATCCAGTGTGATTTGTATTATTGGAAGATCATCTCTAGTATGTCTATGTTTCCTATATTATACCTATCCGTCACATGTATCATGTTGGCCCCTTCTGCAGTGTATTACCAAATGAGCTTTTTGCGATTATAGTTATGAGCTATAATGATGCAGCCTGACAGAGATATATGACTAATCTATATACATATGATTTATGTATTGCTCCAGCTGGGAGATACAGAGACAGAAAGGTCCAGGCATGTACATTGTGCAGTAACCACATTTGAAAGAAAAGTGGTTGTAGGCCAGAGAAATCAATCAATAGGTTCCACTTGGATGCTTTTTTAATGACTTGACCTGCAGGGTCATGAGGGGTGGTGCAGTGGGGTCAACGAGAGAGGTACACAAAGACTGAAAAAGGTCAGAGGTCAATGATCTTTAAGATTTTGGTGACTCTGTTTTATCCACTGTCCTGGAACTCTAGGCAATTGGAAGTGCGATAGGCATATCACAGTGACTGAGTTGCATTCTAGGAGTGTGGTGTATCCAGTTGGCAGTTATCTCTGCTAACCCTGGGACTGAGAGCGAGAGAGAGTGAGTGAGTCAGTCAGTCAGTCAGTTGGGCCAAGCCATAAATCTCATTACCATATATTACCTCTTGGCCCTAGTTCCTGACTGGACTGTAGCACATCTCTGCTAATGTATTCTGTTGGATTTTCCATCACCGCAGCACTGTTGTTTTCCTCTTATTTATCCCTGGCTTATTCAACATCCCTCCTACACGCATTAAAAGCAGTGGTGCCAAATTATTTCTGATTAATTACAACTTTCATCTCCCTCCACCCTGCTACAACATTAATCTCCCACCACCCTGCTACAACATTCATCTCCCACCACCCTGCTACAACATTCATCTCCCACCACCCTGCTACAACATTCATCTCCCACCACCCTGCTACAACATTCATCTCCCACCACCCTGCTACAACATTCATCTCCCACCACCCTGCTACAACATTCATCTCCCACCACCCTGCTACAACATTCATCTCCCACCACCCTGCTACAACATTCATCTCCCACCACCCTGCTACAACATTCATCTCCCACCACCCTGCTACAACATTAATCTCCCACCACCCTGCTACAACATTCATCTCCCTCCACCCTGCTACAACATTCATCTCCCGCCACCCTGCTACAACATTTATCTCCTGCCACCCTGCTACAACATTAATCTCCCGCCACCCTGCTACAACATTCATCTCCCACCACCCTGCTACAACATTAATCTCCCTCCACCCTGCTACAACATTCATCTCCCACCACCCTGCTACAACATTCATCTCCCTCCACCCTGCTACAACATTCATCTCCCACCACCCTGCTACAACATTCATCTCCCTCCACCCTGCTACAACATTCATCTCCCACCACCCTGCTACAACATTCATCTCCCACCACCCTGCTACAACATTCATCTCCCACCACCCTGCTACAACATTCATCTCCCACCACCCTGCTACAACATTCATCTCCCACCACCCTGCTACAACATTCATCTCCCACCACCCTGCTACAACATTCATCTCCCACCACCCTGCTACAACATTCATCTCCCTCCACCCTGCTACAACATTCATCTCCCACCACCCTGCTACAACATTCATCTCCCTCCACCCTGCTACAACATTCATCTCCCTCCACCCTGCTACAACATTCATCTCCCACCACCCTGCTACAACATTCATATTCCTCCACCCTGCTACAACATTCATCTCCCACCACCCTGCTACAACATTCATCTCCCACCACCCTGCTACTACATTCATCTCCCACCACCCTGCTACTACATTCATCTCCCACCACCCTGCTACTACATTCATCTCCCACCACCCTGCTACTACATTCATCTCCCACCACCCTGCTACTACATTCATCTCCCACCACCCTGCTACTACATTCATCTCCCACCACCCTGCTACAACATTAATCTCCCACCACCCTGCTACTACATTCATCTCCCACCACCCTGCTACAACATTCATCTCCCACCACCCTGCTACAACATTCATCTCCCTCCACCCTGCTACAACATTCATCTCCCTCCACCCTGCTACAACATTAATCTCCCTCCACCCTGCTACAACATTCATCTCCCACCACCCTGCTACAACATTCATCTCCCACCACCCTGCTACTACATTCATCTCCCACCACCCTGCTACAACATTCATCTCCCACCACCCTGCTACAACATTCATCTCCCACCACCCTGCTACAACATTCATCTCCCACCACTCTGCTACTAAATTAATCTCCCAGCCTATATTTTCGTATTTTTTCCCACGTACTGTGTTGCACATTCATTATTATTTTAAAACGTATATCTACTCTCCTGGCTTCATCTGTTCCACCTCCCATCTTCCCTCACCTTTGAAAAAATCATCTGGTCCCACATATCTTCCCTTACCATTACCTTACTTCTCCTTCCTCTTATTCCTCCTCTATTCTCTCACCTCATTCTCTCACCTTGCTCCTCTCCTATCTTCCTCTTACCCCTCCATCCTCCATCCTCCATCCTCCATCTCCCTATCTTCTTTCTCTTTCCCACTGCTCTCACAGCTCCCTTCTCTCCTGACTCAGATGCTTTCCTCCCACCATCTCTTCTCTCCTGACTCAGATGCTTTCCTCCCACCATCTCTTCTCTCCTGACTCAGATGCTTTCCTCCCACCATCTCTTCTCTCCTGACTCAGATGCTTTCCTCCCACCATCTCTTCTCTCCTGACTCAGATGCTTTCCTCCCACCATCTCTTCTCTCCTGACTCAGATGCTTTCCTCCCACCATCTCTTCTCTCCTTAGTCAGTTTCTTTCCTCCCACCATCTCTTCTCTCCTGAGTCAGTTGCTTTCCTCCCACCATCTCTTCTCTCCTGAGTCAGTTGCTTTCCTCCCACCATCTCTTCTCTCCCAAATCCATTGCTTTCCTCCCACCATCTCTTCTCTCCTGACTCAGATGCTTTCCTCCCACCATCTCTTCTCTCCTGACTCAGATGCTTTCCTCCCACCATCTCTTCTCTCCTGACTCAGATGCTTTCCTCCCACCATCTCCTCTCTCCTGACTCAGATGCTTTCCTCCCACCATCTCTTCTCTCCTGAGTCAGTTGCTTTCCTCCCACCATCTCTTCTCTCCTGAGTCAGTTGCTTTCCTCCCACCATCTCTTCTCTCCTGAGTCAGTTGCTTTCCTCCCACCATCTCTTCTCTCACAAATCCATTGCTTTCCTCCCACCATCTCTTCTCTCCTGACTCAGATGCTTTCCTCCCACCATCTCTTCTCTCCTGACTCAGATGCTTTCCTCCCACCATCTCTTCTCTCCTGACTCAGATGCTTTCCTCCCACCGTCTTCTCTCTCCTGAGTCAGTTTCTTTCCTCCCACCGTCTCTTCTCTCCTGAGTCAGTTGCTTTCCTCCCACCATCTCTTCTCTCCCAAAACCATTGCTTTCCTCCCACTATCTTCTCTCTCCTGAGTCCATTGCTTTCCTCCCACCATCTCCTCTCTCCTGAGTCCGTTGCTTTCCTCCCACTATCTTCTCTCTCCTGAGTCAGTTGCTTTCCTCCCACCGTCTCTTCTCTCCTGAGTCAGTTGCTTTCCTCCCACCATCTCTTCTCTCCCAAAACCATTGCTTTCCTCCCACTATCTTCTCTCTCCTGAGTCCATTGCTTTCCTCCCACCATCTCCTCTCTCCTGAGTCTGTTGCTTTCCTCCCACTATCTTCTCTCTCCTGAGTCAGTTGCTTTCCTCCCACCATCTCCTCTCTCCTGAGTCCGTTGCTTTCCTCCCACTATCTCCTCTCTCCTGAGTCCGTTGCTTTCCTCCCACTATCTCCTCTCTCCTGAGTCCGTTGCTTTCCTCCCACCATCTCCTCTCTCCTGAGTCCGTTGCTTTCCTCCCACCATCTTCTCTCTCCTGAGTCCGTTGCTTTCCTCCCACCATCTTCTCTCTCCTGAGTCCGTTGCTTTCCTCCCACCATCTTCTCTCTCCTGAGTCCGTTGCTTTCCTCCCACTATCTCCTCTCTCCTGAGTCCGTTGCTTTCCTCCCACTATCTCCTCTCTCCTGAGTCCGTTGCTTTTCTCCCACCGTCTATTTTCTCCTCTCTCCCGAATCAGTTGCTTACCTCCCACCATCTATTCTCTCTTCCGAGTCAGTTGCTTACATCTCTCCTGAGTCAGTTGCTTACCTCCCACCATCTATTCTCTCCTCTCTCCCGAATCAGTTGCTTACCTCCCACCATCTATTCTCTCCCGAATCAGTTGCTTTCCTCCCACCATCTCTCCTCTCTTCCGAGTCAGTTGCTTACCTCCCACCATCTATTCTCTCCTCTCTCCTGAATCCGTTGCTTTCCTCCCACAAACTCTCCTCTCTCCTGTGTCTGTTGCTTTCCTCCCGCCATCTCTTCTCTTCTGAGTCCGTTGCTTTCCTCCCACCATCTCTTCTCTCCTCTCTCCTGAGTCAGTTGCTTTCTTCCCACCATCTCTTCTCTCCTCTCTCCTGAGTCTGTTGCTATCCTCTCTCCTGAGTCAGTTACTTTCCTCCCACCATCTCTTCTCTCTTCTCTCCTGACTCAGATGCTTTCCTCCCACCATCTCTTCTCTCCTGACTCAGATGCTTTCCTCCCACCATCTCTTCTCTCCTGACTCAGATGCTTTCCTCCCACCATCTCTTCTCTCCCCTCTCCTGTATCAATAAAGTATTATTCTTCTCCATAGGCCCACCTGCGCTCGATGGACGTGAAGATCCTGCAGCAGCTGCTGGCGGTGCACGAGGGGATCGAGGCATGTAAGTGGCTCCTGGAGGAGCGCGGCACCCTGACCAGTCGCTGCAGCAGTCTGACCAGCAGCCAGTACAGCCTGGGAGAGGGCCCTGGAGGAGACACCTGGAGGGGCAGCTGGAGCAGCCTGCAGGACCCCCTCAACGACAAGCTGGATAACATCTCTATAGGCAGTTATCTGGACACCCTTGCTGATGACATGGACGAGTACGGCCCTTCTAGTTCTGAGTCTGTGCTGTGTTCTACTCCACTGGGGACTGTGACGCCCACTCGGACCGGGACAGGGGCTGGGGCAGTGCCTGGGGCAGGGGCTGGGAGAGGGGCTGGGGCAGGGGCTGGGAGAGTTGCTGGAGCTGGAGAAGGGTCAGTGGCTGTGGCAGGGGTTGGGCCTGGAGCTGGGGTAGGACAAGGCACAGGGGGCAAGGTAGTTGTTGATCCTGGCTCTCCCCAAGTCAAGCCAGATGTCCCAAATAAGGAGTCTTCCATTTGGACTAAGGCCACAGAGGCAGTGAAAGGAACCACCATCACCAAGGATACCAAGGACCCCGGCCAAACCCAGCAGCCCAGTAAGAGCAACGGCGCCCTGGATAAAGCAGTCAGGCAAGCACGAGGACCTACTGATTCAGCCCGGTTCTGCCTGGCTGAAAAGCTGGGGAAAAGCCAGAGCCCCAAACTCAAACCCTATAAGAATGGCAAGATAGACGTAGATGCCTGCAAGATGAACGGCAAGATGCACCTGGGGTATGATGCCCACTGGCGATGGGTGCAGTCGCAGGACGATGTGACATTTCTATGAGGTGGATATATTACACCACTTCCCTCTAAAAAATGCTGGGTTAAAATCAACCCAATTTGGGTTATTTGGTTACGAAGTGCTGGGTAAATGTTGGACAGGACACACGCTGGGTTATTTTGACCCAGCCAGTTAGGTTGTGTGAATAACCTAGCATGTTGGGTTGTTGTGATTACCCAAACATGGGTTCATTTAACCATCAATTAGGTTATATTCATTTTCATGCTGGGTTGAACAGCTCTTTTAATATGTAATCCATAGGTTACTTTCAGGAGGCGTGGCTTATTAGGTGTGTGGGTTTCAGATAGTTATTTTTCGCCACCAGTGAAAATAAATGTAATTATTGTTCATAATCTTAAATACAGAGCTAATTTCAATTTTCATTAAAGAAAATACACATTTCATATTCTAATGTATTATTAATAACATAATTTTGTACGTATTGTTACATAGTGGTAAGTATACCAACATTGGGTTTTGCATAGGCTTTTAAGGAACTCTTAGACTTTTGTAAGCTTCATTAAATCTACTAAAGTGTCAGTGTACAACCGTAACCTTCTGATATCAGAACAGATAAACCGGAATGATGTTTACTCTCACGGGTGGCCAAAAATAACTATATGAAACCACGGCCCTACCTACTGTAGTCGCACTTCCAGTCTTCTGACCTGACCGCTGGGTCTCAATAACCCAGCATCAATAACCCAGCAACAACAACAACTCAACCTCGCTCTTTTTAAAGAAAACAACCCAACTAAGTGAACCAATGCCTGCAACCTAGCAGTTGGGTCATCCAAACAACCCAGCATTTTTTTGTGTTAAGACACTTTTCCCCCTCCCATGTAACGACCCTACCGGTCAAATATTAAGAGAGAGGTTGATTGCACATATTATACAAACGTCTACCATTTCCATGGTGCAAGATATCAGGTGTGAACAGCATCATGACATTATGTTTTATTCACTCTAAATGTGACTGCACTAACTTTCTAAAACATTGATGTCAGTATTATATTGGGGATGAAGCACAGTGTTGATATTTTTCTGAATCAAGTTTGTTTTTGCCATGTTTATCCTCCTTTCCTCTATGCATTGTAACATACAGTACCAGAGAAAATGAAACATTTTCCAACAGAAAAACATATATTTGTTACAATCACTCGCATCTGTAGAACTTAGTTTGCCCTCACAACCCCAAATGATTGTAACACACTATAGATAGCGGAATCGTTCTCATACATACTGTAGGTATGTGTACCATCATAGTATGCTAAGAGCATATAGAATGTTCCTACTGTTTGCACACGTGTGCTATTGTCGATGTCCTACTACTTACAGTACTTAACCAGTCAATGCAATTTGTATAATCAGTGAATCGCAATACAATTAATCTGTGCATCGGGTACTTCTGTGGGTGGTTGTCGTAGAAAAATGTCTCTGGCTGAGTGTTATTGTTGTCTCTTTTTTAACTGTACACAATTTTTGTTTCATTTGGACAGAAGTTGATGTGATTGGTGTCATCCTAAACTATTATGCCTGTATCTCCAGTCCCAAGATGACTGCACTGTTGTTCTGATAATCCTGATCGTTTAAATGACTGTCCTCTGCTGTCCGTGTCTTAATGAGTCCAACCATCTCTGATCTTTCACTCAGTGTTGAGTGGTGTGAACTTGTTAGTTATTTGGGTGGGTGAAAATTGCATGTCATGTGCTGAATGCTTTATTGGTGAAAATTATCATGAAAAATGTGTGAAAAACTTGATACAATCATGGGAGAAGAAAAGCAATATTCCCTCTGAGCCTTTGTATTCAGTTATAAACAACCCACTCTCACACAGAATTGTCACCACTGAAAACTAATAATGCCTGGACATTCCAAGGCAGGGGTTGCCAGGATGACAGAGAGGGTGAGAGAGAGGGAGAGAGAGCACGTGTGTAAGTACATGTGTGTGAGTGGCTTGCTGTGCACAGGTACTTTGTCAGATACTAAGTCCCAAGGGGCTATTCTTCACTATAACCTCCACCATTTGTCATATTAACTCTGGGAGAACAATGTACTGCATGTCATTATATAAGGCATATGTATTGCGAATGTTATCAGATGTGATATGCATAGCGTTCATTACATTACCCAGAGCAATTTACAGGAGCAATTAGGGTTGAGTGCCTTGCTTAAGGGCACATTAACAGATTTTTCACCTAGTTGGCCCTTAACCACTAGGATACCTGCCGCCGCATTCAACCACGTTAGTGTAGCACATCAGATGATGATGGACTGTTTTCAGTTGAATTACGTTAGGATTTCCCTTAGTGATGTTTTGGATCATGTATACTCACGCCTTACGACCTTGTTACAAGCTGACTGTCTTAGTTCTGTTGTTTTAGGGTGTCTGTCTCTGTGTGATGTCTTTGCCTGCATGTCTTCAGTTCTGTACCACTCAGCACTCCTATCAGAGCAGCATTTTTAATCTGTTTCAGATGAGTTCTCACTTCCAGACCGAAGCTACATTACAACCCTCCACCCACCCCTCCCTGTCTCCGCACACCCTCTCCTCCTCCCCTTTCAAACTGCACTGTGGCTTTTTTTCTTTCTTCTCCACCGCCTCTTGTCATCCTGTTTTCCACCAGCACAATGACTTGCTGGAAACATACATTCAGTGCCAACGTGTACGTTTAGTGCACGTCTACTCACGGGCCATGGTACAATAAGGATGGCAATGGGGAAACAATGACCGTAACCCAGTTCCTGGGGATGGAGAGGGGGATCTGTGCCAGAACTGGTGTCCAGCTGGATGCTTGCCCACTTACAGTCCCATCCACACTGCATCACTTAAATATGTCCCTCTCCCCTTTTCTCTCTCTTTCTCTCTCTCTTTCACTCTCACTCTCTCATTTCAATTCAATTTAAGGGATTTATTGGCAAGGGAAACATATGTTAACATTGCCAAAGCAAGTGAAGTAGATAATCAACTAAATTTAAATAAACAATAAACATGTACAGTAAACATTACACTCACAAAAGTTTCAAAATAATAAATACATGGCATCCCGAGTAGCGCAGTGGTCTAAGACACTGCACCACAGTTGCTAGCCGTGACACTAGAAATCCTGGTTTGAGTCCAGACTCTGTCTCAGCCGGCCGCGACTGGGAGGCCCATGGGGTTGCTCACAATTGGCCTAGCGTCGTCCGGGTTAGCGGAGGGTTTGGCCGGCAGGGATGTCCTTGTCCCATTGCGCTCTAGCGACTCCTGTGGCGGGCTGGGTACATGCACGCTAACACGGTCGCCAGATGTACGTTATTTCCTCCGACACATTGGTGTGGCTGGCTTCCGGGTTAAGCAGGCATTGTGTCAAGAAGCAGTGTGGCTTGGTTGGGTTGTGTTTCGGAGGATGCACGGCTCTCGACCTTTGTCTCTCTCGGGAGTTGCAGCGATGAGACAAGACTGTAACTACCAATTGGATACCACGTAATTGGGGAGAAAAAGGGCTAAAAGTTTTTTTTAAATATAAAAAATAATAAAAGAATAATGACATTACAAATGTCATATTATAAGCAAATAGTTCAAGTACCAAAGGGAAAATAAATAAACATACATACGGGTTGTATTTACAATGGTATTTGTTCTTCACTGGTTGCCCTTGTGGCAACAGGTCACAGATCCTGCTGCTGTGATGGCACGCTGTGGTATTTCACCCATCTGTGTAATCTTAGGGAAATATGTTTCTCTAATATGGTCATACATTTGGCAGGATGTTAGGAAGTGCAGCTCAGTTTCCACCTAATTTTGTGGGCAGTGTGCACATAGCCTGTCTTCTCTTGAGCCTGCCTTCTACGGCCTTTCTCAATAGCAAGGCTATGCTCACTGAGTGTGTACATAGTCAAAGCTTTCCTTAAGTTTGTGTCAGTCATAGTGGTCAGGGATTCTGCCACAGTGTACACGCTGTTTATAGCCAAATAGCATTCTAGATTGCTCTGTTTTTTAATAAATTCTTTCCACTGTGTCAAGTAATTATCTTTTTGTTTTCTCATGATTTGGGTCTAATTGTGTTGCTGTCCTGGGGCTCTGTTTGTGTTTGTGAACAGAGTCCCAGGACCAACATGTCTCTCCCTCTCTCTCTGTCTCTCTCTCTATGTGGTAAAAATAGAATGTGCATGACAGTAGGTAAAGTAGAAGACCGTCCGTAGTTAGATGATGGGTGTTCCGTGATGTAGCCTTTAGTATTCTAAAGCTCTTCTGTTAAGACTCCTAATGCTTTCATTTAACAGATGGGTTGGCTAGTAGTAAGTCATGGCATGCCAGTATTTCCCTTAGCCAGCACAAACAGAGGAGACACATTCTTAATGCAGGAGACCATGATCATCAAACATGTCCGATCATATATACATACTTTATATTTTACTAATGGTTTAACTCGCATCACAGACTGAGCTATACATTTCGTGATGTTTTTTAGTGAAGACAAAATCCACTGTAATAATCTATATGTAGGCCTGTAAGAATCTGGAATGAGAAAAATAGTTCTCAAGAAGTATCAGTAGAACACACAAATATTGGTTTGGCATAATATGAACTTGGTCACTGTCATAATATGAGCTTGGTCACTGTCATAATATGAACTTGGTCACTGTCATAATATGAGCTTGGTCGCTGTCATAATATGAGCTTGGTCACTGTCATAATATGAACTTGGTCACTGTCATAATATGAACTTGGTCACTGTCATAATATGAACTTGGTCACTGTCATAATATGAACTTGGTCACTGTCATAATATGAACTTGGTCACTGTCATAATATGAACTTGGTCACTGTCATAATATGAGCTTGGTCACTGTCATAATATGAACTTGGTCACTGTCATAATATGAACTTGGTCACTGTCATAATAGGAACTTGGTCACTGTCATAATATGAACTTGGTCACTGTCATAATATGAACTTGGTCACTGTCATAATATGAACTTGGTCACTGTCATAATATGAACTTGGTCACTGTCATAATATGAGCTTGGTCACTGTCATAATATGAACTTGGTCACTGTCATAATATGAACTTGGTCACTGTCATAATATGAACTTGGTCACTGTCATAATATAAGCTTGGTCACTGTCATAATATAAACTTGGTCACTGTCATAATGTGAACTTGGTCACTGTCATAATATGAGCTTGGTCACTGTCATAATATTAACTTTGTCACTGTCATAATATGAACTTGGTCACTGTCATAATATAAGCTTGGTCACTGTCATAATATGAACTTGGTCACTTTCATAATATGAGCTTGGTCACTGTCATAATATAAACTTGGTCACTGTCATAATATGAATTTGGTCACTGTCATAATATGAGCTTGGTCACTGTCATAATATGAACTTGGTCACTGTCATAATATGAACTTGGTCACTGTCATAATATGAACTTGGTCACTGTCATGATATAAACTTGGTCACTGTCATAATATGAGCTTGGTCACTGTCATAATATGAACTTGGTCACTGTCATAATATGAACTTGGTCACTGTCATAATATGAACTTGGTCACTGTCATAATATGAACTTGGTCACTGTCATAATATGAACTTGGTCACTGTCATGATATAAACTTGGTCACTGTCATGATATGAACTTGGTCACTGATGGTAAACTATAACTGAAGCGTGTTTGTATTTCATTATCAGATGCCCAGTATATGATGTTTGCTCATCAGATGTCCAGTGTGATGTTTGTTTTGAAGAAAGGTGCCAAACACTCATCATCTGATTTGAACCGCAGACAAACAGAGCATGATTTTACAGAGTAATGGATATCCACTCAGTAACCATGGCAATGATCCAAACCAGGTTTTACATATTGACATTAGAATGTCAGTGGCTGTAAAGACTTTGCATATTGACTTTGTACTACTAACCAAGGCAATGCTGTCATTCCCAAATGCACAATATATTACAGAAGTATTCCCTATCCCACCTAGGGAAAGAGTAGAACAGTAATGTACAGTTAGTTATGGAATTACCAGACCTAATGTATGTCATACGGGAATCTTTCAAACAGTAGCCTTGCAACATCAGGCTGCATATTTTCCCCATTCTGCATATTTTCCCCATTCTGGATTAGAAAGCCAGGCACACACTCTATAGCAAGCTGAGACACACTAAAGAGGCTTTTGGCAGCTCATTGATAGCCAAATGGTGGCTAATGCTGGGGCCCCTGTTGGAGTGGCTTGAGGAAAGTTGGCCTATTATGTTTCCATGGATTTGAGGGCCGGAATTGGGGGGGAGAGGGGGAGTACAGAGCGGTGTGGAGGCAGGGAGTTGAAAGAAGCTTCCGCTTCCAATATTTCCTGCTGTTCTGTTCCCAGAATGCATTACCCTCAGCATTGACATGGGTTTCTAAGCACATGACAGGGTCCTCAAAGAAAGCATCCGTTAAGAACAGGTTTTTCTCTTTCTCTTTCTTGCTTTGTTGCCAGTCCGTTATGTGTGTTGTGTTCATATCTTGAACACAGAGAATTGGAAGTGAAATAAGGCCACTGTGATCAAATTATAGTGTATTACATTTACTCCAGAACTGAAAACGGACATTTACTATGCGGGGAGGGAGTCAAGTCATTGAGACTGACTAAAAGCACTGGATCTTAAAAATTTACACATTTTGCTTTGTGTGGTACAGGTTTTTAATTGTGATGCAATGTTTTACAGGAAGAAGCTATTTATTTTGTGTGTATATTATTGAGATGTACATCTAATGATTGACATGTGCATTGATGTTGAGAATTATATGCAGTATGCAAATGTGTAGCTTACGGAAGTGATTTATTAAATATATTTTCAATGTTACACTAACGTCTTTGTTATCTCTAACACAACATTTAGCTGAAATAAAAGTCACAGAATGTTATGTATGAAAGCAAATGAAACCCAGAAGTATCAGCAGTTTCACCTCCCTGTTCCCTAAAGGGCTGTCTTTGGCCGTATTTCAAATATTTCTCTACAAAGAAAGCAAACAATGTACTCAGGAGAGATAGAGATCCTCCCCAGCCTGTCTTCATTAGCAGTTGTGTTATTCTCTTGTAACCCACAAGGAGCCATCGTTCCACCTTGAGATGTGTCCTTATTTCATTTATTGTGGCATTGGGTTTAGTGCTAACTGCCCGTTATCCTTGATGTACTGTTATTGTATAGGCCTAGCTGTGTTTCTCTATAACCACTATTCCAATTGGGTTCTCTTTCAGAGAGCCTGGTGTACATGTTCTAATCAATACCCCCCAACCAGCCCGGTCCTCCCTCCTCGCTACTTCCCAGCAAACCTATTAGCACTTCACATTATATGACAACCATTTATCAACTCTCTTTCCAGAGGGTTGAAACTGCTGAAAATGCTCTGTGCCATAGCCTTCAGGTCCATTGGCTCTACTCTAGTTATAATCATACAATTAGATACTTTTGTGATCCATAGTATGACCATCTTAAAACAATCCATACCCCGCTAGACTTTTAGAGGTTAAAGAGAGAAATGTAACCACATTGTAGAAAAACAAAGCATATGACTGACTGGCCATTTGGCTGCCTGATGCTAGCTGGTTCTGGTGTCAGTTTCAGGGCCATTGATTTTTACAATTTGGAGACAGATCGGTTATGTCTGAATCTGATAATGTGTGGTATAACAAATGCACAGACTAAACACGTATGGATTGTGTTGACGTCTGCGTGTTAGCAGACTCTAACCACAGTGGTGGGTAGTGGACACAGATGCTTGTGAGGCTGTAAAAGAACAAAGGAACAGTGGGGAGGAGAGCTTACTACAGCACAGGGCTGGACAACATCAGGACAGGGTGGAGTTCCACCACAGAGGACAGCACAGGGCTGGACAACATCAGGACAGGGTGGAGTTCCACCACAGAGGACAGCACAGGGCTGGACAACATCAGGACAGGGTGGAGTTCCACCACAGAGGACAGCACAGGGCTGGACAACATCAGGACAGGGTGGGAGTTCCACCACAGAGGACAGCACAGGGCTGGACAACATCAGGACAGGGTGGAGTTCCACCACAGAGGACAGCACAGGGCTGGACAACATCAGGACAGGGTGGAGTTCCACCACAGAGGACAGCACAGGGCTGGACAACATCAGGACAGGGTGGAGTTCCACCACAGAGGACAGCACAGGGCTGGACAACATCAGGACAGGGTGGAGTTCCACCACAGAGGACAGCACAGGGCTGGACAACATTAGGACAGGGTGGAGTTCCACCACAGAGGACAGCACAGGGCTGGACAACATCAGGACAGGGTGGAGTTCCACCACAGAGGACAGCACAGGGCTGGACAACATCAGGACAGGGTGGAGTTCCACCACAGAGGACAGCACAGGGCTGGACAACATCAGGATAGGGTGAAGTTCCACCACAGAGGACAGCACAGGGCTGGACAACATCAGGACAGGGTGGAGTTCCACCACAGAGGACAGCACAGGGCTGGACAACATCAGGACAGGGTGGAGTTCCACCACAGAGGACAGCACAGGGCTGGACAACATCAGGACAGGGTGGGAGTTCCACCACAGACGACAGCACAGGGCTGGACAACATCAGGACAGGGTGGGAGTTCCACCACAGACGACAGCACAGGGCTGGACAACATCAGGACAGAGTGGAGTTCCACCACACAGGCTGCACAGCAGGAGGTAGGTGGAGATCCAACAATCATATAAAAATGTTGTTTAACACAGATCAACAACAGATGAGCCTTCTGGTCTCTGTAAAATAAAAGCTTGTCGTCATTCTATATGTAGAGCAAGACAATGGAACAGCCGAAACCCTCAGTTTGTCCATGGTGCTCTTCTGCCATAGTTTGTACAATGGACTAAAACACAGCTTAATAATAGCATTTTATGAGACACAACATGCTCTGTATTCACTGACACACCCCAATGTTTTTGTTTCACCAGATCCTGAGGAGATGGTTCTCTTGGATGTGTGTGGCTCGTTTGGTTTGGTTTATGGTTAATGGTCCACACAGGGCAGACCACAATCCACACTGGACCACAAATCTCCTGGAATCTCTGTCCATGTCAGGAGAATACCAGCCCCAAACTGTTTCATATTACCTTGAATCTGGGGATAGTAACATTTATTGTTTGGAAACTTCTGTATGTGTAATGTTTACTGTAAATTTGATTGTTTATTTCACTTTTGTATATTTACCTCACTTGCTTTGGCAATGTTAACACATGTTTCCCATGCCAATAAAGCCCCTTGAATTGAATTGAATTGAATAGTAACACCACAAGCCAACTCTTACAGCACTGCCTTGGGGAGACAGGACCATAAACCAGGGTAGTGGAGAATAACTTGATGGTTACAGACAGAGCTTTGTTTTGGGCGTACTGTGTGTGGAAACCCTACTGTGTCCCCTCTCTAAGACCAAACCCTAAACCCGTGTGGCCTGCCTCCCAGTCTCTCACATTCATATTCTGCTCTCAAACCACAGTGACAGAAAAAAAACTCATCTCTATCTGGAGTCTGGCATACATGTTGTTTTGCTCTGCCTTTAAATTAAGCAGTATCACACTAAGAGCCACATTCTTGTAGTATTTTCATATTTACAGTATATTTCTCCTGGTTTGTCCGCAGTGAGTACTCTCTCTCCACATCCTGGAATGCAGCTATATTTATCATATTATTGGGTTAGCAGTGTGGTGTGTATGTGTGTGTGTGCTACTCTGGGGGAAGCCTCTCTATGGGATTCGTGAAGTAAACAAAGGGGCCAAAATAGGCCACAGTGTTCCCACAAAGTGATGCAATCAGACGTGGGTAGAGGTTAGAGGCGGAACCCAAGGGGGAGTTGTTGTTCAATCTCTACCGCTACCCAACCCCATAATATGGTTTCCAAACAAGCTCATCGGTTTTATGTTATAGTGTACCGTGCACGCATGTGTCTGTGGGGATTCATTCCGTCTCTCCCATAGTATCACATATGAGAGTGACAACGGGCCTCCAAGGTTATACACATGACTCATCCCATGTGGGTGAGTAATGCGTGCAAAGCTGTCATCAAGGCAAAGGGTGACTATTTGAAGAATCTCAAATATAAAATATATTTTGATTTGTTTAACACTTTTTTGGTTTCTACATGATTCCATGTGTTATTTCAGTAGGTGTTCTAAAACTTTTGACGAGTAGTGTACATTTTAAAGTGAACAATCTGAGTCTCAGCATCATTCTGTATTTGTGGAATTTCATTTCATGTGAAGTCTGTCAAACTGACCCCCAAAATCCACTGTTCACTGTCATCCACTGAGTAGGAAGTTATGACTTTAAGCATCCACTACCACTCGATACTTTCATAAATATCCATTATTTAATGCTTAGTGTGTACCTGTCCATGTCCTGTTTGTTATAGAGTTGTCAGTTGGATTAGGAATCCATTGTTTTAAAAAGTATAATTCCACTCACAAAACAAAACAAATCTGCCTGTCACGTTCGTGTGGAGAGACGGACCAAGGCGCAGCGGATGTTGAGTTCCACATAACTTATTAATAAAGTGAAACTTAGCAAAAACAATAAATCAATAAATTAACAACGAAACGTGACTACGTGGTGCACATGCACAAAACACAAAATAATATCCCACAAAGTCAGGTGGGAAAAATGCTACCTAAATATGATCCTCAATTAGAGACAACGATTACCAGCTGCCTCTAATTGGGAATCATACAAATCACCAACATAGAAATAATAAACTAGAATACCCCCCAGTCACGCCCTGACCTACTATACCATAGAGAAACAAAGGCTCTCTATGGTCAGGGCGTGACAGTACACCCCCAAAGGTGCAGACTCCGGCTGCAAGACCTGAGACCAAATGGGGAGGATGATTAGTGTCGGTAACCCCCCCCCCCCCAGACCCCGGATCTGACCATGGCGCTGGGCTGAACGACGTGCCCGTACTGGGCATCAGCGCAGAGAAGGGCTCAGGCCCTGGAACTGGGTTGAACGCTGAGCCCGGATTGGGCACTGGCCTTGGAGCTGTCAGAGGGAGGCTCCGGCCTTGGAGCTGGGCTGGTCGCCGTGCCTGGACTGGTCACCGGCGCTGAGGAAGACTCCGGCCTAGGAGCGGGACTAGACGCTGTGTCTGGACTTGGCATCTTTGCAGAGGAAGACTCCTGCCATGGAGCGGGACTGGACGCTGTGCCTGGACTGGGTGCAGAAGGTTCCGGACTGTGGACCGTCGTAGGAGGTCCCGGACTGGGCACCGGTGCAGAAGGTTCCGGACTGTGGACCGTCGTAGGAGGTTCCGGACTGGGCACCGTTGTTGGAGGTTCCGGACTGTGGACCGTCGTAGGAGGTTCCGGACTGTGGACTGTCGCAGGAGGTTCCGGACTGTGGACCGTCGCAGGAGGTTCCGGACTGTGGACCGTCGCAGGAGGTTCCGGACAGTGGACCGTCGCAGGAGGTTCCGGACTGTGGACTGTCGCAGGAGGTTCCGGACTGTGGACCGTCGCAGGAGGTTCTGGACTGTGAACTGTTGCCGGAAGCTCTGGACTGTGAACCGCCGCCGGAAGCTCTGGACTGGGAACCCTCGCTGGCGGCTCTGAACTGTGAATACGCACTGGAGGCCTAGTGCGTGGAGCCGGCACAGGTGGCACCGGACTGGTGACACGCACTTCAGGGCGGGTGCGAGGAGCTGGAACAGGACGTTCTGGACTGTGGAGGTGTTTTGGTGACCTGGTGTGTATAGCCAGCATCATTTGTACCGGTTCGATGACACACTTCGCACGGCAAGTGCGAGGAGCTGGCACAGGACGTACTGGGCTGTGGAGGCGCACTGGAGACCTGGTGCGTATAGCCGGCATCAATTGTACCGGTTTGATGACACACTTCGCACGGTGAGTGCAAGGAGCTGGCACAGGACGTATTGGGGTTTCTGTGGTCTTGGTCCCTGGCGTCGTCGCTGTCCTTCCATGCTCATTGGCGACTCCCGCAAAGGAATGTCCTCCCAAGTCCAAAACTTCCTTACCCTCCTTTTCAAGCTGCTTGGTCCTTTGTTGGTGGGATATTCTGTCACGTACGTGTGGAGGCGCAACGGATGTTGAGTTCCACGTAATTTATTAATAAAGTGAAACTTAGCAAAAACAATAAATCAATAAACTAACAACAAAACGTGACTACATGGTGCACATGCACAAAACACAAAATAATATCCCGCAAACTCAGGTGGCAAAAATACTACCTTATTTTTTACCTTTATTTTAGGCAAGTCAGTTAAGAACAGATTCTTATTTTCACTGACGGCCAAGGAACAGTAGATTAACTGCCTTGTTCAGGGGCAGAACAACAGATTTGTACTTTGTCAGCTCTGGGATTTGAACTTGCAACCTTTCGGTTACAAGCCCAACGCTCTAACCCCTAGGTTATCAGTTTCATTGAAGTTCTTGGTTCATAATCTGAATCAGTTTTGATTTCATTCATCATTGATCATTAACATTGAATATTTAAATGTACCTTCAGCATCTTGACTTTATAGTGTCATACAGGTACAGTACATTGATAAAAGTGCATTCGGACAGTATTCAGACCCCTTGACTTTTTCCACATTTTGTTACGTTACAGCCTTATTTTAAATTTGATTAAATAGTTTTTCCCCCCTCATCAATCTACACAAAATACCCCATAATGACAACCCAGAAACAGGATTTTTGAATTTTTAGCAAATGTATAAAAAAATGTAAAACTGAAACATCACATTTACATAAGTATTCAGACCCTTTACTCAGTACTTTGTTGAAGCAGCAATTACAACCTGGAGTCGCTTCAGTATGACACCACAAGCTTGGTACACCTGTATTTGGTGAGTTTCTCCCATTCTTTTCTGCAGATCCTCTCAAGCTCTGTCAGGTAGATGGGGAGTGCCGCTGCACAGCTATTTTCAGGTCTCTCCAGAGATGTTTCAATCGTGTTCAAGTCTGGGCTCTGGCTGGGCCACTCAAGGACATTCAGAGACTTGGCCCGACGCCACTCTTGCATTGTCTTAGCTGTGTGCTTAGGGTCGTTGTCCTGTTGAGCAGGTTTTCATCAAGGATCTCTCTGTACATTGCTCTGTTCATCTTTTCCTCGATCCTGACTAGTCTCCCAGTCTACCGCTGAAAAACATCCCCACAGCATGATGTTGCCACCACCATGCTTCACCGTAGGGATGGTGCCAGGTTTCCTCCAGACGTGACGCTTGGCATTCAGGTCAAAGAGTTCAATCTTGGTATCATCAGACCAGAGAATATTGTTTCTCATGGTATGAGAGTCTTTAGGTGCCCTTTGGCAAACTCCAAGTGGGCTGTCATGTGCCTTTTACTGAGGAGTGGCTTCTGTCTGGCCATTCTATCATAAAAGCCTGTTTGGTGGAGTGCTGCATAGATGGTTGTTCTTCTTGAAGGAAATCCCATCTCCACAGACGAGCTCTAGATCTCAGAGTGACCATCAGGTTCTTGGTCACATCAGTGACCAAAGCCCTTCTCCTCAGTTTGCTCAGTTTGGCCGGGCGGCCAGCTCTAGGAAGAGTCTTAGTCGTTTCAAACTTCTTCCATTTAAGAATGAGGGAGGCCATTGTGTTCTTGGGGACCTTCAATGTGGAAGAAATGTTTTGTTACCCTTCCCCAGATCTGTGCCTCGACACAATCCGTTTTAGAATAAGGCTGTAGGTTATATTATACATACAGTATACATGTGAGGATTGTTCTGCTGTGTTTGTGGGCCTCCAGTGCTCTTGAGTAATTTTAAGTCCTGCCAGTAATTTATTAAACAGGTGAGACACCTCATAAAGAGACAGTCCTGTGAGCCATTGACAAAGGAGGCACACACACGCGCAAACAAAACACACACACACACACACACACACACACACACACACACACACACACACACACACACACAGTCATTGGGATTCAGAGAAATGCTTTCATAGAGTGTTTAAGCTGGTAAATGAGAAATGTAAGAACATGTCAAAGTGAATCGGTGATCTAGTCCCCTAATGGCCAAATTGAGTGGCTGGACTGAATGGACCCTCTTCCGCACCTCTTTCATTCAATTAGCCACAGACAAGCAGGCTTTGTGACACACACTAACAAGTCTGACACTGCCCCCCCACAAATATGCTATCTTTATCATCTGATCATTTTTAAAGAATCTCTGTTCTTAGCATGTGCATCTCACATTCGCGACCTACAAACAGGGACTATGGACTAATGGACTAATGTTGTTCTTTTGAGGGGGAGCATTGGGCTCTCAGTGTATTTATGTGGTGTTGGGCTCTCAGTGTGTTTATGTAGTGTTGGGCTCTCAGCATGTTTATGTAGTGTTGAGCTCTGTGTATTTATGTGGTGTTGGGCTCTCAGTGTATTTATGTGGTGTTGGGCTCTCAGCATGTTTATGTAGTGTTGAGCTCTGTGTATTTATGTGGTGTTGGGCTCTCAGTGTATTTATGTGGTGTTGGGCTCTCCGTGTATTTATGTGGTGTTGGGCTCTCAGTGTATTTATGTGGTGTTGGGCTCTCAGCATGTTTATGTAGTGTTGAGCTCTGTGTATGTACGTGGTGTTGAGCTCTCAGTGTATTTATGTGGTGTTGGGCTCTCAGTGTATTTATGTGGTGTTGAGCTCTCAGTGTGTTTCTGTGGTGTTGAGCTCTCAGCATGTTTATGTAGTGTTGAGCTCAGTGTATTTATGTGGTGTTGGGCTCTCAGTGTATTTATGTGGTGTTGGGCTCTCAGTGTATTTATGTGGTGTTGGGCTCTCAGTGTATTTATGTGGTGTTGAGCTCTCAGTGTGTTTCTGTGGTGTTGGGCTCTCAGCATGTTTATGTAGTGTTGAGCTCTGTGTATTTATGTGGTGTTGGGCTCTCAGTGTATTTATGTGGTGTTGGGCTCTCAGCATGTTTATGTAGTGTTGAGCTCTGTGTATTTATGTGGTGTTGGGCTCTCAGTGTATTTATGTGGTGTTGGGCTCTCAGCATGTTTATGTAGTGTTGAGCTCTGTGTATTTATGTGGTGTTGGGCTCTCAGTGTATTTATGTGGTGTTGGGCTCTCCGTGTATTTATGTGGTGTTGGGCTCTCAGTGTATTTATGTGGTGTTGGGCTCTCAGCATGTTTATGTAGTGTTGAGCTCTGTGTATGTATGTGGTGTTGAGCTCTCAGTGTATTAATGTGGTGTTGGGCTCTCAGTGTATTTATGTGGTGTTGAGCTCTCAGTGTGTTTCTGTGGTGTTGAGCTCTCAGCATGTTTATGTAGTGTTGAGCTCAGTGTATTTATGTGGTGCTGGGCTCTCAGTGTATTTATGTGGTGTTGGGCTCTCAGTGTATTTATGTGGTGTTGGGCTCTCAGTGTATTTATGTGGTGTTGAGCTCTCAGTGTGTTTCTGTGGTGTTGAGCTCTCAGGATGTTTATGTAGTGTTGAGCTCAGTGTATTTATGTGGTGTTGGGCTCTCAGTGTATTTATGTGGTGTTGGGCACTCATCGTGTTTATATGGTGTTGGGCTCTCAGTGTAGTTATGTGGTGTTGGGCTCTCAGTGTATTTATGTGGTGTTGGGCTCTCAGTGTATTTATGTGGTGTTGGGCACTCAGCGTGTTTATATGGTGTTGGGCTCTCAGTGTATTTATGTGGTGTTGGACTCTCAGCATGTTTATGTAGTGTTGAGCTCTGTATATTTATGTGGTGTTGGGCTCTCAGTGTATTTATGTGGTGTTGGGCTCCCAGTGTATTTATGTGGTGTTGAGCTCTCAGCATGTTTATGTAGTGTTGAGCTCAGTGTATTTATGTAGTGTTGAGCTCTGTGTATTTATGTGGTGTTGGGCTCTCAGTGTATTTATGTGGTGTTGGGCTCTCAGTGTAGTTATGTGGTGTTGGGCTCTCAGTGTAGTTATGTGGTGTTGGGCTCTCAGTGTATTAATGTGGTGTTGGGCTCTCAGTGTATTTATGTGGTGTTGGGCTCTCAGTTTATTTATGTGGTGTTGAGCTCTCAGTGTGTTTCTGTGGTGTTGAGCTCTCAGCATGTTTATATAGTGTTGAGCTCTGTGTATTTATGTGGTGTTGGACTCTCAGTGTATTTATGTGGTGTTGAGCTCTCAGTGTATTTATGTGGTGTTGGGCTCTCCATGTATTTATGTAGTGTTGGGCTCTCAGTGTGTTTCTGTGGTGTTGAGCTCTCAGCATGTTTATGTAGTGTTGAGCTCAGTGTATTTATGTGGTGTTGGGCTCTCAGTGTATTTATGTGGTGTTGGGCTCCCAGTGTATTTATGTGGTGTTGGGCTCTCAGTGTATTTATGTGGTGTTGAGCTCTCAGTGTGTTTCTGTGGTGTTGAGCTCTCAGGATGTTTATGTAGTGTTGAGCTCAGTGTATTTATGTGGTGTTGGGCTCTCAGTGTATTTATGTGGTGTTGGGCACTCATCGTGTTTATATGGTGTTGGGCTCTCAGTGTAGTTATGTGGTGTTGGGCTCTCAGTGTATTTATGTGGTGTTGGGCTCTCAGTGTATTTATGTGGTGTTGGGCACTCAGCGTGTTTATATGGTGTTGGGCTCTCAGTGTATTTATGTGGTGTTGGACTCTCAGCATGTTTATGTAGTGTTGAGCTCTGTATATTTATGTGGTGTTGGGCTCTCAGTGTATTTATGTGGTGTTGGGCTCCCAGTGTATTTATGTGGTGTTGAGCTCTCAGCATGTTTATGTAGTGTTGAGCTCAGTGTATTTATGTAGTGTTGAGCTCTGTGTATTTATGTGGTGTTGGGCTCTCAGTGTATTTATGTGGTGTTGGGCTCTCAGTGTAGTTATGTGGTGTTGGGCTCTCAGTGTAGTTATGTGGTGTTGGGCTCTCAGTGTATTAATGTGGTGTTGGGCTCTCAGTGTATTTATGTGGTGTTGGGCTCTCAGTGTATTTATGTGGTGTTGAGCTCTCAGTGTGTTTCTGTGGTGTTGAGCTCTCAGCATGTTTATATAGTGTTGAGCTCTGTGTATTTATGTGGTGTTGGACTCTCAGTGTATTTATGTGGTGTTGAGCTCTCAGTGTATTTATGTGGTGTTGGGCTCTCCGTGTATTTATGTGGTGTTGGGCTCTCAGTGTATTTATGTGGTGTTGAGCACTCTGCGTAGTTATGTGGTACTGAGCTCTCAGTGTTTTTATGTGGTGTTGAGCTCTCAGTGTATTTATGTGGTGTTGGACTCTCAGTGTATTTATGTGGTGTTGGGCTCTCAGCGTGTTTATGTGATGTTGGGCTCTCAGCGTGTTTATGTGGTGTTGGGCTCTCAGTGTATTTATGTGGTGTTGGGCTCTCAGTGTATTAATGTGGTGTTGGGCTCTCAGCACAGCAGTGTATTGGCAGCATTGACGCTATTGGTCGTCAACACTTCCTGGTGACCTAGTTGTCCAGGACCAAGCTGTAGCACCAATGGAGATGGATGGGAGTTCAGTGATTCAGTGATGCCCCCTCTTTCTCTCTCTTCGTCTGTAACCTGTGTCGCTGCTGCTGCTACTGTGCTTATGTGAACGCATGGTGTGTGTTTGCACGTGCGTGTCCTGTGTGTTGGGAGATTGGCCGTACAGTGCAATTGAAAACAGGTGTGGAGATAGTGGAGCAGAACAGAAGAGGGGTGGGGGTTAACTGTGTGTGTAAGTCATAGTATGTGTGTATTCAGACATGGGATTGGACAGGGACAGAGAACAAGAGAGGAAGAGATCAGTGATAAGGTCAGGATGTGAGGAATCTGAACAGAAAGCCTGGAGGTGAGAGGACAGCATGTCTGTTCTCTCAATGCTACACTCAAATGCCAAACCCACGGGAAGAGGGAACAAGGCCCCAGCGGCTCTGGCTCTGACAAACTCTTGCATCCTTTTGATGACCTCTTTCCCTCTTACTATCTCCGTCTCTCTTTCCCTCAGTCTATTTTAATGATATCTTCTTTACTCTCTCTCTCTCTCTCTCTCTCTCTCTCTCTCTCCTCCTGCCCTCTCTGTGCTCCTCTCTTTCAGGAGTGCTTCGGCTGGGTTGGGTTGTGAAAACATCTGAGTGCTGTTGTCAATCTTCCTGCAGCTCCATGATGTCAGGCAGAGTAAGAGTACAGCTTAGTGAAGGGCTTTACATTCCCCACTGAATCTAAATACATTCAGCCGACAGCCTTACATCAGCTGACCGCTGACCCATTACGGATGCAGGCAATGAGGCAGTGATCGCTGAGATCTTGGTTGAATATAGCAGAGGTGTATTTAGAGGGCAAGTTGGTTAGGATGATATCTATGAGGGTGCCCGTGTTTACGGCTTTGGGGAGGTACCTGGTAGGTTCATTGATAATTAGTGTGAGATTGAGGGCATCAAGCTTAGATTGTAGGACGGCTGGGGTGTTAAGCATGTTCCAGTTTAGGTCGCCTAGCAGCTCCAGCTCTGAAGATAGATGGGGGGCAATCAGTTCACATATGGTGTCCAGAGCACAGCTGGGGGCAGAGGGTGGTCTATAGCAGGCGGAAACGGTGAGAGACTTGTTTTTAGAGTGGTGGATTTTTAAAAGTAGAAGTTCAAATTGTTTGGGTACAGACCTGGATAGTAGAACAGAACTCTGCAGGCTATCTTTGCAGTAGATTGCCACACCGCCCCCTTTGGCAGTTCTATCTTGTCTGAATATGTTGTAGTTAGGGATGAAAATTTCAGGGTTTTTGGTGGTCTTCCTAAGCCAGGATTCAGACACACCCAGAACATCCGGGTTGGCAGATTGTGCTAAAGCAGTGAATAAAACAAACTTAGGGAGGAGGCTTCTAATGTTAACATGCATGAAACCAAGGTTATTACGGTTACAGAAGTCATCAAAAGAGAACGCCTGGGGAATAGGAGTGGAGCTAGGCACTGCAAGGCCTGGATTCACCTCTATATCACCAGAGGAACAGAGGAGGAGTAGAATAAGGGTACGGCTAAAAGCAATGAGAATTGGTTGTCTAGAACGTCTGGAACAGAGACTAAAAGGAGGTTTCTGGGGCCGATGAAATAGCTTCAAGGTAAAATGTACAGACAAAGGTATGGTAGAATGTGAATACAGTGGAGGTAAACCTAGGTATGGAGTGATGATGAGAGAGATATTGTCTCTAGAAACATCATTGAAACCAGGAGATGTCATCGCATGTGTGGGTGGTGGAACTAATAGGTTGGATAAAGTATAGTGAGCAGGACTAGAGGCTCTACAGTGAAATAAGCCAATAGACACTAACCAGAACAGCAATGGACAAGGCATATTGACATTAAGGAGAGGCATGCTTAGTCGAGTGATCAAAAGGGTCCAGTGAGTAGTGAGGTTGGTTGGGGTCACGGCGATTCAGACAGCTAGCCGGGCCATCGGTAGCAAGCTAGCATAGGATGGAGGTCTGTTTTTAGCCACCTTGTGCGTTTCCGTCGGTAGGATTAGTGGGGTACTGTGTGGTAGAGGGGATCAATCCAATTCGCGAAAAAAAATATATAGTTATAGTTATAGAGGCCCAAGAAAAAGAGAAAAAAAGAAGAAAAAAATTGTCCGATAGATCTATTCAGATAGCAGCCGATAAGACAGCTAACGATTAGCGGGCCGCAGATTGGCGTTCAGGTAACGTTGCGACAGAGGGGCCAGCTGGATAACTCCCTCGGGCAGATAACGTCGGTAGTCCAGTTGTGAAGGTCCGGTGGGGCTCCGCATTGGCAGTAAAATGGGTCAGGATAGATGATTGTAGCCCAGGAGTGGCTGATGGAACTCTTCAGCTGGCTAGCTCCAGAATAATTGATGTTTGCTCCGGGATCGACGTAAGCAGATAGTCACAAAGATAGCAGCTAGCTAGCTGCGAGATCCAGGTATAAATGTCCAGAGCTTGCGGTTGAAATCCGGGGACATGGAGAGAAAAATAGGTCCGGTATGTTCCGGTCCAAGCCGCGCCGTATAAAACTGGCGATAGATTTTCGAGCTAAAGGATAGCTGATGACCACAAACCGTGGTTAGCTGAATACTAACGATTAGCCAGTAAAGAAGCTAACTAGCTTCTGGCTAAATTCTGATTAGCTTCTGGTTAGCTTCAGGCTAGCTCCTGGCTAGCTTCTGGCTAGCTTCTGGCTAGCTTCTACGGAGGATTACAGATTTGAGGTAAATAATACTTTCTTTAAAAAATATATAAATTGGTGAGGCGGGTTTCAGGAGAGTGTTTTGAAGTTGAGTTTATGGAAAATAAAAAATATATATAAAAAGGTATGCGAAGAAAGTTGTAAATATATATATATATACAGGACACGACAAGACGAGGACAAAGGACGTCTGACTGCTATGCCATCTTGGTGACGACGAAGTCAATGTCAAGCGGCTAAGTCTTACCCCTGATTTTCAATACCAGGGTAATGTCAGCAGCCTCTGTACACACAGAAGACCTTTTAATATCCTTTCCATCCTCTCTCATATCAATGATGACCTGTCTCATAACACGAGACCAACCACTGGGCACAGACGTCAGTTCAACATCTAGTTTTGATTTACATTTGGTTGAGTTGTCAACTAATGTAAATTCATTGTGAAATCAACAAACAATGCCACACACATCCGGTGCCGACAGAGGTAATCGAGGTAATATGTACAGTGCCTTGCGAAAGTATTCGGCCCCCTTGAACTTTGCGACCTTTTGCCACATTTCAGGCTTCAAACATAAAGATATAAAACTGTATTTTTTTGTGAAGAATCATCAACAAGTGGGACACAATCATGAAGTGGAACGACATTTATTGGATATTTCAAACTTTTTTAACAAATCAAAAACTGAAAAATTGGGCGTGCAAAATTATTCAGCCCCCTTAAGTTAATACTTTGTAGCGCCACCTTTTGCTGCGATTACAGCTGTAAGTCGCTTGGGGTATGTCTCTATCAGTTTTGCACATCGAGAGACTGAAATGTTTTCCCATTCCTCCTTGCAAAACAGCTCGAGCTCAGTGAGGTTGGATGGAGAGCATTTGTGAACAGCAGTTTTCAGTTCTTTCCACAGATTCTCGATTGGATTCAGGTCTGGACTTTGACTTGGCCATTCTAACACCTGGATATGTTTATTTTTGAACCATTCCATTGTAGATTTTGCTTTATGTTTTGGATCATTGTCTTGTTGGAAGACAAATCTCTGTCCAAGTCTCAGGTCTTTTGCAGACTCCATCAGGTTTTCTTCCAGAATGGTCCTGTATTTGGCTCCATCCATCTTCCCATCAATTTTAACCATCTTCCCTGTCCCTGCTGAAGAAAAGCAGGCCCAAACCATGATGCTGCCACCACCATGTTTGACAGTGGGGATGGTGTGTTCAGCTGTGTTGCTTTTACGCCAAACATAATGTTTTGCATTGTTGCCAAAAAGTTCAATTTTGGTTTCATCTGACCAGAGCACCTTCTTCCACATGTTTGGTGTGTCTCCCAGGTGGCTTGTGGCAAACTTTAAACAACACTTTTTATGGATATCTTTAAGAAATGGCTTTCTTCTTGCCACTCTTCCATAAAGGCCAGATTTGTGCAATATACGACTGATTGTTGTCCTATGGACAGAGTCTCCCACCTCAGCTGTAGATCTCTGCAGTTCATCCAGAGTGATCATGGGCCTCTTGGCTGCATCTCTGATCAGTCTTCTCCTTGTATGAGCTGAAAGTTTAGAGGGACGGCCAGGCCTTGGTAGATTTGCAGTGGTCTGATACTCCTTCCATTTCAATATTATCGCTTGCACAGTGCTCCTTGGGATGTTTAAAGCTTGGGAAATCTTTTTGTATCCAAATCCGGCTTTAAACTTCTTCACAACAGTATCTCGGACCTGCCTGGTGTGTTCCTTGTTCTTCATGATGCTCTCTGCGCTTTTAACGGACCTCTGAGACTATCACAGTGCAGGTGCATTTATACGGAGACTTGATTACACACAGGTGGATTGTATTTATCATCATTAGTCATTTAGGTCAACATTGGATCATTCAGAGATCCTCACTGAACTTCTGGAGAGAGTTTGCTGCACTGAAAGTAAAGGGGCTGAATAATTTTGCACGCCCAATTTTTCAGTTTTTGATTTGTTAAAAACGTTTGAAATATCCAATAAATGTTGTTCCACTTCATGATTGTGTCCCACTTGTTGTTGATTCTTCACAAAAAAATACAGTTTTATATCTTTATGTTTGAAGTCTGAAATGTGGCAAAAGGTCGCAAAGTTCAAGGGGGTGCTCGACAAGGACACGGGGAAAACAGAGGAAACATATACAACATGTAATTAGGGAATTGAAACCAGGTGAGTCTGAAAACAAGACAAAACAAATGGAACATGAAAAATGGATCGGCGATGGCTAGAAGACCAGTGACGTCAAACGCCGAACACGGCCCGAACAAGGAGAGGAACCAAATTTGGCGGAAGTCGTGACAGTACCCCCCCTTACGCGCAGCTCCAGCAGTGCTCCGACACCGGCCTCGGGGATGACCCCAGGAGACAGTGGAAATGCCACAGCATAGAAGGGTCCAACACATCCTCCTCCAGAATCCAGTATCTCTCCTCCGGAACGTATCCCTCCCAGTCCACGAGGTACTGAAGGCCCCTCGCCCGATGTCTCGAATCCAGGATGGATGGAACGGAGTACGCCGGGGCCCCCTCGATGTCCAGAGGGGGCGGAGGAACCTCCCGCACCTCAGCTTCCTGGAGCGGGCCAGCCACCACCGGCCTGAGGAGAAACACATGGAACGAGGAGTTAATGCGGTAATCGAGGGGAAGCTGTAAAGATAACATACCTCGTTCACTCTCCTCAGCACTTGAAATGGCCCCACAAAACGCGGACCCAGCTTCCGACAGGGCAGGTGGAGGGGCAGGTTCCGGGTCGAGAGCCAGACCCGGTCCCCCGGTGCGAACAACGGGGCCTCACTGCTGTGACGGTCTGCACCAATTTTCTGGCGCAGCACGGCGCGCTGAAGATGGACATGGGCGGCGACCCATGTCTCTTCCGTGCGCCGGAACGAGTCATCCACCGCAGGAGCTTTGGTCTGACTGATTCCAAGGAGCCTGATAACCCACCTCCGCAGTCTGTAGGGCGGCTAGGGAGACCAGGCAATGGGAGGAGACGACAGGACTTAGAAAAACGATCCACAACGACCAGGATCGTGGTGTTTCCCTGTGAAGGTGGAAGATTGGTTATGAAATCCACCGACAGGTGCGACCACGGCCGTTGTGGAACGGGTAAGGGTTGTAACTTACCTCTGGGCAGGTGCCTAGAAGCCTTACACAGGGCGCACACCAAGCAGGAGGAAACATAAACCCTCACGTCCTTAGCCAAAGTTGGCCACCAGTACTTACCACCAAGCGCACCATCCGAAAGATCCCAGGATGACCAGAGGGTGGTGATGTGTGGGCCCAATAGATCAGCCAGTCGCGGACAGCAGACGGAACGTGCAGACACCCAGCTGGACACTGAGGGGGAGCGGGCTCTGCACGTAACGCCAGCTCAATGTCCGCGTCCAGCTCCCACATACTGGCGCCACCAAGCAAGAGTATGGGAGTGGGATCCCTGGACCGCTCCTCTGTGTCATACTGCCGGGACAGTGCGTCTGCCTTAAAGTTCTCGGAACCTGGTCTGTACAAAAGGGTGAAAACAAAACGGGTGAAAAACATGGCCCACCTTGACTGGCGAGGGTTCAGTCTCCTCGCTGCCTGGATGAACTCCAGGTTGCGGTGGTCAGTCCAGATGAGAAAAAGGTGTTTAGCCCCCTCAAGCCAGTCTCCACGCCTTCAAGGCCTTGACTACAGCCAACAGCTCCCGGTCCCCCACATCATAGTTTTTCTCCGCTGGGCTGAGCTTCGTCGAGAAGGCGGCACAGGGGCGGAGCTTCGGTGGCGTACCCGAGTGCTGAGAGAGCACCGCTCCTATTCACCTCCACTATGAAAGCCAAAGAGGTATCCGGATGGGCCAGCACTGGCGCCGAGGTAAACAGAGCCCTTTGTTGCCCAAAAGCCCTGTCCGCCTCAACTGACCACTGCAGACGTACAGGACCCCCCTTCAGCAGTGAGGTAATGGGAGAAAAATCCCGGATAAATCTCCGGTAGTAATTGGCAAATCCTAAAAATCGCTGCACCTCCTTTACCGTGATGGGAGTCGGCCAATTACGCACGGCTGAAATGCGCTCACTCTCCATCTCCACCGCTGATGTGGAAATGCGATACCCTAGGAAGGAGACGGCCTGCTGAAAGAACAGGAATTTCTCAGCCTTGACGTACAGGTCATGCTCCAACATTTGTCCAAGTACCATGCGCACCAAAGACACATGCTGGCGCGTGTAGCGGAGTATACCAGAATGTCATCGATATACACCACTACACCCTGCCCGTGCAGGCCCCTGAAAATCTTGTCTACAAAGGATTGGAAGACTGATGGAGCATTCATCAACCCGTACGGCATGACAAGGTACTCATAATGCTCTGAGGTGGTACTAAACGCCATTTTACACTCGTCTCCCTCCCGGATACGTACCAGGTGGTGTGCGCTCCCGAGATCTAGTTTTGTGAAGAAGCACGCCCCGTGCATTGACTCAATCGCCGTGGCGATAAGAGGTAGCGGGTAACTGTACCTCACGGGCAGGTAACTGTACCTCACGGGTGCAAACCTCCATCCTTCTTCTTCACAAAAAGGAAACTCGAGGAGTTGGGTGAAGTGGATGACCGAATGTACCCCTGACACAGGGATTTGGAGACATATGTCTTTATAACCACCGTCTCCGCTTGCGACAGGGGATACACGTGACTCCTGGGAAGTGCAGCGTCTACCAGGAGATTTATCGCACAATCCCCCTGTCGATGGCGTGGTAATTGAGTCGCCTTCTTTTTACAGAAGGCGAGAGCCAAATCCGCATATTCGTGGGGATGCGCACAGGGGAGACCTGGTCTGGACTTTGCACCGTAGTAGCACCAACAGAAACCCCTACACACCTCCCCTAGCACTCTCGCGACCACCCTGTGAGAGCTCTCTGTTGCCATGAAATAGTGAGGTTATGATGAGCTAACCAGGGAAGGCCCAGTACCACGGGAAACACAGGAGTCAATGAGAAAGAGACTGATTCTCTCCTCGTGACTCCCCTGTGTCACCATGGTCAGGGAGATAGTGGCTTCCCTGATTAGCACGGACCTCAATGGTCAACTATCCAGAGCGCGAACTGGGAAATGTCTAGCCACAGGGATAATGGGGATCGCTAGACTAAGAGCGAGCGCTCTGTCAATAAAATTCCCAGCTGCGCCTGAATCGACTAGCACCTTATGGTGGGAATGCGGGGAAAAATCAGGAAAACAAACAGCTACAAACAGTTGGACAACAGAGGACTCTGGATGAGAGTGGTGCAGACTCACCTGGAGTGATGCCAGAGTGCTGCTGCTTCGACTCCCAGAGGGTCCAACCCGGCACCGACCTGCAGTGTGTCCTCTGCGGCCACAGATGGTGCACGAACTGGAACCTCCTCCGGTCTTCCTACGCACTGCCCCTCCCAGCTCCATAGGTTCAGGAGAGGAGATAGGAGGGGATGGAACCATTAGACCCCGATCTGAACGTCCGCGGGTAGCCAGCAGGTTGTCCAGCTGGATGGACAGGTCCACCCGCTGATCCAACGTGAGGGTGGTGTCTCTACAGGCCAACTCTCGACAGACGTCCTTTCGTTGACTGCAACGGTAGTGCTCGATCAGGGCCCTGTCGCTCCATACCGCGCCGGGAGCCAGGGTCCTAAACTCTAGGGCAAACTCCTGGGCGCTTCTTGTCTCCTGCCTCAGCTGGAAGAGGCGCTCACCCGCCGCTCTACCCTCGGGCGGGTGGTCGAAGAACTCTGTGAAGTCCTCCAACGCCGCATCTCCTACTTACAATAAACAATTCCCGACAAGGACATGGGGGAAACAGAGGGAACACATACAACAGGTAATTAGGGAATTGAAACCAGGTGAGTGTGAAAACAAGACAAAACAAATGGAACATGAAAAATGGATTGGCGATGTCTAGAAGACCGGTGACGTCGACCGCCGAAGACTGCCCGAACAAGGAGAGGAACCGACTTCGGCAGAAGTCGTGACAGTGGCTGCTGCCAACATACTGACTCAAATCTCTAGCCACTTTAATAATTACAATTTTGATGTAATAAATGTATCACTAGTCCCTTTAAACAATGCCACTTTATATAATGTTTGCATACCCTACATTACTCATCTTATATGTATATACTGTACTCTATACCATCTACTGCATCTTGCATATGCCGTTCGGCCATCGCTCATCCATATATTTATATGTACATATTCTTATTCATTCCTTTACACTTGTGTGTATAAGGTAGTTGTTGTGAAATCGTTAGATTACTTTTTAGATATTACCGCATGGTCGGAACTAAAGCACAAGCATTTCGCTATACTCGCATTAACATCTGCTAACCATGTGTATGTGACCAATAACATTTGATTTGATTAGCTTTAGGTTAATAGTCAAAATACCTTTATGTTGATTACTTTTTGCAAATCCAATCAGTTCTCCACGTTGACTCAACATCATCACACACATTTTTGGTTGTTGAAATGACATGGAAACAAGGTGGATTAAACCAGTTTTTGCCCAGTGGGTAGGCATCTAAAGGGGACTTATAAAAATTATAAAAAACACTAGACTGACAGGTGGCACAGTGAGGTCAAATATTGAGCAGATGTGGATGCTCAAACTATTAACAGCTGGCAAATTTTCTGTGGCTGAACTTCTGGTGCGCTCTGACTCAACAGAACTGAACAAGTAGAAGTTTAATGTTTGATCTGCTATCAGTAGATTTAAGAAGTGGCTCCCCTGCACTTCCAGATGACTGCGGAAGGCATTTGCCTCATAGATAAATCACATTGGATACCCTGAACATTTATTTTTATGATTATTGCGATACCTAAGAGCTATTTCCTGGGAGGTCCTTGGTGACAGAGGCCTTGTGTTTCTACAGGCTGCAGTGAGAATCCATGAGGGCCATTTTCCAGATATGGGTGGTGGTAGTAGCTGAGGGGTATGTTTCGAATCTCATGTTCTATGTTAATTATGACTGAAATCGCGATTTATAATGTTCAAGTACTATCTATCTAGATGTAATGTATATACAAATTACTTTATTATTGCTATGTAACTACTGTAAAAAAAATGCCATGTATGTAAAATGTGTGTAGAATGTACGACTAAAGAAAAAACTGTGAAAGCAAATGTTATTTTTGTTGTCCGAAGAGGGGTTGTGGATGGGCCCCCAAAAAACTACAGCAACAAAAAAGTCCCTACTAGTGATTTGTTTGAATGGATCTCCAGTTTGTAAACATGATCCTTGTATTTCCTGGTCCCGAGGTCAGGATAATCAAACTTCACTAAGATGACTTAATTTGTTTACATTTTCGAGTAGACAAATAAACCACCGGGCACACACTGATTTAAATGAACATTGTTTCCACATCATTTCAATTAAATTTATGAAATGGAACACATGTTGAATTGACGTCTGTGCCCAGTGGTAAGTCAGGATAAGGTTTTTAAACATGTAATTGGCTAAAGAAATTCCCCTCTTTTCTCATTCCAGATGAATCAAGAATGAAAAAGAAGGAAGTATTTAAAGGCAGATTTGAAGTCTGGGCTCAAATATAATCCTGTCTAATTAGGTGGTATTTGTCAGAATACTGTACCTTTGGGGGTACGAATGACAGTCTCCAAATAGCTTTATAAATTTAGGAAGATCAATCTGAATATTGACACCAATAGCTACTAATTCATTACAGATGAAAGCTCTGTATCTGCGGGGCTCAAAAGAGGTCTCATTCGTGCAGCAGAATGTTTCTGCATGCTTGTGTTATATCATTACCTTTTGCTAGAATCTTGTACCTCAGCTTATAACAATGGGTCAGGTACAGACAGGGCATTCAAACACACGACATGCACAGTAAAGTTTAGTTCACCATAATAGGGGGATTATGGAAGGGTTATAACGTTGAGGTTTTTCTGATGTAAAGGTCCTCTTATAGATTTGAAAGAACTGGAGCAATGTATTGAATCAGGCCATACAAGTCGTGATGGTACTGCAAGCTTTCTCTGTATTCAATGCTCCCTCTGATAGTGCTGGCCAGGCCATCCACCGAGTAACAGAGACAGAACGGATGAGGCTGAATGGTGAGCTGATGTTCATCACCAGCTAGTGTTTAGAAACACAACATGGTTCTGTTTAAACAATCATTTGCACTGAAAGCCATGGTTTAACTAAAGCTTGCCTGCATTTGGTATCAGTGTGCAATAACATTATTGTTGAATTTGATAGTTTGTTTTAGTCAGTGCTTTTGAGCCCTTAAGATGAATGATGGAATAATAATAGACTATGATTGTCAGAATGGAAAATATTTAATTTGCTTTGGCAAGCTGTGGCAAATGAATGTAATACTGCCTCTTAAGGGGATAGTAATTTGAAACATAGAAATACACTCATATGAAAGTCCAGGAGAGATTATCTTGAAGAATGCCTTTTTAAAGCATGGCACAGTTTTATTCAGAAAATAAGTGATGTCAATCACCATAGACAATGTACAATTACCATCATACCAACACAACCTTATTATAGTGTTGTTTAATGTTAATATGATTGAGTTGTTAATATGAACACTCTTTCGGCCCTCTGTGTTTGGCCTCTCTTGCCTGCCTTAGAAGGACATGGATCAGCACTGCTGTGGTGGTGAAACAGGGATGGCCAACTGCAGAGTGGAGGATGACGCCAACATGGCTAAAGAGAGGTACAAATATAGACAAGGAGAAAGAGGGAGACAGAGAGAAAGACTTAGTTGAGTGACAGATATGTAGAGAGAGGGAAACAATTCACCAAGATGCAGATCCTGTCTCTTTGCTCCTTGCCAAAGCTTAGGCTGAGTTTCCCATGAATCACTCTGCATATTGACTCTCCCTCTGCCTCACAAAGTGGTCTGGACAGGGGGGAGTCTGGGGTGAAGATGGTGGGAGACAGCAGAGGGGAAGCACGGGGACAGGGGGGTTATTATGGAGAAGTCACTCTCTGATATTCTAGCTAAGCAGAATGCACAGAGACCACTTAACACTACCTCAAAAATAGTTAAATCGAGTACAGACTTAACTGAATGAACAACAAAGACGGATTGCAATAGGACATTTTATTAAATAGTTTGGGGAATGACCTTGTCTCCGAGGGAATATCCTCGGGGGCCAGATGATGTGAAAAGTAGCAAGTGAGAGAACAAGGGTGAGTTGACATATAAATATTGTACATCACAAGATGTAAGTCCATTGGTTGAGCATGAGGAAGGTGATAATTGTTAGAGTGAGCCCATAGGTTAAACGGCAAGCAAACGGCGGTATGTGCATTATTGCACCGTGCTTATAAGGTAAAATAGGTGAATACCATTCCACAACTGGCTAATAGGAAAGAGGAGAAACAAAAGGTTATGATGATGATACGTGTGTATTCATTCCCACAATGCCCCTAGAATAGGAAACAGAGTGAATTATGTTATGCTTCCTGGATGAAGTTAAATGAGCATTCAGACGAGCCTTCCTGATTTAACTTTTGTAAACTACATAAAATAAACAAAATATTTTACATTCTGTATACTGTAGTAGCAGGACAGAAATACAAATTGTCTTGGGGTTTAATTCAATTAGTATAATCAAGAATCACCTTTCATTTAATCTTTCTATGGTGGTTTGTTACTGATTGTAACAGTTTTCATCTGGTGAAGGAGAAGAGGACCAACCATACCAAAACAAAGACATAACAAAAGATAAGGTCAGAACGGACTCTGGCCGCAAAACCTGAACCTATAGGGGAGGGTCTGGGTGGGTGTCTGTGGTGGCGTCAGGACAGACGGGAGACTCCGGCAGCGCTGGACAGGAGGGAGACTCAGGCAGCGCTGGACAGGGGGGAGACTCCGGCAGCGCTGGACAGGGGGGAGACTCCGGCAGCGCTGGACAGGGGGGAGACTCCGGCAGCGCTGGACAGGGGGGAGACTCCGGCAGCGCCGGACAGGGGGGAGACTCCGGCAGCGCCGGACAGGGGGGAGACTCCGGCAGCGCTGGACAGGGGGGAGACTCCGGCAGCGCTGGACAGGAGGGAGACTCCGGCAGCGCTGGACAGGAGGGAGACTCCGGCAGCGCTGGACAGGGGGGAGACTCCGGCAGCGCTGGACAGGGGGGAGACTCCGGCAGCGCTGGACAGGGGGGAGACTCCGGCAGCGCCGGACAGGGGGGAGACTCCGGCAGCGCCGGACAGGGGGGAGACTCCGGCAGCGCTGGACAGGGGGGAGACTCCGGCGTAGGGCTGGTGCCATGTACCCCGGCCCAAGGAGACGCACTGGAGACCAGATGCGCTGAGCCAGCTTCATGGCACCTGGCTCGATGCCCACTCTAGCCCGGCCGATACAAGGCGCTGCTATGTAACGCACCGGGCTATGCCTGCACACCGGGTACACCGTGCGCCTCACGGCATAACACGGTGTCTGCCCGGTCCACCTCTCTCCACGGTAAGCACTGGGAGTTGGCGCAGGTCTCCTACCGGACTTCGCCACAATCCCGGTATGCGTCCCCCCAATATTTTTTTGGGGCTGCCTCTCGTCCCAGCCGTGCTGCCGTGCTGCCTCCTCATACCGCCGGCGCTCAGCTTTCGCTGCCTCCAGCTCTGCCATGGGGCGGCGATATTCCCGAGCCTGTGCCCAGGGTCCTTCTCCGTCCAGAATCTCCTTTCATGTCCATGAGTCCCGAGATGTCTACTGCTGCCCGATACCACGCTGCTTGGTCCTTTGGTGGTGGGTGATTCTGTAACGGTCTTCGTTTGGGGAAGGAGAAGAGGACCAAGGTGCAGCGTGGTAAGTGTTCATTTTAATGAGCAAAATAAACTGAACACTGGAATGACAAAAATAAAATAAGAGCGAGAACGAAAATGAAACAGTTCTGTAAGGAATACTCACAAAACAGAAAACAATCACCCACGAAACACAGGTGGGAAAAGGCTACCTAAATATGATTCTCAATCGGAGACAACTAACGACACCTGCCTCTGATTGAGAACCATACCAGGCCAAACACAAAACACAACATAGAAAGACGAACATAGACAACCCACTCAACTCACGCCCTGACCATATTGAAACAAAGACATAACAAAAGAACTAAGGTCAGAATGTGACACTGATACTTAACTTTTTGTCATGATGAACCAACTTTTAGTATTTGTTTACCAAATTTCTGACGGAAGGCTTCCTTACTTTGGCACAACATGTTTTACCTTGGATTTATGATATTGAAATCATGTCTGTGGTGAGATTGAAAATTGGGCCAGTAATAACCCAGTGTCCCTCTACATGATGCAGGGGTTCATCCAGTACTTCTATTGTATTGGTGTACCACTCTTTCAAGAGCCACCATCTTTTCAACTCTAATGAGTGATCATGGAAAGTGTGACTATGTGTTCCAGACTGAGTATAACAACAAGTGATGATAATTGGGGGGTTTCTCTGTAACCTCCAATTTGATGATTGCTTTATTGGGTGTTTTTTCTGCGTTGGTATCCATGCTTGTCCCTAGGAATGTCTTTATTGTAACTAATGGTTTTATGTAGGTTACTGACGCTCCTAAACGCTAGATGACATCATTAGTTTCAAAGACATGTTTGAGGGAAATACCTGAGATGATACACAAGGCAAAGGAATAGAACAGTCTCAGTAAACCCTGGTCTTATAGGAAAATCACCTTAAGTCAAAGACCACAGAAAGGAGAATCTTTGCATTGTGTTGGATGATGCTAGATTAGTTGGTGTTAAAATCATGAATTGTATCATGTACATACACATACTTTTGATGGCTTCTGTTTGAAATTCTAGGAATGAAATCCTGACATCAACTGGTCAAGACAACAAAAGATTACAAAGTCACTTCCTTTATCAAATTATACGATTTTTATTTATCAATTCGACTTATCACAAAATTATGTGGAATGAGTGTTAAATGTGAAGTCATGAGAGTAGAATATATGAATTTACGAATGAATGTGTGAGTGTAAAATAGGCCTTTTATTAAGACCTTGAACAGACCCCTTTCAATCACAGTAAAACAATATAATGGTAGAAGAGTAGCCAGTTTCATTCGTAAAAGTTTTAAATATGCCCACATCATGACATGATCCCAATACTAAAGCACCAGACCAGACAGACAAAAGACAGTGAAGAAAAGCTAATGCTGGTACTTGACTGCCATCCTGTGGTTTAACTAAGCAAGTACATCTAAAAAATCAAAGCATGCAAGATGTTAATGTGTTTGTCTTGAAAGAATATAACATAAAAAAAAATGGCAGGAATATGATGACAACAAGTTACAAACATTATGACTATAATGAAAAGAGAGAAGCAGAGTGGGGCGGTTCAGTTCATATCGTCTTTACCTGTAGCCTGCCACTCAAAAATAAAGGCACATAAATACAAAGTATTGATCATTATGACATTTAGTATGTAAAGGAAAATAAACAAAAATAAGTATGCTTCTTCCCATCAAACAAGCCACTGCCCATACAGCCTCCCAGCAACTATGGTTGCTTGTCACTGTTGCTTGTAGGGAACACAGTGAACAGTTGGGACCAATTTCATCGTGAAACGTTTCCTCGAGTTTGGTATGGATAGTCCTCCTACAAGACGTAGGAAAGACTCGCTCTTCGTAATTAAAACAAAATCCAGGATCACTTGCTTTGCCATTTGCATTTTGAAACAGCACTATGAATTGTATCCCAATAGCCAGAAGGGAGAGACGGGAAGAATTGAACTACAGAAATTCACGCTTGGCAATATATTCATTTTGACAATAGATATTCTGCCAGTTAAAGCAACTGGGATGTTAGTCCATCTACTGAGGCTGGATTTGAATTGATTTGAGCGTTCTGTTAAAGCTTCTTGCAATGGTTTTATTTTAGGAGGAAATGTATCTACTCACATATTTAAAATGGGCAATGATTGGGATTCAATAACTAAAGACTGAGTTCTCCGTCGGGGTCTTGAGAGGCAGTAGGGATGATTTGGTTAGATACATTTAATAATTTGGGATGAAGCTAAATTATTCTATATTCTTCAATGCATTCAGGAATGATTGCGATACAATGTTAATCTATATACAGCTCTGGTTAAGATTAAGAGACCATGGCAAAATTATCAGCTTCTCTGGTTTTACTACTTATAGGTAGGTATGTGTTTGGGTAAAACAAACATTTTGTTTCATTTTATAAACTACTGACAACGTTTCTCCCAAATTCCAAATAAAAATATTGTCATTTAGAGCATTTATTTGCAGAAAATGACAACTGGTCAAAAAACAAAAAAGGGTCAGTGTTGTCAGACCTGGAATAATGCAAAGAAAAAAGTTAAGGTTCATTTTTTAACAACACAATACTAATGTTTTAAAGAGTTCAGAAATCAATATTTGGTGGAATAACCCGGATTTTAATCACAGCTTTCATGTGCCTTGGCATGCTCTCCACCAGTCTTTCACATTGATGTTGGGTGACTTTATTCCACTCCTGGCGCAGAAATTCAAGCAGCTCTGCTTTGTTTGATGGCTTGTGACCATCCATCTTCCTCTTTTCTTTAAATAAATGCTCTAAATGACAATATTTTTATTTGGAATTTGGGAGAAACGTTGTCAGTAGTATATAGAATAAAAACAAAAATGTTAATTTTACCCAAACACATACCTATAAATAGTAAAACCAGAGAAACTGCTAATTTTGCCATGGTCTCTTAATTGTTTCCACAGCAGTATAGTAAAATGTCATCCGTGTATAATGAGATTAAGTGATCAGTAGCTTTTAGAGAAGTTTGTGTTATTTCCTTCAATTGATGATTTTCCTGGGCCAGGGGTTCCATAAAGAACTCAGACAGCATTGTCTGCTGCTTCAAGTGGTTTTGAACAGAGCAGAGCAGATATTACCTGTTATAACTATGGCTGAGAGATTGGCATATAGTATTCTAATCATGTTAATGAAATTGGAGCCAATTCCCATATGTTCCAAGATCGACCAGAGGCATTAACAGTCAAGTCTATCAAAGCTTTTTCTGCATCAAGAGATAAAACTGCCCAAGGAGCTGTTGTTTCTGTTGAAGCATTGTTGACATGTAACAGGCGCTGGCGATTGTCCGTGGATTAACGTTTTTTAACAAACCCGCTTTAACAAACCAATTTGGGAAAGAAAGTCTCGAGACGGGATGACAACATTTTGGAAAACAGTTAAATATCGATGTTTATCAAAGATGGGGGCGAGAGTCAGGACACTGAGTGGTATCCTTACTTTACAATTATAAGCCGACATTTGTGCTTCATTCACCTTTCCCAAATGTTAGTTATTTCGAGCAAAAGTGAACCTAATTGATTTCAATATTTGAAATAGACCTCAGGGGGAGTAGAAGGAGAAGAAGGAGAATCTTTGATTCATTTGGGTTCTGATAGTAATTCCTCTGTTTCAGATTCAGAAGTTGCTATATCAACTAATTGGTCATTACTGCGTAGTTTGTTAGCCAGTAAATGACTGGGGCGATTACCATGATGGATGGCACATTTTGCTCTGTCTTCTCAGTAAATACAATTCTGTCTTGCCTTTGGAAAGGGTAATAGCTTTCAAATTCAGAGAGAGAATAGCTCGCGCTGCCATTGTTTTTCAGAAAGGAATGTTAGATTAATTATACAATTATCTTTAGTGTTGATAAGCCCATGGATGTATTCGTGCTGTTAATTGTTACAGAAAGCTTGTAGAGATCTGTGTCTCTGTGAAGTTGGGAGTGTTCCCGGGTCTGTTGAGTCGCATCCTGGTTACAACTAGCACAGCAATAATGACTGCAGCAGTACCAATGACTGATACAACCACTGCTACTACATTTGATCCAGAGGACCGCTTTAGGTTTGGACTTGGATATTGTGATATCATAGGCGTAGTTGTAGTTGGAACAAATGGTACAATTTTTGTGGCTTTAGCAACATTAGACATGTCAGACATCAGAGAATCCTTGTCACAAGAACGTACAGCAAAGAACATGACCGTCTCGGGTTCAGCATTGATGATGTAACTGGAAAGGAAGGAGTATTCCTCTGTAGAGCCTGCCTTTAGTGGTCGGATGTCGGAGGTGTTCATTAGATGTGCTCCACTGAAACTTGCTCTCAGGGCTTCCAAGTCCATGCTGACTCTGATCTCATAGGAATCAGCTGAAAGAAATGAAGCAGGACAAAGTGTAAAGGGAAAATGTAGGTTATAACACATATTCATGAGATTCACACATGGTTATTCAATGCAAATGTCTGATCTCATCTAGAAAGTGTTATGGTAAATAATGATTTCAGGATCAGTATGTTCATGATGATGATAATTAGTAGGGATAGACATTTGAAATGATTTGACTAATATCATGACATTTTTTCAGATATCCGTATAGTTGAAATTTAAAAACATAAATAAATGTTTTTATAAAAAAATCCTATTCACTATCGACCAATCAGAATGGCGCAAATGCACATAGTAAAAGTTAGCAGCAGACATGCTTTTCTGAGGTAGTTTGGCTAACATCAACAGTGAAAGAGAAGTCAGATTTTTTGCCATGAAGGAACTGATTATGTTACAAAAAGTGTTTTGCATTGATCTGTGTCAGGTATTGTGGAAACTTTGTAAGGTGAGCACCTGGAATTACTATTTAAAGTATGGAAAATAGCATACCGATATCAGGAAAGCCTTCCGTAATGCCAAATTAAAATGCTAAATCTCGTGAGAAAAGGGCCACACCCTGTCATGCAATTCCATGCATATTCGCCATATGGTGGCGCTACAACAATTGATTTCAAATGCAGAAATGTGAAGGTCACACCTCTGATCTGGAGTCATAAATAAGAGCAAATATACCCCATAAGGTCCGCCATGATGGATTTTCAGCCATTTTTAATTTTTGAAAAACATAACACATCTCCAGAACCACTTTTCTGATCTGGATTAAATAAATAGCATCTATGGAACAAGGTCTCTCAACCCTATGTTTTCCAGACTATTTTCTCAAACAACATGGCCACTAGTGACCAATAAATATTCAGGTGGGTGTGACTTAGCACATGAATGCATATAAATCAGACATGGTTATTCATATTGTCACATGTTCCAAACACTGTCAAGCCTTAACATAAAGCAAGCCCATTCAGATCGAACACATGGTGTCACAACAACAGGCACATATTTATATTTCTTTATCTGTTTGACTAGAGTGATGCAATTTGGCACACATTCTCAAGGATATGAGTCAAGCTAACCCGTTATTTATGGTTCAGAAAAACTATTAACCCCAAATATTCGATGTCGGCGCCCCCGCTGCAATCTAATTAGCATAATAAAAACATCCCCATAAAAATATGTCCGTTTAAGCTAGATATATATTTTTTGCATTAGACGTGTCTCAATCCACCACTGTGTCGATGTCGTACTTCTGCATCTGCGGTAAAAGGTGGTAGAGTTAGAGCTATGTTTGTCAGGACATGAGACATCCCGAAAATTGGTCTTCTCACAAAATTGCCGGTAGTGTCCGAACGGTTTGGCATACTCTCACAAACACGATGGAGATCTCTGTTTTGCTCTATGACCTCCACAAGCGTCTTGTGACACGTCTGAAGTAGGTACAGCTAACTTTTGTCTGTAGCGTCCAAACAGTTTGGGCTACACACTGAAGGCTACAAACTCTCATGAACACGTACATGTCGGTTGTTTTGCTCTAGGATGCCCACAGGCCTCACGGGACTCGTCTAAAGGTCCCCTGGTATCAGTTGAAAAAAAAATGAATGGAAGTACAGTATATATGGAGACTGTTCAGTGCCAAAAATAAGGGATTAAATACATGTACACAAAAAAATATACACTACCGTTCAAAAGTTTGGGGTCGCATAGAAATATCCTTGTTTTTGAAAGAAAAGCACATTTTTGTGTCCATTTAAAATAACATCAAATTGATCAGAAATACAGTGTAGACATTGTTAATGTTGTAAATTACTATTGTAGCTGGAAACTATACTGTGGCTTGCAAAAGTATTCATCCCCCTTGGCGATTTTACGATTCTGTTGCGTTACAACATGTCATTTTTAAAATTTGGATTGCATGTATTGGACATACACAAAATAGTCCAAATTGGTGAAGTGAAATTTAAAACAAATTCAAATGGAAAAGTGGTGCGTGCATATGTATTCAACCCCTTTGCTATGAAGCCCCAAATAAGATCTGGTACAAACATTATTGAGCACAGGCGACAGTGCAAAGGGGAAGAAGGTAGAGACAACAATGCATCACGCAAAGCATTTATAACTGTCAGTAAGAGTGTCCATGATTGAGACTTTGAATGACGAGATTGAGATAACACTGTCCAGTTTGAGTGTTTGTTGCAGCTCGTTCCAGTTGCTAGCTGCAGCGAACTGAAAAGTCCAGCAACACAGGGATGTGTGTGCTTTGGGGACCTTTAACAGAATATGACTGGCAGAACGGGTGTTGTATGTGGAGGATGAGGGCTGCGGTAGATATCTCAGATAGGGGGGAGTGAGGCCTAAGAGGGTTTTATAAATAAGCATCAACCAGTGGGTCTTGCGATGGGTATAAAGAGATGACTAGTTTACAGAGGAGTATAGAGTGTAGTGATGTGTCCTATAAGGAGCATTGGTGGCAAATCTGATGGCCGAATGGTAAAGACTGTTAGAGGACAAAGTGCTATGAGTAATGAGTACAGAAGTAGCTAATCCTAGGGCAATGTGTCCAATTTGTCCTGATGTGGGCGTTATGGGGCCAGAGCTTTATCCCCGGCATGTGTTGTGGTATATCCTTGTCGGTAAAAATGTCACAAGGATAATTTAATTTAATTTAGACAAACTTTTTCATTGTTAAGACAGGCTTACACATGAAAAATAAAAAAAGAACTCTCACTCAAGTAATCGAATACTAACGTCCGTCCGGATATTCGATTAAACCTGCCCAGCCCTAGACGTTATGCAAATAGACTTAAAAATAGATTAGGTACTGTACCCGTGCCTTGATCCATGTCTTCCCCAGGTGCAGTCCATGTGAGCATCACTTTGTCCTCCTCTATCTCTGCATTCAGGTCTGTGATTTTGTTAGGGGGGAAATTTGGAGGGGGGACACCAGGTGGGAGACTGACTGAGAAGCTCTCTCCTATGGCTGTCCTGGTGAAGCTGCCCACATCAGCCTGCAGGTCATCCTCACTGACTGGGGGCTTTGGGGGGTTCATCACTACTTTTCCTGGAGGAGAGGGAATCAGGCAATAAGTTACACGCATTCATGTTACATTGGCACTCACAGACTTGAAATATGAAAACATTAGAAATCACGTTGCAACAGACTCAAAATGTGAAAACATTCAACTTGTCACCGATAAACAACAGCAGATTGAGAGATTTACCTTTGATGACATAACCAGGTACATATGGGGCAACACTGTGTCTCTTCAATCTAACTTGTCCATTATTTTTGCCTTTGTCTTTTCTCTGCACTTTCACTTTCAAGTTGTATCTTCCCTTTTTAGAAGTGGTAAAATATCTGGAATAGATCCCATCATTTCTAAAAGCATCAGCACCTGGAAAGAACACAGATGTGTATAATTAGACTATCTAAAAATTTATCTCAGACAGTGATGGAATGGATAACAATCCAAAAAGTCATGTTATGCATGTATTTTACCATTCTGCTACTTCTCCATTATGTCTCTAACTTACCTGCTCCATTATGTCTCAAACTGACCTGCGCCATTATTGCTCTGACTGACCTGCTCCATTATGTCTCAAACTGACCTGCGCCATTATTGCTCTGACTGACCTGCGCCATTATTGCTCTGACTGACCTGCGCCATTATTGCTCTGACTGACTTGCGCCATTATTTCTCTGACTGACCTGCGCCATTATTGCTCTGACTGACCTGCGCCATTATTGCTGTGACTGACCTGCGCCATTATTGCTCTAACTGACCTGCTCCATTATTGCTCGAACTGACCTGCGCCATTATTGCTCTGACTGACCTGCTCCATTATTGCTCTGACTGACCTGCGCCATTATTGCTCTGACTGACCTGAGCCATTATTGCTCTGACTGACCTGCGCCATTATTGCTCTAACTGACCTGCGCCATTATTTCTCTGACTGACCTGCGCCATTATTTCTCTGACTGACCTGCGCCATTATTGCTGTGACTGACCTGCGCCATTATTGCTCTAACTGACCTGCTCCATTATTGTTCTAGCTGACCTGCTCCATTATTGCTCGAACTGACCTGCTCCATTATTGCTCTAACTGACCTGCTCCATTATTGCTCTAACTGACCTGCTCCATTATTGCTCTAACTGACCTGCTCCATTGTTGCTCTAACTGACCTGCTCCATTATTACTCTAGCTGTCCTGCGCCATTATGGCTCTAGCTGACCTGCTCCATCATGGCTCTAACTGACCTGCTCCATTATTACTCTAACTGACCTGCGCCATTATGGCTCTAGCTGACCTGCTCCATCATGGCTCTAACTGACCTGCTCCATTATTACTCTAGCTGACCTGCTCCATTATGTCTCTAGCTGACCTGCTCCATCATGGATCTACCTGACCTGCTCCATTATGGCTCTAGCTGACCTGCTCCATCATGGATCTACCTGACCTGCTCCATTATGGCTCTAGCTGACCTGCTCCATCATGGCTCTAACTGACCTGCTCCATTATTACTCTAACTGACCTGCTCCATTATCCAGCAGTTGTAGCTGATATTGGTCCCCAGAATCAGACTTCAGTGTGGCCATCACATCTGCCAGAATCACTGGAACACCTTTCTGGTTGACCTCTGCATACACCAACATGGGTTTGCTGCCATCAATGGACTGTTGGCTCATGTGAGCCTTGACCGTGACTGGAGGTATGGCGTCACTGACAGCACAACTTGTTATTGTTATTGTTACATACTGATCTGACAGTGTATTTTTTATGGTATATGTCCAATCTCCAGTCTAGAAATAAACAATAAGGAAATTGTTCAAATGAGTCAGAAAGAGTTGAGTAGTTCATTAGTTCTTAATCACATTCACAAGAGTAATGCATAGGTTTAAAACAACACTCATATTTTTACAAGGCTCTGCATATGGCGCTTTATCATTATTGATAGTATGATACAATTAAAGTAACAAAAACACTTTACATATTCACCAACAGGACATGGAAAACAATACCTCTGCTGTTCCTTGAATAACTAAGGAGTGCATTTTGGAAATAGAAGAATGTTGAAAATCAATAAAATCGTAGATTTGTCCAGATGGGCTTTTTATTTCAATATCCTCCGGGGACTGACTTTCATGGAGCACCAAAAAGGTGGTTTTATTCCCAACTGTGTGATCAACAGACACAGTCCCGTTGAGAATTCCTTTTCCTTTCATTCCAGAACTATCAAGCTGTTAAGGAAAAGGTACAGAGTGAAAATAAAAACATCTCATTAAAAAAACATTTGTTAGAATGTTTGGTATTACTTCAAATCTATAAGCTAATAATAACGTTTTTAATTATTTGTAAGCATTTATAATCTATATGTTTTTATAAGCATTACAATTGTTTAGAATTTGTAACAAATACAATCATTTATAAAGCATTCATAAGCATTTATAATGACTTCTATCTCACCAAGATTGTCTGATGTGTCAAATCGCCATTGGTTGTGGTAAGTGAAGCAAAGACGTTCACAAGTTCAGTTTGATCCAGATTTTCAGATGCATAGAAATATTTCCCACCTGAAACATAAATAAGAACAAGCAGAATGAAGATAATTGACAAAGACTTAAAAAGAGTATGCAAGAAAATGGTGACTGTCTCATCTGCCTTAAAGTGAAAATTTATTGCTGATACAGTCCCAAAATAAGCTTTTTGCTTCCTCGTGATGATGTTGCCTGTGACACTTTGCTTCTTGAAAGTCCAATATCTTGAAAACTTGACCGCTGACATGCAAAACATTTTGGTACTGTACAGTATTAACAGTGGACTAATGAAAAATCCAAAATATCGTTTTTGAGTGGGTCGTCCCTTTAAAAGCTAAGACAATGTAACGTCCGTGAGTTAAATATTCTTAATATGATGGTCCTTTGATTAAACCTTACCTGATATTTCTGACAACATTTTCAACTCTTTGTTTGCACTTGGTCCAAGAGCAATTGTATTTACAATGGCACCACTTTCTTTAACCTCAGATGAACAATTTAATTCTGATTCCCCATCAGTTAAAAGGATGATTTCATCTCCCATTGTATTGCCATTGTCTTTGCGTAACTCCTGAAAATCAACATCGATTTTTTTGGGAAAACATAAAAATATGTAAACAAACATAACAAACAACCTGACCCATGTAAGCTACACTTGCATTACATCTTCAAGGGGCAGTGCAGTTAAAAAGGTGATTTCCTGTATTTTTTTAATGTTATTTCCAAACTATGAGGTCAGAATAAATTTATAATAATGCCCTTTTTGTTGTAAATGCTGTTTGAATTTTTTTTGCTGAAATTTCAGCCAGTTCAGGCGAGATGGAACTTTTGCCCCACGTCAGGACGTCACAATGTAATCTGACTACAATAGACCAATGAATGTTCAATAAGGTGGGTAAGGTGGGGTCTGGACCACCCTATCAGCCAATCAGTGCTGTGTATGTAAATATGTTCACATTTGTTTTCTAACACTCACTTGATCAGAGGCCAAAGAAAAGTAAATAATTACAGATGTCTTTTGGAGTTATTTTCATTAAATTAAAACACAGTGATGATTTAAAATTACAATTCCAAAGACTGCATGGTGGTTTAAAAAATATGTGGTAGTATATTTACCTCAAAACCTTTTTTAAGTCCTTTACAAATGTCAGTGCCTCCATTAGCTTCACTTGGCAAATATCTCACAAGTTGCGTTCTTGATTCTTCACCATGGATTACAGTTAAAGGTTTCAAAGTTTTGGCATCTTTTGTGAATGTTACAATCCCAACATATGAATTATCTTCTACTATAGTTGTCAGGAACAGAGATGCTGCTTGTTGCTGTTGCAATATTCTTGAGCCCTATAAAAGTAAACATTAGAACAGTCTGATGTTAGACAAACTTTAATGTATTGATAACAATGACATATGCTGAAGGGCTGGGTACATACCCGTAATAACAGTAACTACTAGAAAGAATATTTGTAATATTGAAATGAAAACTAGACACGGTAACAATTTATAATAACTCCACATAATAAATAATAATTTATAATGGATAATTACATATATCATTCATCATCATAGCACACATATTTCCGAGTAAGTTCTGCATCAAACAAATGGTCTCAAGTTGTTTTATTTAACCAAAGTCCAGCCATAGTGATGTCACTGACTAAGTCATTACCTTCTACTCCGGAGACCAAGGCCATGCATCCATAGCTATATAAACATAGAGTTTCAGTGTTATCTAAAAGCTAGGTAATAAATGTCCACTTCTCAAAGTTGATTTATTGTGGAATGTCTGACTACTCTCTTATCTCCCACACTCCGCTGCAGAGTTCTGTTTGTCACACATTTCTAAGAGGGGTCTTCTTTATAAGAGAGAGAGAGAGAAAGAGCAAACAACTGTGGAACAATTCTAAAACTATGTAATGAATATATATATATTGTTAATCTGTAGTCTAGAACCCTTTAAATGTAAGGAGGGAAGGGTCATATAACCCCTCCCCTTCTATTAATAAAACATAAGCATAATCAATTATTCTAATTCATCAAACATTTTGGTACAGCCATTATCATGACCCCTAGATGAACCCGACAAATGTCTACCAATGACATGTCCATTTTTTTGTAATAAATTACGCTGGTCACTCAAATCGTTTAAAATATTTATAAAGTATAAATAGCCCACATTTTAGATGAGGCCACGTAAAAAGACTAACTTAACGATTAGTAAATGGTTTATAAGGACCTATATTAAATACCTTAAGAACTGAGTAATGATTCATAAATGATGAATTAACAATTTACTAATCCATTATAAATGCTTTAAGTTGTGCTACCCTAGACAATTATACTGATATATCAGTAACTTACACGCATGCTTCCTGAAACATCAAGGACCAGACAGACAACTCTCTGTCCCCTCTGCATCACAGTGAACCTAGGTGCTGGATGTGGTCCTTTCAGAGGCTGGACATTGGCTTTGGCATCCACTGAGCTTGTGAAAATAACATCCATCACATCTCTGTTGTCACACATCCTGTTCTGTGCATTAGGGGCCTCACTGTTGTGTGTTTTATTGGAGCAGAATCTTGTAACCTTGAGTGTGCACATAAACAAAGTTTGTCAAAACTGAGAATGATGCATTTGAGAAAGACAGCATACACTCTTAGAAAAAGGGTTCCAAAAAGGTTCTTCGGCTGTTCCCATAGGAGAACCCTATTTTGGGTTCCATGTAGAATCCTCTGGGGAAGGGTTCTAGACGGAACCCAATAGGGTTCCATGTAGGACAGTCGAAGAACCCTTTTAGGTTCTTAGATAGCACCTTTTTTTCTAAGACTGTCTTTATAATCATAACTTACCGTATGTAAACTTGGATAGGACATTAAAGATGCAGTATTCTCCCATTGTTCACTGTCTGCTAAGAACACACAGTCTTGTGTATATATCTTGTTGTTCGGGTCAATGTGTGTGCAATTTGTGTGGTTAATTCTGTTGACAATTTTACCATCAATCTCTAGGGAACATCTGTGAAATTAGAAAATAGTAAGAGAATGTTGAGAATGCACAATGAATGTGAAACTGGTTCTTACAAAAGTAAAAATAAAACTGTACAGTTTCTTCAAATGCCGTACATGATCTGATATTAGTTATACTGTTACTGTGTAGGACTGGACAGTGGGAAAGAGTTTAAGAGACAAGGTTACCTAGTTGCCTGAATATCACTGTGTGCACCCTTGTAGAATGGCTGACCGTCATCAAATTCATCATAAACTCCCCATCTCAGGTGAGCCCATTCATGCACAAGGACTTTACCTAAGAGACAAGTCATTCAATTCCTTAACAATTTCATAAGCTTGTGAGCCTACTGTAAACTCAGCATTGTTTATTTATTCTTGATTTCTTTATTTATGATTTTAAAGAATCATAATTGTTATGTGTTTAAATGACTTAGACTTCAGTTTATGGTGGTACCTCTTACCTCTGGGTCCATACAGTTTAATGAGTTCATCATCTAAGATGAATTTAGTGGTCAAATGAATGTACCGGCTCTCAGATCCACATTGACCATACTGCAGGGTGTAAGGTTGATCTCCATATGCACGATTTTCCTCATTAATGATTATTTTGGCCTAAAATAGAGAACAAAGCCTTTTAGCATTTAAATGCTATGCTGTCTGAATAATATTGCCACTAAGCTTCATCTGTTGCAGTTGGTTATAACAATAACATTCATACTTTTTCATAGGTTTCAGTCTTTGTTCTTCCATAGTCTCCTTGAGACCAGTTTGGTGGCACTAGTATTGTTATCTCTTCAAAGTAGAATTTGTCTTCAGTGGCTGTAAAGAGTACGGATGACGCATTGCTCATCATTTCCTGAAAGACAAATGATATACGTATATTGAACAATATTTGACAACAAATGTGTTTCTTCTTGGTTTATCTATAGCCGAATCACTTATCCAAACATACTGAAGCACTTGCGAGTAAAAGGTGAATGCTGTATACCAGGAATCATCAACTAGATTCAGCCGTGGGACAATTGTTTCTTGAGCGGATGGTTGGGGGGGCCACAACATAATTACAAAACAATTGTAGACTGCAAATTGACCGCAAGAAGCGTAAACATATATAATGTTTGGCTAAAACATAATCATTTCAAAACTTGCTGACATTTGTATACGGTCATGTTTCTCTCTTATGTGTGGGAATACTTGGGAACAGATTACTTAAATTAAAATCACCTGGAGCTGATTTCATTTTCATATTTTTTTTCTCATTCTTATGTGAAACAATGATTTATTTATTTTATAATTACTTGATTGTATTTTTTGATCAGAAAACTTTGTGAGGCCAAATAAAACCACCAGTTGGGGATCCCTGCTGTATATGTATACCTAAAATAAGTACATGGAAGCAAATTGTCTCTAACTGTTTGGTTAAAATCTTTACCTTGATTCTCTCGATGAGCAGTGGGTTCTCAGGTACCACTGGGTTAATAGCAATCAGAACGTCTGTGTATCCATTTCCTTCCAGCTTTATCCCAAAGGTAGATCCTGACAAGAAGACCAGCAGCAACACGGCCACTGCTTCAGAAGCCATGGTGATAGATCTGCTGATATAACCGGTAAAGCATTCATAAGTGAAAGGATTTGACCCTACTGAGACACAAAAGGGCGGAACTTGGAAGGGTCAATGAAGGTGTATTTTACCAGCAAATCGCTTGGTTCCTTGATCTCATCTATATACAGTTGAAGTCAGAAGTTTACATATACTTTAGCCAAATACATTTCAACTCAACTTTTTCACAATTCCTGACATTTAATCCTAGTAAAATGTCCCTGTCTTAGGCCAGTTAGGATCAGCACTTTATTTTAAGAATGTGAAATGTCAGAATAATAGTAGATAGAAGGATTTTTTTCAGCTTTTGTTTATTTCATAACATTCCCAGTGTGTCAGATGTTTACATATACTCAATTAGTATTTGGTAGCATTGCCTGTAAATTGTTTAACTTGGCTCAAACATGTTGAGTAGCCTTCAACAAGTTTCCCACAATAAGTTGGGTGAATTTTGGCCAATCCCTCCTGACAGAGCTGGTATAACTGAGTCAGGTTTGTAGGCCTTCTTGCTCGTACGTGCTTTTTCAGTTCTGCCCACATATTTTCTATGGGATTGAGGTCAGGGCTTTGTGATGACCACTCCAATACCTTGACATTGTTGTCCTTAAGCCATTTTGCTACAACTTTGGAAGTATGCTTGGGGTCATTGTCCATTTGGAAGACCCATTTGCGACGATGCTTTAACTTCCTGACTGATGTCTTGAGATGTTGCTTCAATATATCCACATAAATTTCCTGCCTCATGATGCCATCTCTTATGTGAAGTGCACCAGCCCCTCTTGCAGCAAAGCACCCCCACAACATGATGCTGCCACCCCCGGGCTTCACGGTTGGGATGGTGTTCTTTTGCTTGCAAGCCTCCCCCTTTTTCCTCCAAACATAACAATGCTCTTTATGGCCAAACAGTTATATTTTTGTTTCATCAGTCCAGAATACATTTCTCCAAAAAGTACGATCTTTGTCCCCATGTGCAGTTGCAAACCGTAGTCTGCCTTTTCTATGGCAGTTTTGGAGCAGTGGCTTCTTCCTTGCTGAGCGGCTTTTCAGGTTATGTCGATATAGGACTCGTTTTACTGTGGATATAGATACTTTTGTACCTGTTTCCTCTAGCATCTTCACAAGGTCCTTTGCTGTTGTTCTGGGATTGATTTGCACGTTTTGCACCAAAGTACGTTCATCTCTAGGAGTCAGAACGCCTCTCCTTCCTGAGCGGTATGACGTCTGCGTGGTCCCATGGTGTTTATACTTGTGTACTATTGTTGTACAGATGAACGTGGTACCTTCAGGCATTTTGAAATTGGTTGGTTCCTTGATCTCATCTGTATAGGTTATGCATCAAAGTAGCCTATTTTGCATTGATAACAAATACAATCTCAGTGACTATTAAAGCAATAAACCAAACAACATTGTAGCTTTCTTAGAATCCCCCCTAAAATGTGTCTTGTTTAGAAGTAAATACTAGTGATTCCAGGCTATTTTGGTAAAAACGGCTGCGAATCATGATGACATTCTATTTTTTGCTAATATGGACACTTCATGAGGGTCGAGCTCTTCCCGAGTCCGGCTGAATCATGTTACTATGAGCTCCGGCTAATGGTACATGGGCCAGTCCACTTCAGCTTATCCAGCCCGAATAACTTTTGCAGGAGCAGGGCCATTTGAGGTTTTTATTAGGCAGGTGATGAAATACAGATAAAAAAAAGAAGAAGAAAGGAATGTGATAGACTATTTCACCTCCAAGTCATCGAATTTGCTAGGTCATTAAAAGCAAACATTTGTGACAATCTGCAGTCCTATAGCTTCAGAGATGGCCCCTAATTTAGAGAATCTCTGAAGATATAAATGCTTTTGCTTTACTACAGGCTATGGCAGTGTTTTCCCTAGTTGCAGTCTACCCAACTGAAAAGTGCACATTCACTTCCATAACATTTGTTTTAGGCTACCAGCATGTCAGCTGAACTGCACATAAATACACATTCTTAGAACATAAGGTTTCAAAAGGGTTCTTCAGCTGTCCCCAAAGGAGAACCCTTTTTGGTTCCAGGTAGAACTATTTTGGGTTCCATGTAGAACCTTATGGGGAAAGGGTACTACATGGACCCCAATAGGTTCCAGATAGCACCTTTTGTTCTAAGAGTGCAAGATACTCTTACAAAATGACACTGCCTTAAAAATGCAGTAAAACTGCAGTACAGTGAAATAATGGTTGTTTAACAAATTATTTTTGGTAGCTTGCTGTGTGTGCTGGCTTGTATTGGTAATATTTTGTCAGTATTAGCTAATTGTTTTATTGTCCTGCACATTTCTTCTGTTCCACTGAATCCTGTTTTGATGTTGTACTATGACTACACTAAATATGTCTTCAGAATTTAACAAATAACATGTAGGCCTATGTGTTTTATTTCAATACCCTACTAAAATCCACCAGGATCTACTAAACCTTATTTTTATAGCGTTTATTTCCATCAATAATTAGTTGAATTACTGCACCTGAATTTGACCCTGAAAATAGGACTATTAAATGTTTAGTTAAAGCTTTTAAGCAATTAACATAAAGTGTGCAGTAATTGTATTTGGATTTCAGTAGCTAAATAAGGAGGTATGTATATCTGTTCATGCCAAAACTTATATTGTAATATGTGCGTCTCACACAGCAACAGATCTCTGCATGCAGGCATCCTGCTCTAGGGCATTGGTCAGCATTGCATTTTTCAGTTGGAACAGAGCGCCCGGTGTCGAGGCACGATGTTGAAAGAGGCTTCCACTTCCAATACTTCCTGCTGTTCTGTTCCCAGAATGCATTAACCTCAGCATTGACATAGGTTTCCAAGCACATGACAGGGTTTTCAAAGAAAGCCTCTGTTAAGAACAGGTTTTTCTTTTCTCTTTCTCTCTTGCTTTTGTTGCCAGTCTGCTATGTGTGTTGTGTTCATTCTTGAACACAGAGAATTGGAAGTGAAATAAGGCCACTGTGATCAAATTATAGTGTATTACATTTAATCCAGAACTGAAAACGTACATTTACTATGCGGGGAGGGAGTCAAGTCATTGAGACTGACTAAAAGCACTGGATCTTGCAAATTGACACATTTTGCTTTGTGTGGTACAGGTTTTTAATTGTGATGCAATGTTATACAGGAAGAAGCTATTTATTTTGTGTGTATATTATTGAGATATACATCTAATGATTGACATGTGCATTGATTGTCACGTTCTGACCTTTATTTCCTTTGTTTGTGTAATGGTTCTCCTCTTGTGAAGTAAAGGCGGACCAAAGCGCAGCGTGGTGGTTGTTCATTGTATTTATTTACGAAACTATACATGAACAAACTAACGAAAACAAAACAAGAAACGTGAGAACTCAAAACAGCCCTGTCTGGTGCAAAACACAAAAACAGGAACAATCACCCACAAACAAACAGTGAAACCCAGGCTACCTAAGTATGATTCTCAATCAGAGACAACTAATGACACCTGCCTCTGATTGAGAACCATACTAGGCCGAAAACATAGAACTGCCCCAAAACATAGAAAAACAAACCTAGACTGCCCACCCAACTCACGCCCTGACCATACTAAATAAATGCAAAACAAAGGAAATAGAGGTCAGAACGTGACAGTACCCCCCCCCAAAGGTGCGGACTCCGGCCGCAAAACCTTGACCTATAGGGGAGGGTCTGGGTGGGCGTCTGTCCGCGGTGGCGGCTCTGGCGCGGGACGCGGACCCCACTTCGCCATTGTCTTAGTCCGCCTTATTGTCCGCCTCCGTGGCTTACTCACCATGCCCACCCCTCTCAATGACCCCACTGGACAGAGGGGCTGCTTGGGACAGAGGGGCAGCTCGGGACAGAGGTGAAGCAGCTGCTCGGGACAGAGGGGCGGCAGCTGCTCGGGACAGAGGGGCGGCAGCAGCTCGGGACAGAGGGGCGGCAGCAGCTCGGGACAGAGGGGCGGCAGCAGCTCGGGACAGAGGGGCGGCAGCAGCTCGGGACAGAGGGGCGGCAGCAGCTCGGGACAGAGGGGCGGCAGCTGCTCGGGACAGAGGGGCGGCAGCTGCTCGGGACAGAGGGGCAGCTGCTCGGGACAGAGGGGCAGCTGCTCGGGACAGAGGGGCAGCTGCTCGGGACAGAGGGGCAGCTGCTCGGGACAGAGGGGCAGCTGATCCGGGCGGAGGGGCTCTAGCGGCCCCTGGCTGACTGGCGGCACTGGCGGCCCCTGGCTGACTGGCGGCCCCTGGCTGACTGGCGGCACTGGCGGCCCCTGGTTGACTGGCGGCACTGGCGGCCCCTGGCTGACTGGCGGCACTGGCGGCCCCTGGCTGACTGGCGGCACTGGCGGCCCCTGGCTGACGGGCGGCACTGGCGGCCCCTGGCTGACGGGCGGCACTGGCGGCCCCTGGCTGACTGGCGGCACTGGCGGCCCCTGGCTGACGGGCGGCACTGGCGGCCCCTGGCTGACGGGCGGCATTGGCGGCTCCTGGCTGACGGGCGGCACTGGCGGCGCTGGGCAGACGGGCGGCACTGGCGGCGCTGGGCAGACGGGCGGCACTGGCGGCGCTGGGCAGACGGGCGGCACTGGCGGCGCTGGGCAGACGGGCGGCGCTGGCCAGACGGGAAGCTCAGATGGCGCTGGGCAGACGGGAAGCTCCGGCAGAGGCGCCGGACAGGCGGGAGGCTCCGGCAGAGGCGCCGGACAGGCAGGAGGCTCCGGCAGGGGCGCCGGACAGGCGGGAGGCTCCGGCAGGGGCGCCGGACAGGCGGGAGGCTCCGGCAGAGGCGCCGGACAGGCGGGAGGCTCCGGCAGCGGCGCCGGACAGGCGGGAGGCTCCGGCAGAGGCGCCGGACAGACGGGAGGCTCCGGCAGCGCTGGAGAGGAGGAAGGCTCTGGTAGCGCCGGAGAGGCGGGAGACTCCGGCAGAGGCGCCGGACAGGCGCGGGGCTCCGGCAGCGGCGCCGGACAGGCGGGAGGCTCCGGCAGAGGCGCCGGACAGGCGGGAGGCTCCGGCAGAGGCGCCGGACAGGCGGGAGGCTCCGGCAGCGGCGCCGGACAGGCGGGAGGCTCCGGCAGAGGCGCCGGACAGACGGGAGGCTCCGGCAGAGGCGCCGGACAGACGGGAGGCTCCGGCAGCGCTGGAGAGGAGGAAGGCTCTGGTAGCGCCGGAGAGGCGGGAGACTCCGGCAGAGGCGCCGGACAGGCGCGGGGCTCCGGCAGCGGCGCCGGACAGGCGGGAGGCTCCGGCAGAGGCGCCGGACAGGCGGGAGGCTCCGGCAGAGGCGCCGGACAGGCGGGAGGCTCCGGCAGCGGCGCCGGACAGGCGGGAGGCTCCGGCAGAGGCGCCGGACAGGCGGGAGACTCCGGCAGAGGCGCCGGACAGGCGGGAGACTCCGGCAGCGCTGGAGAGGAGGAAGGCTCTGGACGGATGGGCCGGAGAGACAGCCTGGTACGGGGAGCTGCCACCGGAGGGCTGGGGTGTGGAGGTGGTGACGGATAGACCGGGCCGTGCAGGCGCACTGGAGCTCTTGAGCACCGAGCCTGCCCAACCTTACCCGGTTGAATGGTCCCGGTCGCCCTGCCAGTGCGGCGAGGTGGAATAGCCCGCACTGGGCTATGCAGGCGAACCGGGGACACCGTGCGCAAGGCTGGTGCCATGTAAGCCGGCCCAAGGAGACGCACTGGAGACCAGATGCGTAGAGCCGGCTTAATGGCACTTGGCTCGATGCCCACTCTAGCCCGGCCGATACGCGGAGCTGGAATGTACCGCACCGGGCTGTGCACCCGCACTGGGGACACCGTGCGCTCCACAGCATAACACGGTGCCTGCCCGGTCTCTCTAGCCCCCCGGTAACCACAGGAAGTTGGCTCAGGTCTCCTACCTGGCGTAGCCATACTCCCTGTTAGCCCCCCCCCAAGAAATGTTTGGGGCTGACTCCCGGGCTTCCATCCACGACGCCGCGCTGCCTCCTCATACCAGCGCCTCTCCGCTTTCGCCGCCTCCCGTTCTTCCTTGGGGCGGCGATATTCTCCTGGCTGAGCCCAAGGTCCTTTACCGTCTAATTCGTCCTCCCATGTCCATACCTCCTCGCGCTGCTCCTGCTGCTGCTTTCTCCTTTGCCCATTACCACACCGCTTGGTCCTGTTGTGGTGGGTGATTCTGTAATGGTTCTCCTCTTGTGAAGTAAAGGCGGACCAAAGCGCAGCGTGGTGGTTGTTCATTGTATTTATTTACGAAACTATACATGAACAAACTAACGAAAACAAAACAAGAAACGTGAGAACTCAAAACAGCCCTGTCTGGTGCAAAACACAAAAACAGGAACAATCACCCACAAACAAACAGTGAAACCCAGGCTACCTAAGTATGATTCTCAATCAGAGACAACTAATGACACCTGCCTCTGATTGAGAACCATACTAGGCCGAAAACATAGAACTGCCCCAAAACATAGAAAAACAAACCTAGACTGCCCACCCAACTCACGCCCTGACCATACTAAATAAATGCAAAACAAAGGAAATAGAGGTCAGAACGTGACAGTTTGTCGTTATTTAGTATGGTCAGGGCGTGAGTTGGGGTGGGCAGTCTGTTTGTTTTCTATGATTTTGGGATTTCTATGTTTCGGCCTAGTATGGTTCTCAATCAGAGGAAGGTGTCATTAGTTGTCTCTGATTGAGAATCATACTTAGGTAGCCTGGGTTTCACTGTTTGTTTGTGGGTGATTGTCTATGTTAGTTGCTTGTGTCAGCACAGTTCTCATTATAGCTTCACGGTCGTTATTTGTTTATTGTGTTTGTATTCAGTGTTCAGTGCTTTCTTTAATTAAAAAAATCATCATGAACACATACCACGCTGCATTTTGCTCCGCTCCTTACGATGATCGTGACATTGATGTTGAGAATTATATGCAAATGTGAAGGTTACGGAAGTGATTAATGAAATATATTTTCAATGTTACACTAACGTCTTATATCTAACACAACTTTTAGCTGAAATAAAAGTCGCAGAATGTTTTGCATGAAAGCAAATGAAACCCAGAAGTATCAGCGGTTTCACCTCCCTGTTCCCTAAAGGGCTGTCTTTGGCCGTATTTCAAACATTTCTCTACAAAGGAAGCAAACAATGCACTCAGGAAAGCTCGAGATCCTGCCTGGCCTGTCTTCATTAGCAATTGTGTTATTCTCTTGTAACCCACAAGGAGCCATCGTTCCACCTTGAGATGTGTCCTTATTTTATTTATTGTGGCGTTGGGTTTAGTGCTAACTGCCCGTTATCCTTGATGTACTGTTATTGTATAGGCCTAGCTGTGTTTCTCTATAACCACTATTCCAATTGGGTTCTCTTTCAGAGAGCCTGGTGTACATGTTCTAATCAATACCCCCCCAACCAGCCCGGTCGTCCCTCGCTACTTCCCAGCAAACCTATTAGCACTTCACATTATATGACAACCATTTATCAATCCTCTTTTCAGACTGCTGAAACTGCTCTGTGCCGTAGCCTTCAGGGCCATTGGCTCTACTCTAGTTATAATCATACAATTAGATACATTTGTGAATAGCTTCCCACTGGGCACAGACGTCAATTCATCTATTCCACGTTGCTTCAGCGTAATTTCATTGAATTGACGTGGAAACCAGGGTGTGCCCAAGGGTTATATATTGTGGGCAAGAGGAGGACGAAACTGTCTAAGGGTTCATTACTCTCCGCCAAACGGAATTGACCATCCACCTTTAATAGCCTTTCTCTAGCCCGGTGTTCAAATAATTAACTCATCAAGCTTTAATTATTTGAATCAGCTGTGTAGTGCTAGGGCAAAACCAAAACACACACCCCTTGGGCTTCACCAGACTGTTTTATCCTTTTGAGAGGAGCTTTTAGTGAACAGACGGCATCAGCTCCTCTGATCTGATAACCACCTCTGTCTACTGCTCTTTGTCTGTCTGTTTATAAATCATATTTTATTCTGTGTTATGCCTAGCGTGCAAGGGTTTGACTATGGGTTGAGATTGTGCTCTTACAAATCGTGCTGACGGGGTTACTGGGGCATTTCTTGTTTTTATTAATCCCATTGTTCAACTCGGGGGGTTTCTCCCAGGCGTCAAGAGGAAATGGGAGTATAGACAGACTCACCCCTCCCCCTCCAGCATTCCAGGAACCTCAGGAGATGTTTTTCCCTTTGGCAGGCCATCCCTGGGATCAAATGGATTCAGGGGATTTGCCTAATCTATTTGATTTCCGAGGATAATATTATGATTGAAGCTGTGAGACTAATTAGTACCAAATTATTGATGTATTAGAATAATAGAATAATTGATTATGCTTAGGTTGTATTAATAGAAGGGGAGGGGTTATAAGACTCCCTCCTTACGTTTATAGGGTCCTAGACTACATATAAACAATATATATACATTGAGGTTTTAATATTGTTCCACAGTTGTTCTCTCTCTCTGCTTCTTATAACGAGTCCCCTCTAAGAAATGTGTGACTGAGACAGAACTCTGCAGGGGAGTGTAGAAAATACGACAAGTCAGACATTCCACTATAAATCAACTTGGACATTTACTGCTAAGCTTTTAGATAACACTTTGGTCTCATGAGTAAAAGGTAATGACGTTGGCAGTGACATCACTAAGGCTGGACTGAGGGTTTAATAAAAACAACTTGAGACCTCCTCTATTTTGCAGAACTTTCTCAGAAACATGCGTTATTATGTTCCTGTTGTCAACTTCTGTCTGCAATTGCATTAATAAAGGTTTTTGAATGATTTAATTAAAGATATCGTCCTAATGCTAATTTCACTTGTGAGCCAATGATTGACAAGAAACAAGGAAACGAACTACAACAGGCTTTACATTCCCCACTGAATCTAAATACATTCAGCCAACAGCCTTACATCAGCTCCTGGCAACCCAAATGGAGAGGTTTTTAACCCCATTTACACAGACTCAAAGGAGAGAGGAGCCAAAGCACTCTGTACATGGCACAGACCGAGGGAGGGAAAGAAGGAGAGAGAGAGGGGGAAGAGAGAGAAAGAGACAAAGAGAGAGAGAGAATTTCCTTTGTGGACATGTTTGTGGTGTGAACTTGCCATGATCTGACATTTGACTCGAATGTAAGGTTCTGAAAACAAAGCCAACAACTAGATGCCAGGAGGTACATGAATTAATGCCATGCGATCAATGTAGGATTTACAGTGTCAAGCGGCTAAGTCTTTCTCCTGATTCTCAATACCAGGGTAATGCCAGCAGCCTCTGTACACACAGAATACCTTAATATCCCTACAGACCTCTCTCACATCAATGATTACCTGTCCCATAACATGAGACCACCCACTGGGCACAGACGTCAGTTCAACATCTAGTTTGGATTTACATTTGGTTGAGTTGTCAACTAATGTAAATTCATCGTGAAATCAACAAACAATGACACACACATCCGGTGCCGACAGAGGTAATTGAGGTAATATGTACGTACATGTATGTAGGGGAAAGTGACTATACATACAGTAGATAATAAACTAATCAACAGAGTAGCAGCAGGGTATGTAAAGAGGATGGAGGAATGGGAATGCATTTGTGTTCTAAATGACTATTGCCCTGTAGCACTCACTTCCGTCATCATGAAGTGCTTTGAGAGACTAGTCAAGGACCATATCACCTCCACCCTACCTGACACCCTAGACCCACTCCAATTTGCTTACCGCCCCAATAGGTCCACAGACGACGCAAACTCAATCACACGGTACACTGCCCTAACCCATCTGGACAAGAAGAATACCTATGTGAGAATGCTGTTCATCAACTACAGCTCTGCATTTAACACCATAGTACCCTCCAAACTCATCATTAAGCTCAAGACCCTGGGTCTCGACCTAGCCCTGTGCAACTGGGTAGTGCACTTTCTGACGGGCCGCCCCAGGTGGTGAGGTTAGGAAACAACATCTCCACCCCACTGATCCTCAACACTGGGGCCCCACAAGGGTGCGTTCTCAGCCCTCTAATGTACTCCCTGTTCACTCATGACTGCGGGGCCATGAACGCCTCCAACTCAATCATCAAGTTTGCAGACGACACTACAGTGGTAGGCTTGATTACCAACAACAAATGAGACAGCCTACAGGGAGGAGGTGAAGGCCCTCGGAGTGTGGTGTCAGGAAAATAACCTCACACTCAACGTCAAGACAATAAAGGAGATGATCATGGACTTCAGGAGAAAGCAGAGGGAGCATCCCCCTATCCACATCGACGGGACAGTAGTGGAGAAGGTGGAAAGTTTTAAGTTCCTCGGCGTACACATCACAGACAAACTGAAATGGTCCACCCACACAGACAGTGTGGTGAAGAAGGTACAACAGCGACTCTTCGACCTCAGGAGGCTGAAGAAATTTGGTTTGTCACCAAAAACACTCACAAACGTTTACAGATGCACAATCGAGAGCATCCTGTCGGGATGTATCACCGCCTGGTACGGCAACTGCTCCGCCCACAACTGCAAGGCTCTCCAGAGGGTAGTGAGGTCTTCACAACGCATCACCGGGGGCAAAAAACCTGGCCTCCAGGACACCTACACCACCCGATGTCACAGGAAGGCCATAAAGATCATCAAGGACACCACCACCCAAGCCACTGCCTGTTCACCCCGCTATCATCCAGAAGGCGAGGTCAGTACAGGTGCATCAAAGCAGGGACCGAGAGACTGAAAAACAGCTTCTATCTCAAGGCCATCAGAATGTTAAACAGCCATCACTAACATTGAGTGGCTGTAAGGGGTGCGTAACTGGTGGCAGGGAAGTCAAACGCAGGAGAGCAGAACATGGTAAATATCCGGAGCAGTTTAATATACATATCTACCGGCATACAAAACTTCTCCAGCAGTGCGCCGACCCCGGCCTCGGGGCTGACCCGGAGGACGAGGTGCAGGGCGATCCGGACGGAGACGGTGGAAATCTAGCAGCATAGAAGGGTCCAACACTTCCTCCTCCAGAACCCAGCATCTCTCCTCTGGACTGTACCCCTCCCTGTCCACGAGGTACTGAAGGCCCCTCCCCCGATGACTTGAATCGAATAGAGTATGCCGGGGCCCTCTATTTGTCCAGTGGGGGCGTAGGAACCTCCCTCACCTCAGCTTCCTGGAGCGGGCCAGCCACCGGCCTGAGGAGAGACACATGGAACGAAGGGGTAATGCGGTAATCGGGGGGATGCTGTAACCTGTAACATACCTCGTTCACTCTCCTCAATACTTTAAATGGCCCCAGTGGTAAGTCAGGATAAGGTTTTTAAACTTGTAATTGGCTAAAGATATTCCCCTCTTTTCTCATTCCAGATGAATCAAGAATGAAAAAGAAGAAAGTATTTAAAGGCAGATTTGAAGTCTGGGCTCAAATATAATCCTGTCTAATTAAGTGGAATTTGTCAGCATACTGTACCTTTGGGGGTACGAAGGACAGTCTACAAATAGCTTTATAGATTTAGGAAGATCAATCTGAATATTGACATCAATAGCTACTAATTCATTACAGATGAAAGCTCTGTATCTGCGGGGCTCAAAAGAGGTCTCATTCTTGCAGCAGAATGTTTCTGAATGCCTGTGTTATATCATTACCTTTTGTTAGAATCTTGTACCTCAGCTCATAACAATGGGTCAGGTACAGACAGGGCATTCAAACACACGACATGCACAGTAAAGTTTAGCTCACCATAATAGGGGTATTATAGAAGGGTTATAACGTTGAGGTTTTTCTGATGTAAAGGTCCTCTTATAGATTTGAAAGAACTGGAGCAATGTATTGAATCAGGCCATACAAGTCGTGATGGTACTGCAAGCTTTCTCTGTATTCAATGCTCCCTCTGATAGTGCTGGCCAGGCCATCCACCGAGTAACAGAGACAGAACGGATGAGGCTGAATGGTGAGCTGATGTTCATCACCAGCTAGTGTTTAGAAACACAACATGGTTCTGTTTAAACAATCATTTGCACTGAAAGCCATGGTTTAACTAAAGCTTGCCTGCATTTGGTATCAGTGTGCAATAACATTATTGTTGAATTTGATAGTTTGTTTTAGTCAGTGCTTTTGAGCCCTTAAGATGAATGATGGAATAATAGACTATGATTGTCAGAATGGAAAATATTTAATTTGCTTTGGCAAGCTGTGGCAAATTAATGTAATACTGCCTCTTAAGGGGATAGCAATTTGAAACATAGAAATACACTCATATGAGAAGTCCAGGAGAGATTATCTTGAAGAATGCCTTTTTAAAGCATTGCACGGTTTTATTCAGAAAACAAGTGATGTCAATCACCATAGACAATGTACAATTACCATCATACCAACACAACCTTATAGTGTTGTTTAATGTTAATATGATTGAGTTGTTAATATGAACACTCTTTCGGCCCTCCGTGTTTGGCCTCTCTTGCCTGCCTTAGAAGGACATGGATCAGCACTGCTGTGGTGGTGAAACAGGGATGGCCAACTGCAGAGTGGAGGATGACGCCAACATGGCTAAAGAGAGGTACAAATATAGACAAGGAGAAAGAGGGAGACAGAGAGAAAGACTTAGTTGAGTGACAGACATGTAGAGAGAGGGAAACAATTCACCAAGATGGAGATCCTGTCTCTTTGCTCCTTTCCAAAGCTTAGGCTGAGTTTCCCATGATTCACTCTGCATATTGACTCTCCCTCTGTAATACCTCAAAGTGGTCTGGACAGGGGGGAGTCTGGGGTGAAGATGGTGGGAGACAGCAGAGGGGAGGCACGGGGACAGGGGGGTTATTATGGATAAGTCACTCTCTGATATTCTAGCTAAGCAGAATGCACAGAGACCACTTAACACTACCTCAAAAAGAGTTAAATCGAGTACAGACTTAACTGAATGAACAACAAAGACGGATTGCAATAGGACATTTTATTAAATAGTTTGGGGAATGACCTTGTCTCCGAGGGAAGATCCTCAGGGGCCAGATGATGTGAAAAGTAGCAAGTGAGAGAACAAGGGTGAGTTGACATATAAATATTGTACATCACAAGATGTAAGTCCATTGGTTGAGCAAGAGGAAGGTGATAATTGTAAGAGTGAGCCCAAAGGTTAAACGGCAAGCTTGAGGTATGTGCATTATTGCACCGTGCTTATAAGGTAAAATAGGTGAATGCCATTCCACAACTGGCTAATAGGAAAGAGGAGAAACAAAAGGTTATGATGATGATACGTGTGTATTCATTCTCACTATGCCCCTAGAATAGGAAACAGAGTGAATTATGTTATGCTTCCTGGATGAAGTTAAATGAGCATTCAGACGAGCCTTCCTGATTTAACTTTTGTAAACTACATAAAATAAACAAAATATTTTACATTCTGTATACTGTAGTAGCAGGACAGAAATACAAATTGTCTTGGGGTTTAATTCAATTAGTATAATCAAGAATCACGTTTCATTTAATCTTTCTATGGTGGTTTGTTACTGATTGTAACAGTTTTCATCTGGTGAAGGAGAAGAGGACCAACCATACCAAAACAAAGACATAACAAAAGATAAGGTCAGAACGTGACAGTACACCCCCCCCCCCCCCCGAAGGTGGTGGCGTCAGGACAGACGGGAGAAGGTGGTGGCGTCAGGACAGACGGGAGAAGGTGGTGGCGTCAGGACAGACGGGAGACTCCGGCGGCGTCAGGACAGACGGGAGACTCCGGCAGCTCAGGACAGGAGGGAGACTCCGGCAGCTCAGGACAGGAGGGAGACTCCGGCAGCTCAGGACAGGAGGGAGACTCCGGCAGCTCAGGACAGGAGGGAGACTCCGGCAGCTCAGGACAGGAGGGAGACTCCGGCAGCGCTGGACAGGAGGGAGACTCCGGCAGCGCTGGACAGGAGGGAGACTCCGGAAGCGCTGGACAGGAGGGAGACTCCGGAAGCGCTGGACAGGAGGGAGCACCTGGAGGAAGGAGACGGAAAGACAGCCTGGCGCGTGGGACTGCCACCGGAGGCCTGGTGCGTGGAGGAGGCACCGAAAGCCCGCCCAAGGAGACGCACTGGAGACCAGATCCGCTGAGCCGGCTTCATGGCACCTGGCTCGATGCCCACTCTAGCCCGGCCGATACGAGGCGCTGCTATGTAACGCATTGGGCTATGCCTGCGCACCGGGTACACCGTGTGCCTCACGCCATAACACGGTGTCTGCCCGGTCCACCTCTCTCCACGGTAAGCACTGGGAGTTGGCGCAGGTCTCCTTCCGGACTTCGCCACAATCCCGGTATGCGTCCCCCCAATAATTTTTGGGGGCTGCCTCTCGTCCCAGCCGTGCTGCCGTGCTGCCTCCTCATACCGCCGGCGCTCAGCTTTCGCTGCCTCCAGCTCTGCCATGGGGCGGCGATATTCCCGAGCCTGTGCCCAGGGTCCTTCTCCGTCCAGAATCTCCTTTCATGTCCATGAGTCCCGAGATGTCTACTGCTGCCCGATACCACGCTGCTTGGTCCTTTGGTGGTGGGTGATTCTGTAACGGTCTTCGTCTGGTGAAGGAGAAGAGGACCAAGGTGCAGCGTGGTAAGTGTTCATTTTAATGAGCAAAATAAACTGAACACTGGAATAACAAAAATAAAATAAGAGCGAAAACGAAACAGTTCTGTAAGAAATACTCACAAAACAGAAAACAATCACCCACGAAACACAGGTGGGAAAAGGCTACCTAAGTATGATTCTCAATCAGAGACAACTAACGACACCTGCCTCTGATTGAGAACCATACCAGGCCAAACACAAAACACAACATAGAAAGACGAACATAGACAACCCACTCAACTCACGCCCTGACCATACTGAAACAAAGACATAACAAAAGAACTAAGGTCAGAACGTGACACTTTTACTTAACTTTTTGTCATGATGAACCAACTTTTAGTATTTGTTTACCAAATTTCTGACGTAAGGCTTCCTGACTTTGGCACAACATGTTTTACCTTGGATTTATGATATTGAAGTCATGTCTGTGGTGAGATTGAAAATTGGGCCAGTAATAACCCAGTGTCCCTCTACATGATGCAGGAGTTCATCCAGTACTTCTATTGTATTGGTGTACCACTCTTTCAAGAGGAACCATCTTTTCAACTCTAATGAGTGATCATGGAAAGTGTGACTATGTTTTCCAGACTGAGTATAACAACAAGTGATGATAATATGGGGGTTTTCTATGTAACCTCCAAACCTCCAATTTGATGATTGCTTTATTGGGTGTTTTTTCTGCGTTGGTATCCATGCTTGTCCCTAGGAATGTCTTTATTGTAACTAATGGTTTTATGTAGGTTACTGACGCTCCTAAACGCTAGATGACATCATTAGTTTCAAAGACATGTTTGAGGGAAATACCTGAGATGATACACAAGGCAAAGGAATAGAACAGTCTCAGTAAACCCTGGTCTTATAGGAAAATCACCTTAAGCCAAAGACCACAGAAAGGAGATTCTTTGCATTGTGTTGGATGATGCTAGATTAGTTGGTGTTAAAATCATGAATTGTATCATGTACATACACATACTTTTGATGGCTTCTGTTTGAAATTCTGGGAATGAAATCCTGACATCAACTGGTAAAGACAACAAAAGATTACAAAGTCACTTCCTTTATCAAATTATACGATTTTTATTTATCAATTCGACTTATCACAAAATTACGTGGAATGAGTGTTAAATGTGAAATCATGAGAGTAGAATATATGATTATAAACGAATGAATGTGTGAGTGTAAAATAGGCCTTTTATTAAGACCTTGAACAGACCCCTTTCAATCACAGTAAAACAATATAATGGTAGAAGAGTAGCCAGTTTCATTCGTAAAAGTTTTAAATATGCCCACATCATGACATGATCCCAATAGTAAAGCACCAGACCAGACAGACAAAAGACAGTGAAGAAAAGCTAATGCTGGTACTTGACTGCCATCCTGTGGTTTAACTAAGCAAGTACATCTAAAAAATTCAAAGCATGCAAGATGTTAATGTGTTTGTCTTGAAAGAATATAACATTAAAAAAAATGGCAGGAATATGATGACAACAAGTTACAAACATTATGACTATAATGACAAGAGAGAAGCAGAGTGGGGCGGTTCAGTTCATATCGTCTTTACCTGTAGCCTGCCACTCAAAAATAAAGGCACATAAATACAAAGTATTGATCATTATGACATTTAGTATGTAAAGGAAAATAAACAAAAATAAGTATGCTTCTTCCCATCAAACAAGCCACTGCCCATACAGCCTCCCAGCAACTATGGTTGCTTGTCACTGTTGCTTGTAGGGAACACAGTGAACAGTTGGGACCAATTTCATCGTGAAACGTTTCCTCGAGTTTGGTATGGATAGTCCTCCTACAAGACGTAGGAAAGACTCGCTCTTCGTAATTAAAACAAAATCCAGGATCACTTGCTTTGCCATTTGCATTTTGAAACAGCACTATGAATTGTATCCCAATAGCCAGAAGGGAGAGACGGGAAGAATTGAACTACAGAAATTCACGCTTGGCAATATATTCATTTTGACAATAGATATTCTGCCAGTTAGTCCATCTACTGAGGCTGGATTTGAATTGATTTGAGCGTTCTGTTAAAGCTTCTTGCAATGGTTTTATTTTAGGAGGAAATGTATCTACTCACATATTTAAAATGGGCAATGATTAGGATTCAATAACTAAAGACTGAGTTCTCCGTCGGGGTCTTGAGAGGCAGTAGGGATAATTTGGTTAGATACATTTAATAATTTGGGATGAAGCTAAATTATTCTATATTCTTCAATGCATTTAGGAATGATTGCGGTACAATGTTAATCTATATACAGCTCTGGTTAAGATTAAGAGACCACTGCAAAATTATCAGCTTCTCTGGTTTTACTATTTATAGGTAGGTATGTGTTTGGGTAAAACAAACATTTTGTTTCATTCTATAAACTACTGACAACGTTTCTCCCAAATTCCAAATAAAAATATTGTCATTTAGAGCATTTATTTGCAGAAAATGACAACTGGTCAAAAAACAAAAAAGGGTCAGTGTTGTCAGACCTGGAATAATGCAAAGAAAAAAGTTAAGGTTCATTTTTTAACAACACAATACTAATGTTTTAAAGAGTTCAGAAATCAATATTTGGTGGAATAACCCGGATTTTAATCACAGCTTTCATGTGCCTTGGCATGCTCTCCACCAGTCTTTCACATTGATGTTGGGTGACTTTATTCCACTCCTGGCGCAGAAATTCAAGCAGCTCTGCTTTGTTTGATGGCTTGTGACCATCCATCTTCCTCGTTACTTTAAATAAATGCTCTAAATGACAATATTTTTATTTGGAATTTGGGAGAAACGTTGTCAGTAGTTTATAGAATAAAAACGAAAATGTTAATTTTACCCAAACACATACCTATAAATAGTAAAACCAGAGAAACTGCTAATTTTGCCATGGTCTCTTAATTGTTTCCACAGCAGTATAGTAAAATGTCATCCGTGTATAATGAGATTAAGTGATCAGTAGCTTTTAGAGAAGTTAGTGTTATTTCCTTCGATTGATGATTTTCCTGGGCCAGGGGTTCCATAAAGAACTCAGACAGCATTGTCTGCAAAAGTGAACCTAATTGATTCCAATATTTGAAATAGACCTCAGGGGGAGTAGAAGGAGAAGAAAGAGAATCTTTGATTCATTTGGGTTCTGATAGTAATTCCTCTGTTTCAGATTCAGAAGTCATTACTGCGTAGTTTGTTAGCCAGTAAATGACTGGGGCGATTACCATGATGGAAGTAATGGTTGAGTCTTACTCGATGGATGGCACATTTTGCTCTGTCTTCTCAGTAAATACAATTCTGCCTTCCCTTTGGAAAGGGTAATAGCTTTCAAATTCAAAGAGAGAATAGCTCGCGTTGCCATTGATTTTCAGAAAGGAATGTTAGATTAATTATACAATTATCTTTAGTGTTGATAAGCCCATGGATGCAGTAGTGCTGTTAATTGTTACAGAAAGCTTGTAGAGACCTGTGTCTCTGTGAAGTTGGGAGTGTTCCCGGGTCTGTTGAGTTGCATCCTGGTTACAACTAGCACAGCAATAATGACTGCAGCAGTACCAAAGACTGATACAACCACTGCTACTACATTTGATCCAGAGGACCGCTTTAGGTTTGGACTTGGATATTGTGATATCTTAGACGTAGTTGTAGTTGGAACAAATGGTAAAAATGTTGTGGCTTTAGCAACATTAGACATGTCAGACATCAGAGAATCCTTGTCACAAGAACGTACAGCAAAGAACATGACCGTCTCGGGTTCAGCATTGATGATGTAACTGGAAAGGAAGGAGTATTCCTCTGTAGAGCCTGCCTCTAGTGGTCGGATGTCGGAGGTGTTCATTAGATGTGCTCCACTGAAATTTCCTCTCAGGGCTTCCAAGTCCATGCTGACTCTGATCTCATAGGAATCAGCTGAAAGAAATGAAGCAGAACAAAGTGGAAAGGGAAAATTCAGGTTATAACACATATTCATGAGATTCACACATGGTTATTCAATGCAAATGTCTGATCTCATCTAGAAAGTGTTATGGTAAATAATGATTTCAGGATCAGTATGTTCATGATGATGATAATTAGTAGGGATAGACATTTGAAATGATTTGACTAATATCATGACATTTTTTCAGATATCCGTATAGTTGAAATTTAAAAACATAAATAAATGTTTTTATAAAAAAATCCTATTCACTATCGACCAATCAGAATGGCGCAAATGCACATAGTAAAAATTAGCAGCAGACATGCTTTTCTGAGGTAGTTTGGCTAACATCAACAGTGAAAGAGAAGTCAGATTTTTTGCCATGAAAGAACTGATTATGTTACAAAAAGTGTTTTGCATTGATCTGTGTCAGGTATTGTGGAAACTCTGTAAGGTGAGCCCCTGCAATTACTATTTAAAGTATGGAAAATAGCATACCGATATCAGGAAAGCCTTCCGTAATGCCAAAATTAAAATGCTAAATCTCGTGAGAAGATAAGGCTTAGAAGGTTGCAACATTGCATGATGGTAAAGGGCCACACCCTGTCATGCAATGCCATGCATATTCGCCATATGGTGGCGCTACAACAATTGATTTCAAATGCAGAAATGTGAAGGTCACACCTCTCACCCCGTGTGATCTGGAGTCATAAAATTCAGTACATAGGTCCTGTTCATTACCCGGAACAAATGTACCCCATAAGGTCCACCATAATGGATTTTCCGTCATTTCGAATTTTGTGATCTGACCTGGATGAAATAAATAGCATCTATGGAACAAGGTCTCTCAACCCTATGTTTTCCAGACTATTTTCTCAAACAACATGGCCACTAGTGACCAATAAATATTCAGGTGGGTGTGACTTAGCACATGAATGCATATAAATCAGACATGGTTATTCATATTGTCACATGTTCCAAACACTGTCAAGCCTTAACATAAAGCAAGCCCATTCAGTTCGAACACATGGTGTCACAACAACAGGCACATATTTATATTTCTTGATCTGTTTGACTTAGAGTGATGAAATTTGGCACACATTCTCAAGGATATGAGTCAAGCTAACCCGTTATTTATGGTTCAGAAAAACTATTAACCCCAAATATTCGATGTCGGCGCCCCCGCTGCAATCTAATTAGCATAATAAAAACATCCCCATAAAAATATGTCCGTTTAAGCTAGATATACAGTGGGGAGAACAAGTATTTGATACACGGACGATTTTGCAGGTTTTCCTACTTACAAAGCATGTAGAGGTCTGTAATTTTTATCATAGGTACACTTCAACTGTGAGAGACGGAATCTAAAACAAAAATCCAGAAAATCCCATTGTATGATTTTTAAGTAATTAATTTGCATTTTATTGCATGACATAAGTATTTGATCACCTACCAACCAGTAAGAATTCCGTCTCTCACAGACCTGTTAATTTTTCTTTAAGAAGCCCTCCTGTTCTCCACTCATTACCTGTATTAACTGCACCTGTTTGAACTCATTACCTGTATAAAAGACACCTAACCACACACTCAATCAAACAGACTCCAAACTCTCCACAATGGCCAAGACCAGAGAGCTGTGTAATGACATCAGGGTTCAAATTGTAGACCTGCACAAGGCTGGGATGGGCTACAGGACAATAGGCAAGCAGCTTGGTGAGAAGGCAACAACTGTTGGCGCAATTATTAGAAAATGGAAGAAGTTCAAGACGGTCAATCACCCTCGGTCTGGGGCTCCATACAAGATCTCACCTCATGGGGCATAAATGATCATGAGGAAGGTGAGGGCTCAGCCCCAAACTACACAGCAGGACCTGGTCAATGACCTGAAGAGAGCTGGGACCACAGTCTCAAAGAAAACCACTACGCCATCATGGATTAAAATCCTGCAGCGCACGCAAGGTCCCCCTGCTCAAGCCAGCGCATGTCCAGGCCCGTCTGAAGTTTGCCAATGACCATCTGGATGATCCAGAGGAGGAATGGGAGAAGGTCATGTGGTCTGATGAGACAAAAATAGAGCTTTTTGGTAAAAACTCCACTCGCCGTGTATGGAGGAAGAAGAAGGATGAGTACAACCCCAAGAACACCATCCCAACCGTGAAGCATGGAGGTGGAAACACCATTCTTTGGGGATGCTTTTTTGCAAAGGGGACAGGATGAATGCACCGTATTGAGGGGATGATGGACGGGGCCATGGTTTGCGAGATCTTGGCAAACAACGTCCTTCCCTCAGTAAGAGCATTGAAGATGGGTCGTGGCTGCGTCTTCCAACATGACAACGACCCGGAACACACAGCCAGGGCATCTAAGGAGTGGCTCTGTAAGAAGCATCTCAAGGTCCTGGAGTGGCCTAGCCAGTCTCCAGACCTGAACCCAATAGAAAATCTTTGGAGGGAGCTGAAAGTCCGTATTGCCCAGCGACAGCCCCGAAACCTGAAGGATCTGGAGAAGGTCTGTATGGAGGTGCGGTGTGTGCAAACCTGGTCAAGAACTACAGGAAACATATGATCTCTGTAATTGCAAACAAAGGTTTCTGTACCAAATATTAAGTTCTGCTTTTCTGATGTATCAAATACTTATGTCATGCAATAAAATGCAAATTAATTACTGAAAAATGTGATTTTCTGGATTTTTGTTTTAGATTCCGTCTCTCACAGTTGAAGTGTACCTATGATAAAAAAAAATAGAGACCTCTACATGATTTGTTAGTAGGAAAACCTGCAAAATCATCAGTGTATCAAATACTTGTTCTCCCCACTGTATATAAATATATATAGGACAAAAAACACATCACGACAAGAGAGACAACACTACATACAGAGAGACCTAAGACAACAACATATCAAGGCAGCAACACATGACAACACAGCATGGTAGCAACAGAACAACATGGCAGCAACACAACATGGTAGCAGCACAAAACATGGTACAAATATTATTGGGCACATGCGACAGTGCAAAGGGCAAGAAGGTAGAGACAACAATGCATCACGCAAAGCATTTATAACTGTCAGTAAGAGCGTCCATGATTGAGACTTTGAATGAAGAGATTGAGATAACACTGTCCAGTTTGAGTGTTTGTTGCAGCTCGTTCCAGTCGCTAGCTGCAGCGAACTGAAAAGTCGAGCAACACAGGGATGTGTGTGCTTTGGGGACCTTTAACAGAATGTGACTGTCAGAACCGGTGTTGTATGTGGAGGAAGAGGGCTGCAGTAGATATCTCAGATAGGGGGGAGTGAGGCATAAGAGGGTTTTATAAATAAGCATCAACCAGTGGGTCTTGCGATGGGTATAAAGAGATGACTAGTTTACAGAGGAGTATAGAGTGCAGTGATGTGTCCTATAAGGAGCATTGGTGGCAAATCTGATGGCCGAATGGTAAAGACTGTTGGAGGACAAAGTGCTATGAGTAATGAGTACAGAAGTAGCTAATCCTAGGGCAATGTGTCCAATTTGTCCTGATGTGGGCGTTATGGGGCCAAAGCTTTATCCCCGGCATGTGTTGTGGTATATCCTTGTCGGTAAAAAATGTCACAAGGATAATTTAATTTAATTTAGACAAACTTTTTCATTGTTAAGACAGGCTTACACATGAAAAATAAAAAAATAACTCTCACTCAAGTAATCGAATACTAACGTCCGTCCGGATATTCGATTAAACCTGCCCAGCCCTAGACGTTATGCAAATAGACTTAAAAATAGATTAGGTACTGTACCCGTGCCTTGATCCATGTCTTCCCCAGGTGCAGTCCATGTGAGCATCACTTTGTCCTCCTCTATCTCTGCATTCAGGTCTGTGATTTTGTTAGGGGGGAAATTTGGAGGGGGGACACCAGGTGGGAGACTGACTGAGAAGCTCTCTCCTATGGCTGTCCTGGTGAAGCTGCCCACATCAGCCTGCAGGTCATCCTCACTGACTGGGGGCTTTGGGGGGTTCATCACTACTTTTCCTGGAGGAGATGGAATGGGGCAATAAGTTACACGCATTCATGTTACATCGGCACTCACAGACTTGAAATATGAAAACATTAGAAATCACGTTGCAACAGACTCAAAATGTGAAAACATTCAACTTGTCACCGATAAACAACAGCAGACTGAGAGATTTACCTTTGATGACATAACCAGGTACATATGGGGCAACACTGTGTCTCTTCAATCTAACTTGTCCATTATTTTTGCCTTTGTCTTTTCTCTGCACTTTCACTTTCAAGTTGTATCTTCCCTTTTTAGAAGTGGTAAAATATCTGGAATAGATCCCATCATTTCTAAAAGCATCAGCACCTGGAAAGAACACAGATGTGTATAATTAGACTATTTTACCATTCTGCTACTTCTCCATTATGTCGCAAACTGACCTGTGCCATTATTGCTCTGACTGACCTGCTCCATTATTGCTCTGACTGACCTGCGCCATTATTGCTCTGACTGACCTGCTCCATTGTTGCTCTGACTGACCTGCGCCATTATTGCTCTAACTGACCTGCTCCATTATTGCTCTAACTGACCTGCTCCATCATGGCTCTAACTGACCTGCTCCATTATTGCTCTAGCTGACCTGCTTCATTGTTGCTCTAGCCGACCTGCTTCATTATTGCTCTAGCTGACCTACTTCATTATGGTTCTAGCTGACCTGCTTCATTATGGCTCTAGCAGACCTGATTCATTATGGCTCTAACTGACCTGCTTCATTATGGCTCTAACTGACCTGCTTCATCATGGCTCTAGCTGACCTGCTCAATCATGGCTCTAGCTGACCTGCTCCATTATGTCTCTAGCTGACCTTCTCCATCATGGCTCTAGCTGACCTGCTCCATCATGGCTCTAGCTGACCTGCTCCATCATGGATCTAAATGACCTGCTCCAGCATGGCTCTAAATGACCTGCTCCAGCATGGCTCTAGCTGAGCTGCTTCATTATGGCTCTAGCTGACCTTCTCCATTATGGTTCTAGCTGACCTTCTCCATCATGGCTATAGCTGACCTGCTCCATCATGGCTCTAGCTGACCTGCTCCATCATGGCTCTAGCTGACCTGCTCCATCATGGCTCTAGCGGACCTTCTCCATTATGGTTCTAACTGACCTGCTCCATTATCCAGCAGTTGTAGCTGATATTGGTCCCCAGAATCAGACTTCAGTGTGGCCATCACATCTGCCAGAATCACTGGAACACCTTTCTGGTTGACCTCTGCATACACCAACATAGGTTTGCTGCCATCAATGGACTGTTGGCTTATGTGAGCCTTGACCGTGACTGGAGGTATGGCATCACTGACAGCACAACTTGTTATTGTTATTGTTATATACTGATCTGACAGTGTATTTTTTATGGTATATGTCCAATCTCCAGTCTAGAAATAAACAATAAGGAAATTGTTCAAATGAGTCAGAAAGGGTTGAGTAGTTCATTAGTTCTTAATCACATTCACAAGAGTAATGCATAGGTTTAAAACAACACTCATATTTTTACAAGGCTCTGCATATGGCACTTTATCATTATTGATAGTATGATACAATTAAAGTAACAAAAACACTTTACATATTCACCAACAGGACATGGAAAACAATACCTCAGCTGTCCCTTGCATAACGAAGGAGTGCGTTTTGGAAATAGCAGAATGTTGAAAATCAATAAAATCGTAGATTTGTCCAGATGGGCTTTTTATTTCAATATCCTCTGGGGACTGACTTTCATGGAGCACCAAAAAGGTGGTTTTATTCCCAACTGTGTGATCAACAGACACAGTCCCGTTGAGAATTCCATTTCCTTTCATTCCAGAACTATCAAGCTGTTAAGGAAAAGGTGAAAATAAAAATATCTAATTAAAAAAAATATTGCTAGACTGTTTGGTATTACTTCAAATCTACAAGCTAATAATAACATTTTTAATTATTTGTAAGCATTTATTACCATCTATAAGTTTTTTTATAAGCATTACAATTATTTAGAAGTAGTAACAAACACAATAATGTATAAAGCATTTATAAACATTCATAAGCATTTACAATGACTTCTATCTCACCAAGATTGTCTGATGTGTCAAATCGCCGTTGGTTGTGGTAAGTGAAGCAAAGACATTCACAAGTTCAGTTGTATCCAGATTATCAGATGCATAGAAATATTTCCCACCTGAAACATAAAAAAGAACAAGCAGAATGAAGATAATTGACAATGACTTGAAAAGAGTATGCAAGAAAAATGTGACTGTCTCATCTGCCTTAAAGGGGAAATTTACTGCTGATACAGTCCCAAAATATGCTTTTTGCTTCATCGTGATGATGTTGCCTGTGTCACGCCCTGACCGTAGATTGCTTTGTATGTTTCTATTTTTAGTTTGGTCAGGGTGTGATGTGGGTGGGTAGTCTATGTTGTATGTCTAGGTGTTGTGTTTCTATGTTTAGGCCTGGTATGGTTTCCAATCAGAGGCAGCTGGTTATCGTTGTCTCTGATTGAGAACCATACTTAGGCAGCCTGTTTTCCCACTATGGGTTGTGGGTAGTTATTTTCTGTTTAGTGTGATTTGCACCTGACGGAGCTGTTTCGGTTGTTTCTTTTGTTCCTTGTTGTATTTAGTGTTCAGTTTATTAAAATAATGATGAACATTCACCACGCTGCATCTTGGTCCTCACCTTCTTCCATCAGCGGCCGTTACAGCCTGTGACACTTTGCTTCTTGAAAGTCCAATATCTTGAAAACTTGACCGCTGACATGCAACATATTTTGGTACTGTACAGTATTAACAGTGGACTAATGAAAAATCCTAAATATAATTTGAGTGGATCGTCCCTTTAAAAGCTAAGACAATGTAACGTCCGCGAGTTAAATATTCTTAATATGATGGTCCTTTGATTAAACCTTACCTGATATTTCTGACATAATTTTCAACTCCTTGTTTGCAGTTGGTCCAAAGGCAATTGTATTTACAATGGCACCACTTTCTTTAACCTCAGATGCACAATCTAATTCTGATTCCCCATCAGTTAAAAGGATGATTTCATCTCCCATTGTATTGCCATTGTCTTTGCGTAACTCCTGAAAATCAACATAGATTTTTTTTTTGAAAACATAAAAAGATGTAAACAAACATAACAACCTGACCCATGTAGGCTACACTTGCATTACATCTTCAAGGGGCAGTGCAGTTAAAAAGGTGATTTCTTGTATTTTTTAAAATGTTATTTCCAAACTATGAGGTCGAAATAAAATTATAATAATGCCCTTTTTGAGTAAATGCTGTTTGAAAAATAAATTGCTGGAATTTCAGCCAGTTCAGGCGAGATGTAACTTTTGCCCCACTTCAGGACGTCACAATGTAATCTGACTACAATAGACCAATGAATGTTCAACTGGGTAAGGTGGGGTCTGGACCACCCTATCAGCCAATCAGTGCTGTGTATGTAAATATCTTCACATTTGTTTTCTAACACTCACTTGATCAGAGGCCAAAGAAAAGTAAATAATTACAGATGTCTTTTGGAGTTATTTTCATTAAATAAACACACAGTGATGATTTAAAAATACAATTCCAAAGACTGCATGGTGGTTTAAAAAATATGTGGTAGTATATTTACCTCAAAACCTTTTTTAAGTCCTTTACAAATGTCAGTGCCTCCATTAGCTTCACTTGGCAAATATCTCACAAGTTGCGTTCTTGATTCTTCACCATGGATTACAGTTAAAGGTTTCAAAGTTGTGGCATCATTTGTGAATGTTACAATCCCAACATATGAATTATCTTCTACTATAGTTGTCAGGAACAGAGATGCTGCTTGTTGCTGTTGCAATATTCTTGAGCCCTTAAAAGTAAACATTAGAACCGTCTGAGGTTAGACAAACTTGAATGTATTGATAACACTGACATATGCTGAAGGGCTGGGTACATACCCTTAATAACAGTAACTACTAGAAATAATATTTATAATATTGAAATGAAAACTAGACACGGTAACAATTTATAATAACTCCACATAAAAAAGCATCTATAATGGATTATTACATATATTATTAATCATTTAGTAATCATTACTCACACATTTGTAAATGTTATTAACCTAGTTATTCACATATTTATAAACAACCTTCAAAGTATTTAATAATGATTTAATAAGATGTTTGATATAGGTCCTTATAAACCATTTACTAATCCTTAGTTGTGTTTTTGCGTGACCATATCTAAAGTGTGGGCTATTTATACTTTCTTAATGTTTTGAGTGACGTGTGTAATATACAGTATATATTTCATCAGGTACTGCTGGAATGTGTTAGGGTTCGTTCCTTTCGTCCTTGTCAATCATCATTGGCTTATTGGTGAAATTAGCATTATGAAAATATATTTAATTAAATCATTTATTAATGCAATTGCAGACAGAAGTTGACAATCAGGAACATAGCACGCATGTTTCCGAGTAAGTTCTGCATCAAACAAATGGTCTCAAGTTGTTTTATTAAACCGAAGACCAGTCTTAGTGATTTCACTGACTACGTCATTACCTTCTACTCCGGAGACCAAGCCCATGCGTCCATAGCTATAGAAACATAGAGTTTCAGTGTTATCTAAAAGCTAGGTAATAAATGTCCCCTCCCCAAAGTTGATTTATTGTGGAATGTCTGACTACTCTCTTATCTCCCCCACTCCCCTGCAGAGTTCTGTTTGTCACACATTTCTAAGAGGGGTCTTCATTATAAGAGAGAGAGAGAGAAAGAGAAAGAGCAAACAACTGTGGAACAATTCTAAAACTATATAATTAATATACATATTGTTAATCTGTAGTCTAGAACCCTTTAAATGTAACGAGGGAGTGGTCTTTATAACCCCTCCCCTTCTATTAATAAAACATAAGCATAATCAATTATTCTAATTCATCAAACATTTTGGTACAGCCATTATCATGACCCTAGGTGAACCCGACAAATGTCTAACAATGGCATGTCCATTTTTTTGTGATAAATTACGCTGGTCACTCAAATCATTTAAAATATTTATAAAGTATAAATAGCCACATTTTATATGAGGCCACGTAAAAATAGTTACTTAATGATTAGTAAATGGTTTATAAGGACCTATATTAAATACCTTAAGAACTGAGTAATGATTCATAAATGATGAATTAACAATTTACTAATCCATTATAAATGCTTTAAGTTGTGCTACCCTAGACAATTATACTGATATAGCAGTAACTTACACGCATGCTTCCTGAAACATCAAGGACCAGACAGACAACTCTCTGTCCCCTCTGCATCACAGTGAACCTAGATGCTGGATGTGGTCCTTTCAGAGGCTGGACATTGGCTTTGGCATCCACTGAGCTTGTGAAAATAACGTCCATCACATCTCTGTTGTCACACATCCTGTTCTGTGCATTAGGGGCCTCACTGTTGTGTGTTTTATTGGAGCAGAATGTTGTAACCTTGAGTGTGCACATAAACAAAAGTTTGTCACAACTGAGAATGATGCATTTGAGAAAGACAGCATACACTCTTAGAAAAAATTCCTTCCCCAGAGGATTCTACATGGATTCCATGTAGGGCAGTCGAAATAACGCTTTTATGTTCTTATATTGCACCTTTGTTTCTAAGACTGTCTTTATCATCATAACTTACCTTATGTAAACTTGGATAGGACATTAAAGATGCAGTATTCTCCCATTGTTCGCTGTCTGCTAAGAACACACAGTCCTGTGTATATATCTTGTTGTTCGGGTCAATGTGTGTGCAATTTGTGTGGTTAATTCTGTTGACAATTTTACCATCAAGCTCTAGGGAACATCTGTGAAATTAGAAAATAGTAAGAGAATGTTGAGAATGCACAATGAATGTGAAACTGGTTCTTACAAAAGTAAAAATAAAACTGTACAGTTTCTTCAAATGTCGTACATGATCTGATATTAGTTATACTGTCACTGTGTAGGACTGGACAGTGGGAAAGAGTTTAAGAGACAAGGTTACCTAGTTGCCTGAATATCACTGTGTGCACCCTTGTAGAATGGCTGACCGTCATCAAATTCATCATAAACTCCCCATCTCAGGTGAGCCCATTCATGCACAAGGACTTTACCTAAGAGACAAGTCATTCAATTCCTTAACAATTTCATAAGCTTGTGAGCCTACTGTAAACTCAGTCTTGTTTATTTATTCATGATTTATTTATGATTTTAAAGAATCATAATTGTTATGTGTTTAAATTACTTACCTCTGGGTCCATACAGTTTAATGAGTTCATCATCTAAGATGAATTTAGTGGTCAAATGAATGTACCGGCTCTCAGATCCACATTGACCATACTGCAGGGTGTAAGGTTGATCTCCATATGCACGATTTTCCTCATTAATGATTATTTTGGCCTAAAATAGAGAACAAAGCCTTTTAGCATTTAAATGCTATGCTGTCTGAATAATATTGCCACTAAGCTTCATCTGTTGCAGTCGGTTATAACAATAACATTCATACTTTTTCATAGGTTTCAGTCTTTGTTCTTCCATAGTCTCCTTGAGACCAGTTTGGTGGCACTAGTATTGTTATCTCTTCAAAGTAGAATTTGTCTTCAGTGGCTGTAAAGAGAACGAATGACGCATTGCTCACCATTTCCTGAAAGACAAATTATATACGTATATTGAACAATATTTGACAACAAATGTGTTTCTTCTTGGTTTATCTATAGCCGAATCACTTATCCAAACATACTGAAGCACTTGTGAGTAAAAGGTGAATGCTGTATACCAGGAATCATCTACTAGATTCAGCCGTGGGACAATTGTTTCTTGAGCGGATGATTGGGGGGGCCGCAACATAATTACAAAAAAATTGTAGACTGCAAATTGACCGCAAGAAGCCTAAACAGATATAATGTTTGGCGAAAACATAATAATTTCGAACCTTGATTACATTTGTATACGATCACAATTGTTTCTATATTATGAGTGTGAATACTTGGGAACAGATTTCTTCAAATAAAATCATTTGGAGCTGATTTCATTTTCAGATTTTTTTTTCTTCTCAGTCTTATGTGAAACAATGATTTATTTATTGTATAATTACTTCATTGTATTTTTTGATCAGAAAACTTTGTGAGGCCAAATAAAACCACCAGTTGGGGAACCCTGCTGTATATGTATACCTAAAATAAGTAACATGGAAGCAAATTGTCTCTAACTGTTGGGTTAAAATCTTTACCTTGATTCTCTCGATGAGCAGTGGGTTCTCAGGTACCACTGGGTTAATAGCAATCAGAACGTCTGTGTATCCATTTCCTTCCAGCTTTATCCCAAAGGTAGATCCTGATAAGAAGACCAGCAGCAACACAGCCACTGCTTCAGAAGCCATGGTGATAGATCTGCTGATATAACCGGGAAGCGTTCATAAGTGAAAGGGTTTGACCCTACTGAGACACAACACTTGGAGCGTAGCACAATGGCAGTTTTTCTTCACAAAAGGGCGGATCCTTGGAAGAGACAATGAAACTGTATTTTACCACCAACTCGCTTGGTTCCTTGATCTCATCTGTATAGGTTATGCAACAAAGTAGGCTATTTTGCATTGATAACAAAATACAATCTCAGTGACTATTAAAGCAATAAAACAAACAACATTGTAGCCTTCTTAGAATCCCCCTAAAAGGGAAGTAATAACTAGTGATTCCAGGCTATTTTGGTAAAAACAGCTGCGAGTCATTTGCTTTTTCTCCATGATGACATTCTATTTTTGCCGATATGTACGCTTCATGAGGGTCGAGCTCTTCCCGAGTCCGGCAGAATCATGTTACTATGAGCTCAGGCTAATGGTACATGGGCCAGTCCACTTCAGCTTATCCAGCCCGATTAACTTTTGCAGGAGCAGGGCCATTTGAGGTTTTTATTAGGCAGGTGATGAAATACCGATAAAAAAATAGAAGAAAGGAATGCGATAGACTATTTCACCTCCAAGTCATCGAATTTGCTAGGTAATTAAAAGTAAACATTTGTGACAGTCTGCAGTCCTATAGCTTCAGAGATGATTTTTGAGAATCTCTGAAGATATAAATGCTTTTGCTTTACTACAGGCTATGGCAGTTTTTTTCCTAGTTGCAGTCCACCCAACTGAAAATTGCACATTCACTTCCATAACTTTTGTTCTAGGCTTCAGGCATGTAAGCTAAACTGCACATAAATACACATTCTTAGAACAAAAGGTTTCAGAAGGATTCTTCAGCTGTCCCCAAAGGAGAACCCTTTTTGGTTCCAGGTAGAACTCTATTGGGTTCCATGTAGAACCCTATGGGGAAAGGGTTCTACGGTTGAGGGCGGTGCAGTTGCCATACCAGGCGGTGATACAGCCCGCCAGGATGCTCTCGATTGTGCATCTGTAGAAGTTTGTGAGTGCTTTTGGTGACAAGCCGAATTTCTTCAGCCTCCTGAGGTTGAAGAGGCGCTGCTGCGCCTTCTTCACGATGCTGTCTGTGTGAGTGGACCAATTCAGTTTGTCTGTGATGTGTATGCCGAGGAACTTAAAACTTGCTACCCTCTCCACTACTGTTCCATCGATGTGGATAGGGGGGTGTTCCCTCTGCTGTTTCCTGAAGTCCACAATCATCTCCTTAGTTTTGTTGACGTTGAGTGTGAGGTTATTTTCCTGACACCACACTCCGAGGGCCCTCACCTCCTCCCTGTAGGCCGTCTCGTCGTTGTTGGTAATCAAGCCTACCACTGTTGTGTCGTCCGCAAACTTGATGATTGAGTTGGAGGCGTGCGTGGCCACGCAGTCGTGGGTGAACAGGGAGTACAGGAGAGGGCTCAGAACGCACCCTTGTGGGGCCCCAGTGTTGAGGATCAGCGGGGAGGAGATATTGTTGCCTACCCTCACCACCTGGGGGCGGCCCGTCAGGAAGTCCAGTACCCAGTTGCACAGGGCGGGGTCGAGACCCAGGGTCTCGAGCTTGATGACGAGCTTGGAGGGTACTATGGTGTTGAATGCCGAGCTGTAGTCGATGAACAGCATTCTCACATAGGTATTCCTCTTGTCCAGATGGGTTAGGGCAGTGTGCAGTGTGGTTGAGATTGCATCGTCTGTGGACCTATTTGGGCGGTAAGTAAATTGGAGTGGGTCTAGGGTGTCAGGTAGGGTGGAGATGATATGGTCCTTGACTAGTCTCTCAAAGCACTTCATGATGACGGATGTGAGTGCTACGGGGCGGTAGTCGTTTAGCTCAGTTACCTTAGCTTTCTTGGGAACAGGAACAATGGTGGCCCTCTTGAAGCATGTGGGAACAGCAGACTGGTATAGGGATTGATTGAATATGTCCGTAAACACACCGGCCAGCTGGTCTGCGCATGCTCTGAGGGCGCGGCTGGGGATGCCGTCTGGGCCTGCAGCCTTGCGAGGGTTAACACGTTTAAATGTCTTACTCACCTCGGCTGCAGTGAAGGAGAGACCGCATGTTTTCGTTGCAGGCCGTGTCAGTGGCACTGTATTGTCCTCAAAGCGGGCAAAAAAGTTATTTAGTCTGCCTGGGAGCAAGACATCCTGGTCCGTGACTGGGCTGAATTCAAACCAAATCACATGTTATTGGTCGCATACACATATTTAGGAGATGTTATTGTGGGTGTAGAGAAATGCTTGTGTCCGTAGCTCCAACAGTGCAGTAGTATCTAACAATTCACAACAATACAAACAAATCTAAAAGTAAAAGAATGGAATTCAGAAACAGATAAATATTAAGACGAGCAATGTCGGAGTGGCATTGACTAAAATACAATAGAATAGTATACAGTATATACATATGAAATAAGTAAAGAAGTATGTAAACATTATTGAAGTGACAAGTGACCAGTGATTCCATGACTAAGGTGCAGGGTGAGTAACCGGGTGGTAGCCAGCTAGTGATGGCTATTTCATTTTTAACAGTCTGATGGCCTTGAGATAGAAGATGTTTTTCAGACTCTCGGTCCCAGCTTTGATGCACCTGTACCAACCTCGCCTTCTGGTTGGTAGCAGGGTGAACAGGCCGTGGCTCGGGTGGTTGATGTTCTTTATGATCTTTTTGGCCTTCCTGTGACATCGGGTGCTGTAGGTGTCCTGGAGTGTAGGCAGTGTGCCTCCGATGATGCATTGGGCAGACCGCACCATCCCCTGGAGAGCCCTGGGGTTGCAGGCAGTGCAGTTGCCCATACCAGGCGGTAATACAGCACAACAGGATGCTCTCAACTGTGCTGATGTAAAAGTTTGTGAAGGTCTTAGGGGCCAAGCCGAATTTCTTCAGCCTCCTGAGGTTGAAGAGGCACTGTTGCACCTTCTTCACCACACTGTCTGTGTGGGTGGACCATTTCAGATTGTCAGTCATGTGTACGCAAAGGAACTGGAAGCTTTTCACTTTCTCCACTGCGGCCCTATCGATGTGGATAGGAGCGTGCTCCCTCTGCTGTTTCCTGAAATCCACGATCAGTTCCTTCATTTTGTTGACATTGAGTGAGAGGTTATTTTCTTGGCACCACCTCCTCCTTGTAGGCTGTCTCGTCATTGTTGGTAATCAGGCCTACTACTGTTGTGTTGTCTGCAAACTTAATTGAGATGGAGACGTGCATGGCCATGCAGTCATGGGTGAACAAGGAGTACAGGAGGGGGCTGAGCACACACCCTTGTGGGGCCCCAGTGTTGAGGATCAGAGAAGTGGAGGTGTTGTTTCCTACCTTCACCAACTTGAGGCAGCCTGTCATGAAGTCCAGGATCCAGTTGCACAGGGCAGGGTTCAGACCCAGTGCCCCAAGCTTAATGATGAGCATGGAGGGCACCATGGTGTTGAAAGCTGAGCTATAGTCAATAAACAGCATTCTTACATACAGATGAAGTCGGAAGTTTACATACACTTAAGTTGGAGTCATTAAAATTCATTTTTCAACCATTCAACAAATTTCTTGTTAACAAACTATAGTTTTTGCAACTCGGTTAGGACATCTACTTTGTGCATGGCAAGTCTTTTTTCCAACAATTGTTTACAGACAGATTATTTCACTGTATCACAATTCCAGTGGGTCAGAAGTTTACATACACTAAGTTGACTGTGCCTTTAAACAGCTTGGAAAGTTCCAGAAAATGATGTCATAGCTTTAGAAGCTTCTGATAGGCAAATTGAGATCATTTGAGTCAATTGGAGGTGTACCTGTGGATGTATTTCAAGGCCTACCTTCAAACTCAGTGCCTCTTAGCTTGACATCATGGGAAAATTTTAAAAAATCAGTCAAGACCTCCAAAAGTCTGGTTTAGCCTTGGGAGCAATTTCTAAATGCCTGAAGGTATCACATTCATCTGTACAAACAATAGTACGCAAGTATAAACACCATGGGACCACGCAGCCGCCATACAGCTCTTGAAGGAGACACGCTCGGTCTCCTAGAGAGGAATGTACTTTGGTGCGAAAGTGCAAATCAATCCCAGAACAACAGCAAAGGACATTGTGAAGATGCTGGAGAAACAGTTTCAAAGTATCTATATCTACAGTAAAAACGAATCATATATCGACATAACCTGAAAGGCCAGACTATGGTTTGACTATAAAAAAGCCAGACTACGGTTTGCAACTGCACATGGGGACAAAGATCATATTTTTGGAGAAATGTCCTCTGGTCTGATGAAACAAAAATATAACTGTTTGGCCATAATGACTATATTTATTTTTGGAGGAAAAAGGGGGAGGCTTGCAAGCCGAAGAACACATCCCAACCGTGAAGCACGGGGGTGGCAGCATCATGTTGTGGGGTTGCTTTGCTGCAGGAGGGACTTGTGGACTTCACAAGTGTTAAGGGAATTTTTTTATCAATAATGACTAATTATGTATACATTTCAATCAGGACTGACCAATCAGAATACTATTATGTTACTGTATATGTATGAATTTTCTTTTTAATCCTAGTACTGAATATAATGTGTGTAAATATAATCAAGAATTAGAACAATGACTGTCTGTTCCTTGGTAGAAATGAATGAACTATATCGCCAGACTGGCTAGAATGCTTATCTACACAGGCTGACCTTGGCTCTAGACGATGTGGGAAGGCTTGAGAACTATACAGCCTTTGTACCAGTGTCAAGAAGAGACGGAACAGTTTAGAAAACGCTGACGTCATTTTCAGTTTATAACCTGTGATAAAATGTATCATGGGCAGTACTCTCGAGAATAAACACAGCTGGTTGACAGAGTGTTTAATTGTAATTGAGTATTAAAACATAGAGGAATTTAATTCCTGTAACAACAAGATAGATGGCATCATGAGGACGGAAAATGATGTGTATATATTGAAGTAACATCTCAAGACGTCAGTCAGGAAGTTAAAGCTTGGTTGCAATTGGTCTTCCAAATGGACAATGACCCCAAGCATACTTCCAAAGTTGTGGCAAAATGGCTTAAGGACAGCAATGTCAAGGTATTGGAGTGGCCATCACAAAGCTCTAACCTCAATCCTATGTGGGCAGAACTGAAAAAGCGCGTGTGAGCAAGGAGGCCTACAAACCTGACTCAGTTACACCAGCTCTGTCAGGAGGAATGGGCCAAAATTAACCCAACTTATTGTGGGAAGCTTGTGGAAGCGTACCCGAAATGTTTGACCCAAGTTAAACCATTTAAAGGAAATGTTACCGAATACTAATTGAGTGTATGTAAACGTTTGACCCACTTGGAATGTGATGAAAGAAAAAAAAAGATGAAATAAATCACTCTCTCAACTATTATTCTGACATTTCACATTCTTAAAATAAAGTGGTGATCCTAACTGACCTTGGACCTGTAATTTTTTCTTGGATTAAATGTCAGGAATTGTGAAAAAATGTATTTGGCTTAGGTGTATGTAAACTTCCGACTTCAACTGTAGGTATTCCTCTTGTCAAGATTAGATAGGGCAGTGTTCGGTGCGATGGCGATTGCATCGTATAACTTTTCATGTTCAAAATTGTGCACTATCCTCAAACAATAGCATGGTATTATTTCACTGTATTAGCTACTGTAAATTGGACAGTGCAGTTAAATTAACAAGAATTTAATCGTTCTGCCAATATCAGATATGTCTATGTCCTGGGAAATGTTCTTGTTACTGACATCCTCGTTCTAACCGCATTAGCCTACATTAGCTCAACCATCCCGTGGATGGGACACCGATCCCGAAGAAGTTTTTAACTAGCCTCTCAAAACACTTCATAACGACAGAAGTGAGTGCTGCGGGGCGATAGTCATTTAATTCAGTTACCTTTGCTTTCTTGGGTGCAGGAACAATGGTGGACATCTTGAAGCAAGTGGGGATAGCAGACTGGGATAGGGAGAGATTGAATATGTCCATAAAAACTGGAATCAGCTGGTCTGCGCATGCTCTGAGGATGCGGCTAGGGATACCGTCTGGGCCGTCAGCCTTGCAATTGTTAACACACTTAAATGTCTTACACACATTGGCCACGGAGATCGAGAGCCCACAGTCCTTGGGAGCGGGCCATGTTGGGAGCACTGTGTTGTCCTCAAAGTGGGCGAATAAGGTGTTTAGCTTGTCCGGGAGCAAGACGTTGGTGTGTGCGACATGGCTGGTTTTCCCTTTGTAATCCATGATTGTCCATTGACCCTGCCACATACGTCTCGTGTCTGAGCAGTTGAATTGTGACTCCACTTTGTCTCTGTACTGACGTTTTGCCTGTTATATTACCTCATGGAAGGAACAACTACACTATTTGTATTCAACCATATTCCCTGTAACCTTGCCATGGTTAAATGTGGTGGTTCGCACTTTCAGTTTGTGCGAATGCTGCCATCAATCCACGGTTTCTGGTTTGGGTTGATTTTTATAGTCACAGTGGGAAAAACATCCCCTATACACTTGATGAACTCAGTCACTGTTTCCGTGTATATGTCAATGTTATTCTCAGAGGCTACCGGGACATATCCCAGTCCACGTGATCAAAACAATCTTGAAGCATGGATTCCGTTTGGTCGGACCAGCATTGAATAGACCTTAGCACGGGTACTTCCTGTTTGAGTTTCTGCCTATAGGAAGGGAGGAGCAAAATGGAGTCATGATCTGATTTGCCGAAGGGAGGACGGGGGAGAGGGAGTAGTTGTTATTGAGCGTTGTATCAGTGCGAGTACTACAGTCAATGTGTTGATAGAACTTCGGTAGCGTTTTCCTCAAATTTGGATTTGTTAAAATCCCCAGCTACAATAATCGCGGCCTCAGAATATGTGGTTTCCAGTTTGCACAAAGTCCAGTGTAGTTCCTTGAGGGCCGTCGTGATATCGGCTTGAGGGGGAATATACATGGCTAGGTAGGACTATTTGTTCAGCACTTTCAAAATTGACAAAGAAATTACAATAGTTGTTAGTTCAGATGAATTCAGCAAGATGTTGAGGCCTTAACTTTACTCCCCTTTAAGGTCACCACAGAGAGGGAGAGAGATGAGAGAGACACGGTTAGTCTACCATTTGAAGATTTTTATTAGTCCTATATGGTCTAAAAAAGAGGGAAAATACAATCACGAGGATCCACTTTTATAGAAAATATACCATGGCACAGACAATGCATTGAGCAAACAAAACTACCCTCACAATTTCAACTGGAATTACATGGTTCTATTACTAAACTTTTTTTGGAGGGCGTATTTGTTCAGCACTTTTGAAATGGACAGCGATAGAATTCAGAACATGGGCTGCTCTTAGAGCATTCTCCCTGTACACCAAGTCAGAACCGTAGGATAAATAACGGGGGCATAAGCAGATAATGAAAGGTCTTACAATATTCAATTATGAAATTTCTCTAAAACCAACCTGTTTCCAGAGCATTTTGTAAAGTCGAGACACTCCGTTTGGTATGATATGTTAAGTTCCTATGGTATGTATTAATTTGTGAGTGTCCATCACCCATTTCGTATGATATGTTACAGATTCCAATTCTTATTTTTGTGTTACACATTTGCAAAACATACAATATATTCAGAATTTGCTAAAGGTACTATATGTTAATAATTAGCTAAATGTATGATATGTTATGAATTCTTAGCAAATGTTAGGGTTATATTTAGGAGTAAGTTTAAAAGGGTTAATGTTAGTGGAAGGGTTAGCTAAATGGGTTATTGTTATGGTTAGAGGAAGGGTCAGCTAAAACGGTTAGGGTTAGGGGAAGGGTTAGCTAAAAAGTAGTAAGTAGTTGAAAAGTTGCTAATTAGCTAAAATGCTAAAGTTGTCAGTTATGAGATTTGAACTCACAACCTTTGGGGGACAGAACACTAAGCCAATCACAGCACAACTAGAGAAGATTACCAACGCCTACGCTCTGTTCTTTCACTGGCTGCCCCTCCACCACAGAAAGCACTGAGCTAGGCTGAAACACCTACATTTTGTAGCTGTCTTACAAAAGAAAGAGAAAATGTTCATATGCGGCTTTATTAACTAAATATCCTTTAAAAATGAATACTTGCAAACTGACATGTGACATGAATTAGTGCCAGAATAACATGCAAAAAAGGCAAATTATTCTTATTCTAATGTTGTTGTTTTTTTACCTTACAGTGGGGCAAAAAAGTATTTAGTCAGCCACCAATTGTGCAAGTTCTCCCACTTAAAAAGATGAGAGGCCTGTAATTGTCATCATAGGTACACTCCAACTATGACAGACAAAATCACATTGTAGGATTTTTAATGAATTTATTTGCAAATTATGGTGGAAAAATAAGCATTTGGTGACCTACAAACAAGCAAGATTTCTGGCTCACAGACCTGTAACAACTTCTTTAAGAGGCTCCTCTGTCCTCCACTCGTTACCTGTATTAATGGCACCTGTTTGAACTTGTTATCAGTATAAAAGACATCTGTCTACAACCTCAAACAGTCACACTCCAAACTCCACTATGGCCAAGACCAAATAGCTGTCAAAGGACACCAGAAACAAAATTGTACACCTGCACCAGGCTGGGAAGACTGAATCTGCAATAGGTAAGCAGCTTGGTTTGAAGAAATCAACTGTGGGAGCAATTATTAGGAAATGGAAGACATACAAGACCACTGATAATCTCCCTCGATCTGGGGCTCCACGCAAGATCTCACCCCGTGGGGTCAAAATGATCACAAGAACGGTGAGCAAAAATCCCAGAACCACACGGGGGGGACCTAGTGAATGACCTGCAGAGAGCTGGGACCAAAGTAACAAAGCCTACATCAGTAACACACTACGCCGCCAGGAACTCAAATCTTGCAGTGCCAGACGTGTCCCCCTGCTTAAGCCAGTACATGTCCAGGCCCGTCTGAAGTTTGCTAGAGAGCATTTGGATGATCCAGAAGAAGATTTGGAGAATGTCATATGGTCAGATGAAACCAAAATATAACTTTTTGGTAAAAACTCAACTCGTCGTGTTTGGAGGACAAAGAATGCTGAGTTGCATCCAAAGAACACCATACCTACTATGAAACATGGGGGTGGAAACATCATGCTTTGGGGCTGTTTTTCTGCAAAGGGACCAGGACGACTGATCCGTGTAAAGGAAATAATGAATGGGGCCATGTATCGTGAGATTTTGAGTGAAAACCTTCCATCAGCAAGGGCATTGAAGATGAAACGTGGCTGGGTCTTTCAGCATGACAATGATCCCAAACACACCGCCCGGGCAATGAAGGAGTGGCTTCGTAAGAACCATTTCAAGGTCCTGGAGTGGCCTAGCTAGTCTTCAGAGCTCAACCCCATAGAACATCTTTGGAGAGAGTTGAAAGTCCGTGTTGCCCAGCAACAGCCCCAAAACATAACTGCTCTAGAGGAGATCTGCATGGAGGAATGGGCCAAAATACCAGCAACAGTGTGTGAAAACCTTGTGAAGACTTACAGAAAACGTTTGCCTCTGTCATTGCCAACAATGGGTATATAACAAAGTGTTGAGATAAACTTTTGTTATTGACCAAATACTTATTTTCCACCATAATTTGCAAATAAATTCATTAAACATCCTACAATGTGATTTTCTGGATTTTTTTTCTCCCCATTGTCTGTCATAGTTGAAGTGTACCTATGATGAAAATTACAGGCCTCTCTCATCGTTTTAAGTGGGAGAACTTGCACAATTGGTGGCTGACTAAACATTTTTTTGCCCCACTGTGTATGGGTCGCCACTGATGATAGTAAGTGTGTGTATGTGTGTTGTTCTCTGCGTGTGTGTGTGTGTGTGTGTGTGTGTGTGAGAGAATGATCACAGTAACTATAGAAAACATTGTCATGTCAATGTTGCCATGCAAGCCGTGTGTGTGTGTGTGTGTGTGTGTGTGTGTGTGTGTGTGTGTGTGTGTGTGTGTGTGTGTGTGTGTGTGTGTGAGAGAGAGAGAGATAGTACACTCTTAGAAAAAAAAGGTGCTACGTAGAACCATACAGGGTTCTTCGGTTTGTCCCCATAGGGGACGCTGTAACAGGGACACACGCAAGCAACGCAATTAAATATGAATTCACCTTGAGAGCACATCAGGCTGTAATTTTGTAAAGTAGATAACTCTACTGTCGACTCATTTATACTCGCTTGTGTGTCCTATTGTCCTTAAGCCTTCTGCGAAGGCAGGAATCGCGGTCGCAGGCAATGGTCAAACACAGGTAGGCAGTCAAAAACAAACAATGCCTCACAACCATACAAACAGAAAGAACTGAACTAAATAGGGAGCTGATGAGACCAGGTGAGAAACAAATACAGGTGAAATCAATGAACAAAATGAAAGACAGGGCTACGTTCCAGAACACAAAGAAAAAGAACTCAAGGTTGACTAAGAAAAGAAAAGCAGAACCTAACCTGGGGGAGCCTCTGTCCGGGACAGTGTCTTCAGGATTATGGAGATGTGTATTCATTAAAAGTTGTTTGAATAATACAACATTAGGCAAAACTTTACAATTTAGAGAGTACTTGAAAATGTTCCTTATCCAAATACTCTAATTTTGATAATCCTCTTTCTTAAAATATTTCAGATTGATGACAAATGAATTACATGTCCCACTTCAATATGAAATGACAGAGGAGCAATTATGCCTTTGCTACCACTTTTTGTAGATTCTGACTGTTAAAGATATTTTACTATTCGTGACTGTTCTGTCGTGTCCTGCATGCCCACATTATGCCAATTGTTATTTTATTTGGTTATTTTTCATGCTTACAGCAAGTGTCATGAAGAGCCAGAAAACTCTGGAGGTTTTTGTTTTGTGGGAACTCTGGAAAGTCCCCAAATATGCCCCTGACCGCTGTGTTCGAGAAGGACACAAAGGCATCCCCCACATCTCCCCATGTGAGATGACTCCTTTCTCTACAGTCTCTGGGGCATCAGCCCCTCCTTTCTCTACAGTCTCTGGGGCATCGGCCCCTCCTTTCTCTACAGTCTCTGGGGCATCGGCCCATCCTTTCTCTACAGTCTCTGGGGCATCCCTCCCCCTCTTTTCTCTACAGTCTCTGGGGCATCCCTCCCTCCTTACTCTATAGTCTCTGGGCCATCCTTCTCCCTCCTTTCTCTACAGTCTCTGGGGCATCCCTCCCCCTCCTTTCTCTACAGTCTCTGGGGCATCCCCCCCTTTCTCTACAGTCTCTGGGGCACCCACCCTCCTTTCTCTACAGTCTCTGGGGCACCCCCCCTCCTTTCTCTACAGTCTCTGGGGCATCCCCCCTCCTTTCTCTACAGTCTCTGGGGCATCCCCCCTCCTTTCTCTACAGTCTCTGGGGCACCCCCCCTCCTTTCTCTACTGTTTCTGGGGCACCCCACTTTCTCTACAGTCTCTGGGGCACCCCCCTCCTTTCTCTACAGTCTCTGGGGCACCCCCCCGCCTTTCTCTACTGTCTCTGGGGCATCCCCCCTTTCTCTACAGTCTCTGGGGCATCCCCCCTTTCTCTACAGTCTCTGGGGCATCCCACCCCGCCTTTCTCTAATGTCTCTGGGGCATCCCCCCCTTTCTCTACAGTCTCTGGGGCATCCTCCCTGCCTTTCTCTACAGTCTCTGGGGCATCCCCCCTTTCTCCACTGTCTCTGGAGCATCCCTCCCCCTCCTTTCTCTACAGTCTCTGGAGCATCCCCCCCTCCTTTCTCTACAGTCTCTGCTGGTTCAATTAGCAGACCAGAGCAGCCCAGCCCGACCAGAAAAAATCAGGGGAAAAAACTATTCTCTAGAGTAGACAGACGGGTTAGCTCCTACAATGTTACAAATGTTCCAGGATGCATGTCTGTACAAGCACAGAGTTTTCTGTACAAACACAGAGGCCGAACAGGCTAATACTTCCAGGAACACCTCGTAAAACATACTCGACAGCAGACCAGGGTTGAGGTTCTGTAGGCTACAGCAATTACCTGTGGGAACCTAAATTTGGGATGGACATTTAGCCTAAAACACATTTAAACTTTCAGTCCGGTAGAAGATTCGGTCAGTGCCATTACTGATGATATGATACAGAGCACTGGCTGGCTCAGGTGTGGGTGTGTGTGGGTCTGGGAGGAGGGGTGTGTGTGTGGCGATAGCAATATTTTTGGGACTACCAAGAAATGTATTGGTGAATTATATTAATCAGACAGGTTAGTTCTGAAGGATTTGTTGCCATAGAAATGTTCCTGGCTAAAAGATTAGCCACTTTCGTGTTACTGGTTATCCCGAGCTGAACTCAGAGTTGACCAAAGTTACCAGTATAGGGCTGTAGGGATGTCACTGGTCCTGGATCGAGTCAACACAGTACATTGGAGGGTAAGAGAGGATTGTCTGTGTGTGTGTTTGTGTGTGAGAGAGAGATTGTCTAGGGGGGATTATGTGTGAAGGGGTTGTATTGGATGTTCAGTGGAGGACTAAACTGAATGAACATCAAAGACAAAATGAAAGTGCACTCTAGAAATTAGGGGTTCAGCAAGGGTTTTTCTAAGATCATCAAAGTTCTTCAAAGAACCTTAGGTTTCTTGGCACGGAAAATTTCCCCTTAAAGGTTCTTCCAAGAACCCAATAGAAGGGAACCTGACTGCCCAACTGAAACATTTGGATTTGAATATGAAAGGACAGCAGGTGCAGGCACTTCAATTAAATATTGAAAGATCTCCTCAATTTGTCCCTTGTATGATCTAAATTGATGTTGTTTTATGATGATACCATCTATCTTTTCATATTTGTTCAAATCTTTCTTAAAACTTGTTCAGGATAGGGGGCGGTATTTCCCCTTTGGATGAATTGCGTGCCCATAGTAAACTGCATAAAAATCTGTCCTAAATTGCTAATATATGCATATAATTATTATTATTGGATAGAAAACACTCTGAAGCTTCTAAAACCGTTTGAATTATGTCTGTGAGTATAACAGAACTCACAGGGCAGGCAATCTTCCAAACTAGTTTTGGAATCCTGAAAGTTGGGGCAACTTTGACGTCATCGCCCCCTCCCTTCCCAACCAGTTATGGATCTGGAAACACTTCCTATGTCTTCCACTAGATGTCCTCATTCAGTAGAGCGTTTAATGGTGCAAATGCTGTGAACTTTGACCCAATGGGGGGAAAAACTGTAGGTGTCGCGAGAATTTTCACGTGCGTGAAGGCGCGCTTGGGACAGAGAGCTTCCTTTGTTCCAGTCAGCCCCAGATGAACTAGGATTGTCCGGTTGGAATGCCATTCGTTTTGTAAGTTTATAACATCCTGAAGCTTGATTCTGCACTTAGTTTGACCAGTTTCGTCGACCTGTAATATGTAATTTGGGAGTTTTGATGCCCAATTATTCTGGACCAGAAGTCATTTTTTGGGCATTTTTGGCATGAAAGTGGTAGCATATGATACTACATGGACACTAGAATTGAACATTATGAAACAAAACAATGTATTGGGTAAGTATGACTCCTTCCACTACATTCTGATCGAAGACCATCAAAGGTAAGGGAATATTTATGTGGTAATTTTGTATTTCTGTTGACTCCAACATAGCGGAGAAATATTGTTACGTCTGAGCGCCGTCTCAGATTATTGCATAGTAAACTAATTCCGTAACGTTAAAAAAAAACACAGACACAGCGGTTGCGGTTGCATTAAGAACCAGTGTATCTTTCTAACTATATGTAGAACATGTATCTTTAGTCAAAGTTTATGATGAGTATTTCTGTTATCTGGCGTAGCTTTCTATAATTTCTCCGTACATTTTTGATCATTTTATGAACATGGCGTCAATGTAAACCGTGATTTATGGATATAAAATGCATATTATCGAACAAAACATAAATGTACTGTGTAACATGTCATATGACTGCCATCTGATGAAGATTTTCAGAAGGTTAGTCAATGATTTATTTTTTAATCCTGCTTTTATAATTTTATATTTTCTGGGACAAAATGGCTGCCTCTTGTCTTTGTTTCGGTGGTGGTCTAATATAAATATGTGCAGTGTTTTCGCCGTAAAACATTTTTAAAAATCTGACACGCTGGGTAGATGAACAAGGTGTTTATCTTTAATTTGAGGTATTGGACTTGTTAATGTGTGGAGGTTAAATATTTCTAAGAATATTTTTGCATTCCCTGCGCCACCGTTTCACGTTTCAGCTGAACGGGGGGGGGGGGGGGGGGGGGGGGGGGGGGCTTCAACATTAACTTCTTAAGGTATAGGGGGCAGCATTTTCACTTTTGGATAAATAGCGTGCCCAATTTCAATTTCCTGCTACTCATGCCAAGAACATAAGATAGGCATATAATTAGTAGATTTGGTCTCTGTTCAGTGAGTTCTCATTGGGAAACGATATTTCTTAGGCACTTGTTTTCAGTTCCTAACGCTTCCACTGGGATGTCACCAGTCTTTGGAATTTGGTTGAGGTTATTCCTTTGTGCAATGAAGAAGTACGACCATCTAGGAAATGGGTAACATTGTTGAGAGTGCGCAAGACTTGAAAAGTAGCGTTGGTTTGTTGTCCTCCTGTATTGAACACAGATAGACCCGTCTTCAATTTGATCGATTATTAACGTTTAAAAATACCTAAAGTTGTATTACAAAAGTAGTTTGAAATGTTTTGGCAAAGTTATTTTTAGCTGATATGGGAGTGAATGCATTGTACATTGAAGCAGCACATCAAATTGGAATAGTGCTGTAAGTTACATTGGCAAGTAAAATAATATTTCCCAGGGCATTTCTCAATTAATTATAAATCTGATTTTTCCTCATTGAGATGTGGGAAGCTAAAAAGGCTAGCTAGAGTACTACATTTTTAGCCAGGCTATAGTCAGCTAGCTACTAGCAAAGATGGTGGATAAATGAAGATAGTTCACTAAGGCTGTTTACCATTGAAAGAAATGGTCAAGGTTCAGGTCTGTGTACGTGGGTATTCTCTCTTTCTCGTGACAATGCTTTGCTGAGTGAGCTCATGGTTCCTCTATAATCTCTCGCATGCTCACACATGCTTTTCTTCAGGTGTCCTGATTCAATAGACACCTCCCTTGGTGAGTCTTGTTTCTCCCTTTTCTCTATTGCTCATTCTCACTGTCTCTCACCCAAACTCACACACGTATGCAATTGCAGAAAAGAGGAAGAAATTTGCCAATTACACCCATTTCTAACACTGTTTACTACAGGAATGATATGACAGATATAACTTTTGAACAATATTATGTTTTGTTGTCTCTTTATTGCTCCTTTACACATACTTGAATTTTTGCATTTAGATTTCTTTTTTTTAACACCGGCTAGCTGTACTCAATTGGGGGAACGTCTGTCTGGGACAATGTCCTCAGGATTATGGAGATGTGTGTTCATAAAAAGTTTTTGAATAATACAACGTGTATTAGGATTAGGCAAAACTAAAAAAATTGGCAAAACTAAAAAAATGAATTATCCAACTACGGTCTAATTTTGATAATCCTCTTTCTTAAAATATTTCAGAATGATGACAAATTATAAATATGAATATCCCACCTTAATATGATGTGACAGGAGCAAATGTGCCTTTTTTCTTTGTGTTACTGTTCTGTCGCATGCCCACATTATGCCAATCGTTAATTTATTTTGTTATTTTTATGCTTAAAGTAAGTGTCATAAAGATCCTGAAAACTCTGGAGGTTTCTATATTGCGGGAACTCTGGGAAGTCCCAAAATATGCCCCTGACTGCCGTGTTGGAGAAGGACGCAAAGTACTGTATGTATAGGGTCAAGTTGCTCTTCTCTTTTTTAAAGACATCTCTAAGCTATAACTGCCACAAAATTCTTCAACTAGTACCATGGAAACACTTTTAGCCAGCTCAGTCCACAAAGTTACTTCAAGAATCCATTCCTTTTAATTTCTGCTTTTAAAATATCAAATTGATAAAGTTGTAATGTGCTGATTCTCTTCACTGCAGATCTGACCCATCACATGACTCTTCAAGAGGGCCTCTACACTTCAGATCACCTTCTCTGCTCAGAGGTCCTAGATGAGGGTCGACCCCATCTGTCACGTTCTGACCTTTATTTTCCTTTGTTTTGTCTTTATTTAGTATGGTCAGGGCGTGAGTTGGGGTGGGCAGTCTATGTTTTGTGTTTCTATGTTTTTTCTATTTCTGTGTTTGGCCTGATATGGTTCTCAATCAGAGGCAGCTGTTTATCGTTGTCCCTGATTGAGAACCATATTTAGGTATCCTGGTTTTCACTGTTGGTTTGTGGGTGTTTGTTTCCGTGTCTGTCACCACAAGGGACTGTTTCGGTTTGGTTTTCGTTCATGTTCACATTTATTGTTTTGTATTTCTTAGTGTTCAGTTTATGTTTTAGAATAAACTAAATGGACACTTACCACGCTGCGTTTTGGTCCGATTCCTGCTACACCTCCTCTTCAGACGAAGAGGAGGAAATCTGCCGTTACACCATCACACCACTCTTGTTAATCATTAATAAAATAAAACAATGGGCCTTTATATACTCCCAGTATTTTTATGCATGTAATGTCTGTGGGGGAATTACGAGACAATTACCGTATGCAGATTTGCAAAAAATTGTGATGTAGATTTGTTTTTGCCATTGCTATCTATTTTAAATGTAAGAATATTTAGTAGTTTAACTTGAATTGGTGACTTTGGAATCAAGTAGTAATGTAATGAACAATGTTTTCCATATACAACTTAATTCTCTGCAACACTTTTTTTACAGTACAGTTGTAGAAAAAATGTGATGTCTGTCCCCGTAGGATAACCCTTTGAAGAACCCTTTTTGGTTCCAGTTAGAACCCTTTTTGGGTTCTATGCAGGACCCTTTTCGCAGATGGTTCTACATGGAAACCAAAAGGGTTCTACGTGGAACCAAAAATTCTTCTCCCTGGAACCAAAATGGGTTATTCTATGGGGACAGCAATATAACCCTTTTGGAACACTTTTTTTCTAAGAGTAGGTAAGTCAGGTGGTCATTACCAAGTTATGATGAGGTCTTAACAATGACCAGTAGGCTACGTAATATTGCATATAATATAGTAGTCAGAATTATCACCAGCTGGTCAGATAGAGGTCACAATTATGACCAACTGTTTGTATGGTGGTGAGAAAAAGACATAATATTCTGGTCAGTAAAGAGACATCACAACCAGTTTGTGACCAGAATAAGGCGTCATAAAATAAGTAATAAAAAGACATCATACTGGCGTCTTTTCAACTAGGTTTTGCCCACTGGGAGTCAATGCATTTAAGCAGAATATCAAACTGCAATAATGTTGTAGTTTACACAAGCAGGTATAAGAATACTTTCAAGGGCATATTATTTCATTATAAATCTGATTATTTCACATGGCAATGTGGGAAGCTAATCAACTTCAAGATTGCGGTCTTGGGGATTAGTTTAGCAATAAATATGAAGCCTATTTTGCATTGTTTACCAAATATAATATCAGAAACTGTTCACCAATTAACCAAAAACAACATTGTAGCCTTATTAGAATGCCCCCAAAAGGTATTTTGTTTCGACGTGATTACTATGTGATTACCCCATGTGAGATGACTCCTTTCTCTACTGTCTCTGTGGCATCCCTCCGCGGTGTGTGGGCAATTAGCAGACCAGAGCAGCCCAACCCCGACTAGAACAAATCTGGGGGAAAAACTAGTTCCTCTAGAGTCGACAGAAGGGTTGCCTCCCACAATGTTACAAATGTTCCAGCATACATGTCTGTACAAGCACAGAGTTTCCAAACCCAGAGGCCCAACAGGCTAATACTTCCAAGAACTCCTCGTAAAACAGACTCAACAGCAGACCAGGGTTTATGGTGTCAACGAGAGAAGAGAAAAATGTGTCCTCAGATGTACATTTTCTAAACGTTTTAAGGCACAACCAACACTATCGTTAAAAAGTTTGGGGTCACACATTTTTTGGTCCATTAAAACAACATAAAATTGATCAGAAATACTGTGTAGACATTGTTAATGTTCTAAATGACCATTGTAGCTGGAAACTGCAGTTTTTTTATGGAATATCTACATAGGCGTTGTGTTAGCTAATCCAAGTTTATAATTTTCAAAGGCTAATTGATCATTAGAAAACACTTTTGCAATTATGTTAGTGTAACAGGGTTATATTGGTGATTCCACTTGCCACTTTATTGTTAAGCCAATGGGTTTTTGGTTTGAGTTTGTTTTGCCTTCACCTACTCAACATGGCATCTTATTGGCTGGTTTGCGTAGCTTGCTTACGAGGGGGGATGTTCCAGTTAGAATCGTCCCAGTGAACAAGCACCAAACCAGCGTGCGTGAGTGCAGAGTTGGATGGTGAGACGTGCATTGCATGACGTGCAATTTTGTGTCGTTCTTATCAGAATAAAGCTACATGACTGGTGCTACATGTTGGAGTTCCGTGTTGATGACTGATTGTACACAACGCAAGACGAGTACTGTTACAGTAGTGCCGTGACCGTTCTTCTGGATCGGATCATCCTTCGCTGGATTTCCATCTCAGAACTTCGCCGTGGTTGCCGTTGAAGAATCAGATAAGACGTTGCTGGTGCAGTTTATGGCGATATCGCATTTCGCCACAAGAGGGCGCCACTAAAACGTTTTATTATCGAAATTGATGAACTTTTGTGTTACTTGTTTAATTGCAATTCTAATGTATATCTGATATAAGTAGGGTGAGTTTTACCAGTGTACTAGATATAGGTTAGATTTTGACGTGAGGTTTAAAATATATATATATATATATATATATATACATGTTTTGCTATTTACATTTTTATTAGGGTGTTGATTTCCCATTGTTAAAATGGAAGGTGTTGGGAGAGGTAGGGGTTTCCTGTCATTTAATCTGTCACCATCTGTTGGTAGGGGTTCAGCCAAAATTCCAGTTACTTCTACACCTATGCCCAAACTGGAGGGTTTTGATGATAGGTTACCCATGGACACGCCCAAGGATGTGTATGAAAGAGTTTTGCCAAATACAGGGAGTGGGGAGGTCTCCATGGATTTGATAGCAGACATAGTACAGCAGATTGGTCATTCCATTGGGGAGAACATTGCCTCCTGTTTGGAGTCAAAGGCAATTGTTGGGCATGTTGGGGACAATGTTATGGGGAGTGTATGCAGCTCGAGGGGTATGGATGTGTCAGGCCTGAACCTGGTATTGAAGTCTGATATCAGGGAACCGGTGTACTTTCGGGGGGATGGCTCTGAAAAGTGCACAGTGCATGAGTGGGAGGATATGGTAATGGTTTACATGCGTAAGAGGGGCGTGTCTGTGATGGACCAAGCAGTTGAGGTTATGGGCAGGCTTATGGGAAGGGCCCGCGATGTTGTTAAAGTTGGCATACGCAGCAATCCCTCCATTGATTTATCTAAAGGCCCGAGTCCCATCTTTGACATACTGAAACAACATTTTAGTGACACTGTTTTTTCAAGCATGCCCCTTGCTGACTTTTATGCCACATTACCTCTGACTGATGAACAACCATTTGAATATTGGCTCAGACTGAACAGGGCTATGGAGGTTGCTGAAGATTGTCTAAAGAGACAAGGAAAAAGTGTTGAAGACCCATCTCGGGAGCTCACAGTCATGTTTATCAGACATTGCCCTAATGCTGAACTGTCGCTTATCTTTAAGTACAAGCCATTACAGCAGTGGACTGCTGCAGATGTTCATGAGAGGCTGGATGAATACAGGAGGGAGCGGAGGTACTCTCACTTATCTAAGTTGACCCCAGCCATCGCAACAATGAAGCAGGAAGTTGGTGCTGTCATGCCGATCACCATGCCTGCTGTGAGAACCCACATGGAAGTACCCAATACGTTGCCTGACCCAGCCCAGACTATTCAGGGCTCAGCTGAGCCGATGGAACGTATCCTTGCAATGCTGGAGCGTGTGCTGGAGCAGAGGCCACAACAGTCTGACCATAAGTTCCAAAAAGGGAATAGGAGCAAAGTGAAGTCTAATGGGCCATGGGATGTGTGTGGGGATGCCGGACATGATACTTACTTTCACTGCAGGGCCAATCACCTCTGCTTTCTTTGTCATGTAGCTGGCCACGCACGCTCTCAGTGCCCCAAGGCCGCAGCTCTGAGCACAGCTGGTGGAGTCCCTACAGTAATCACTGCTCAGCTTCCGGAAAACTAGTAGGCCTGTATGTAGAAGGGGAGAGTGTTGGGCCTTTTGTAGAGTCCCCATCAGTGAGAGCTGTTGATTTGGAGTCTGTATATAAAAGTGTTTGTGACGAAATGGAGACTGAGAAGAGTATCATAATGCAGAACACACAGAGACTTACCCCGTATGATGATTTATTCTATGCCAAGGTGTTAATAGAAGGAGAAGTAGAAGTGAGAGCTATGCTTGACAGTGGATCCATGGCTTGTACCTTGAGCTCTAGGGTCTTACCTGAACTGTTGCATGCAGGAGTGTTGAAAAGTCCATTATTGAGTCCTACAGAGGTAGTCTTGGTTGGTTGTGGTGGGTTGAAGACGAGGCCTTTGGGAGTATGTGAGCTGGAGATGGAGGTGTACGGATGTAGAGTGGCTGTGCCTACACTGGTGGTGGAAGGCCAGAGTGATGACCTCATCTTGGGCAGCAATCTCCTAAAGCACTTGATTCGCCACCTGAAGACGGATGGAGATCTCTGGAAGAGGGTTTATACTCCTGTGTGTGACGGGGGTGAGGAGAGCAAGCTAATCGATATGATGGCTAATGTGGAGAGATGGAGAGACAGTGAAGTACTTGACAAAGTTGGAACTGTGAGACTAAAAGGGGCTGTGACTCTAGAGCCTATGCAGGAGCACTTAGTCTGGGGCAGACTACGAAACACTCAGTCTATCTGCTGGCAGTGCTGTTGTCATTGAGCCCAGCAGTTCAAGGTCAACACCAAGGTCAATACTGGTAGGGAGGACAGTAGCTCTATTGCGGGGGGATGGGTGGCACCCTGTTAGAGTGATAAACCCTTCTCAGAAGACAGTGACATTGAGACGAAACGCCACTTTAGCCGATGTCTTTCCTTGCATGGCTCTAGAGGACTTTGACTGTTCGTGTGTGAATGATGATTCATCAGCAGCTTTCCAGCAGCAAGTGCAGAGAACGGCTGATATACTCACTGACTGCCAAGATGACTTGACACTGACTGACGGTTCCAGCCAACTTCACGATACTGACGGACCTGACAGTTCAAGCGACCCTGAGGTCTTACGTGACTTAGGTTTGACTGATATTGATGTCTCCTCCTGTCAAGCGTCTCCTGCTGGTAAGAAGAAACTCATCCAGCTCATAGCTGAGTACCAGTTTATTTTTTCCAGGCACAAGTTGGATTGTGGAAAAGCTTCCGGATGTCTTCACCGCATTCAACTGAGTGATGAGAAACCCTTTCGGATGCCCTACCGACACCTTTCACCAAATGATTATGAGAAGCTCAAACAAGCATTGAATGAGATGGAAGAACGTGATATCATAAGGAAGTCAAGTAGTGAGTTCGCCTCTCCCCTTGTCCTTGTATGGAAGAAGTCTGGAGACCTGAGACTCTGTACTGATTTTCGTTTGCCCAATGCTCGCACCATCAAAGACGCCCACCCACTCCCTCACCAGGCTGACGCGCTGGCTGCGTTAGGTGGAAATGCCTTTTTCTCGACAATGGACCTCACCTCTGGCTACTACAATGTGGAAGTGCATGAGGATGACCGGAGATTCACAGCTTTTACGTCGCCATTTGGATTGTACGAATACAATCGAATGCCACAGGGGTTATGTAATAGTCCTGCACCCTTTATGAGGATGATGCTAAACATCTTTGGGGATCAGAACTTTCTTAGCCTGCTGTGTTACCTTGACGATGTCTTGGTCTATGTGGCCACTGAAGATCTGGCTATACAGCGCCTGGAAATGGTTTTTGAGCGTCTCAAGGCTCACAACCTGAAGTTGGCGCCAAAAAAGTGTAACTTTCTGCAGAGGTCTGTGAAGTTTCTGGGGCATATCATTAGTGTGGATGGTGTAGCTACAGACCCTGAGAAGGTGAGGGCCATTACAGGAGTAACAGAAGCTGATCTGATGAAAGATGGCACTGACATTCCATCTCAGAAGAAATTGAGGTCATTCCTTGGGATGGTGGTGTATTATCAACAGTTCATTGAAGGTTGCTCGACCATTGCAAAGCCTCTCTTTGGATTGACTACTGGACACAAGGCTCCATGCTGGAAAAAGAAGCGAAGCTCACCTGTCAGGAAGTTGACGGCTGCCGACTGGACAACAGAATGCAGACAGGCCTTATTCCAGCTAAAGCAAGCCTTACTGGACCAGGTTTTGTTGGCCCACCCCAACTTCGAAAAACCCTTTCTACTCTCGGTGGATGCATCCAGCAATGGCTTAGGTGCTGTGCTATCTCAGGTGCAGGAACCGGGAACTACAGCGAGACCTATAGCCTTCGCGAGCAAGTCCCTCAGTTATGCACAGTCGAGGTATCCTGCGCACAGGCTCGAGTTCTTTGCCATGAAATGGGCTATCTGTGACAAGTTCCACCACTGGCTACGGGGACAGCAGTTCACGGTATGGACGGATAATAATCCCTTGACATACATTCTGACCAAAGCAAAGCTTGATGCTTGTGAACAGAGATGGGTCGCCAAGCTAGCACCGTACGAGTTTGACATCAAGTACATCCCTGGAAAAATAAATGTTGTTGCAGATGCTTTGAGCAGAGAGCCCTTCGCCTGACAAGGGTTCCGTACGAGACCTTACTAGCTGAAGCCGACGCTGTGCGCACAGACAGAGTGCAAGATGTGTTTCGCTGGTCCAGCCACCCCTTTGACAAAGCCTCTGACTCCAACGAAGTGGTCATTAGCTGTCAGGCTACTGTTGACCCCCCATCTGGTGCTTTATCAAGACATGAATTTGCAGCTGTTCTTCATTCACACAGGTGCTGGGTGGGGGAAGTGGGCTCACATGCACTGCTGTTGCCACAGCTCCCACAGGCTGTTATGCCATCAGAGCAGACCGATGTCGATGTTCTGCCACACGACCTACTGATGAGTAAGCAGCGTGATGACAACGTGATCAGCAAAGTCATCTTCTTTGTGGAGAGGGGGAGAAGACCATCCCGGAGAGAGCGTGCCCATGAGAGTGTTGAGGTTTTGTGTCTTCTCAGAAGTTGGGACAAGTTGACCATGAAGATGGGTGTACTGTATCGTGTTTCGAAGAATGTGGTTACAAAGAGGAAAATGTATCTGTATGTGGTTCCAGCCTCCATGAAAGCAATGGTGTTGAAGGGTGTCCATGATGAAGCTGGCCACCAGGGCCAACAGAGAACAGTCTACCTGACAAGACAAAGCTTATGTGAAGTGCTGCAGGAGATGCGTGGTGAGCAAGACTCCTGATCCGGAAGCAAGAGCTCCTCTTGAGAGCATAATAACAACTGAGCCTCTTGAACTAGTGTGCATAGACTTCTGGTCTGCAGAAGATTCTTCAAACAAATCCTTGGATGTGCTCGTTGTTACTGACCACTTTACCAAATTGGCTCATGCCTTCTTGTGTCCGAACCAGTCTGCTAAGTCAGTAGCTCATCAGTTGTGGAACAACTATTTCTGTGTCTACGGGATGCCTCAACGTATACACTCAGACCAGGGAGCCAACTTTGAGAGCGCTTTAATAGCCGAACTGTTGAGTGTTGCAGGCGTTCAGAAGTCTCACACCACGCCGTACCATCCGATGGGGAACGGGTCCTGCGAAAGGATGAATAGGACTTTGGGAAATATGATCCGGGCCCTGCCAACGAGAGCAAAGCACAGATGGCCTCAGGCGCTGAAGTCCCTTACGTTTGCATACAATTGTACAATCCACGAGACCACAGGCTTTGCCCCTTTTCTGCTAATGTTTGGGAGGACGCCAAGACTGCCTGTTGACATAGTCTTTGGCTCTGTCATAGAGAACCCAGAAGTTGTCGACTATGACCAGTTTGTTCAGTCTTTGAGGAGAGATCTGAAAGAAGCCATGAATGCAGCACAGGCATCTGCAGCGAAGCAGTTGAAGAGGCATGCTGACCTTTATGACAGAAGAGTCAGAGGAGCACCAGTGGAGATTGGGGATCGAGTATTGCTGGCTAACAAGGGGGAGCGGGGAAAGCGGAAGCTCGCTGACCGTTGGGAGGATACTGTCTACCTTGTCACTGGATTGAATGCTGACAGTCACACTTTTAAGATTCAGAACAGCTCCACTGGACGGGAGAAGACGGTACATCGCAACCTAATAATGCCAGTCAACTTTCTTCCTCTTCCCCATGCTGCTGTTGAGGAGGGAACAGACATGTCTGGATTAACAGAGTCTGAGGACATGAATGACAGCCTTGTGGTCTCAGCTGCCATGGACACTGCAGTGGATGATGGTACTGAGTACAGAACCAGAGTGTGGGTGTCAGAGTTGTCTTCTGAAGGAACAGGTGACACAAGCTTGGAGGGTGATGTGCGATCCTTGGATGCTCAGGATATTCCACCTTTGGATTCCGTGGATGATATACTGCAGCTGGAAGGTCTGCCTCGATCAGAGAGTCTTCAAGAATCTGACCGAGACTGTAACAGTGTAGTGAGTGAGCTAATTGACCAGTCTGCTTACGATATCTGTACTGACCTACCAAACGCGGACCATTCCTTACCTGATCAGTTACGTACTGATTGTGTTGACGGACACACTATTGCAACAGTACACAACACTGTTACCCCTTATACAGTTGAAGGTAGTTGGGGTCATATTAGGTCAAGGGCAGGAAGGCTAGTTAAACCAGTGTCAAGACTGATTGAGATTATGAATCAGCAGAAAGTTAGCTCTTGAAGGTTAAATATGTGAATAGAGGGTCAATGGTATTGACATCTTTTATTTGTTTTGCTTTTACATCATTGTGACCATGATTAGAGGTTGCAGGATGGTAATGTGACGGATATGATAAAGTCTCTTATGGTGGTTTATTTTATTACTTGGATGTTTTAAAGTCACCGAGTGTACTTATTAACATGTGACAGGCATGTTTACCTATGAGGGCTAAGGGGTTTGATCAACTGCTTTTCACTCTAATTCTCAAGGAGAATAGTCTAATGACTGGAATATTTAGTGACTGATTTAAAGCAGGGTCTGCATCCTTGATATACACAGCTTTACCTTTTAGTTTTCTCTATTAGGTAGTATATATATATATTTTTGTTTCTTCTTCTCTGGATTATTCTGTACATATGTTGAGTGTCTCTGTATCTGGTATGTTTGCACAGTGCCGTTTTGTATTTTGTTATTTTTCTTGGCAAGTGGAATTCAGTAAGTGGGAGTGTAACAGGGTTATATTGGTGATTCCACTTGCCACTTTATTGTTAAGCCAATGGGTTTTTGGTTTGAGTTTGTTTTGCCTTCACCTACTCAACATGGCATCTTATTGGCTGGTTTGCGTAGCTTGCTTACGAGGGGGATGTTCCAGTTAGAATCATCCCAGTGAACAAGCACCAAACCAGCGTGCGTGAGTGCAGAGTTGGATGGTGAGACGTGCATTGCATGACGTGCAATTTTGTGTCGTTCTTATCAGAATAAAGCTACATGACTGGTGCAACATGTTGGAGTTCCGTGTTGATGACTGATTGTACACAACGCAAGACGAGTACTGTTACATTAGCACAGCTGACAACTGTTGTTCTGATTAAAGAAGCAATAAAACTGGCCTTCTTTAGACTAGTTAATTATCTGGAGCATCAACATTTGTGGGTTCGATTACAGGCTCAAAATGGCCAGAAACAAAGAACTTTCTTCTGAAACTCGTCAGTCTATTCTTGTTCTGAGAAATGAAGGCTATTCCATGCGAGAAATTGCCAATAAACTGAAGATCTTGTACAACGTTGTGTACTATTCCCTTCACAGAACAGCACAAATGGGCTCTAACCAGAATAGAAAGAGGAGTGGGAGACATAGGTGCACAGCTGAGCAAGAGGACAAGCATATTAGTGTCCAGTTTGAGATACAGACACCTCACAAGTCCTCAACTGGTAGCTTCATTAAACAGTACCCTCCTGGGACAGGAGCAGAGTGAAGGGTTTCCAAACATCCACTACAGTTCTTCACCATGTTTTCTATCTGTTCATTCAGAAATGGCTCCTTGCGAGCAGCTTCATTTTGACAATTCCAACATGACCTTCAATGTAGTTGCTGCAAAACCTGATGTTTGCATTTATGGGGTATCATGACTCTCATTCCCCACATCAAACATCCTTGGTACGTTGTCATTTCATTTCTCCACTGGAAATACAGTCAGCTCCTTTCTGCCTGTAGTGTATACTTTTGACAAGCTCATGTCTTTCCTAGTCTTCCGTTTGATAACTGTTCTTGTGACAGATAGTGCCTTGAGCTGAGAGGTGTGGAAAATGTCCACTGCATCCACACTCCTTTGCCTTTCTCTTGTACAGGGCAGTCTGGATAATCCTTCTGCAGTTGTGTGGAGGGACGACGGCTTAAACTCAATGTCATGCATATGACTGGCAAGAAACAAGGCGTATCGCTGTAACCTGGCCGCTGTCATTCCCGGAATGCCTTTCTTTGGACTGAAAATGGAAATCAACGACTGGTGATCCGTAACCTGTGTGAATCGCTTGCCATATGTGTGGAATTTCTTAATGCCCCACACTAGCGGCAGTGCTTTTTTGATGATTTGTGAGTAGTTATTCTCTGTATCATTCAATGTTCGTGACGGAAATACCACTTGCCTCCCTGACCCATCTTTCAGTGTGTGTGAAGCCATAAGAGGACACATCACAAGCCAACTTAAATGGCAGTCTGGGGTCGTAATGTCACGCTGGTATAAAGGATTTGGAGACAGGCACAGGAATACACAATGTGTTTTTTTAATACACCCAAAACAAACACGTATACCAAAACACTGGGCTGTACCCAAACAAGAGAGCGAGGGTAAACCTCGTTGAACGAATCGGGATGATACCCGTAATACACAATATATAAAACACACAGCATAACAGCTGCACCAACGCATAGGCACTCACTCAACCAACAAACATGGGAACAATAATCGACAGGACAATGATAAACCAAGGACACACTTATACAATTACAAATCACTGGGAATAGGGGCCAGGTGTGCATAATGAAAGTTCTGGAGGGATCCATGACACATAATGCATCAGAACCTGTTCAGATGTGATGATCCGTTTTGCCTCAAGAAACACATTTTCACACTGTTCTGTCCACTGCCATGTCCTATTATTTTCCAGGAGCTGATTGAGAGGCTGGAGTACTGCTGAAAGGTTTGGGAGGAATCTTCTGTAGTAATTAATCAGTCCCTTGAAAGATCTCACTTCTGTGATATTTTGTGGTCGTGGTGCCTGTACCACTGCATTGATTTTTTCCCCCTATGTTTTGTGCAATCCATTGCGGTCGATTTCATGTCCACAGAACAACATCTTGTCTTTGAAGAGCTCACATTTCTGTAAGTTTGCCTGTAACCCATACTCTTTCAGTCTTCTCAGGACCTCTCCCACGGTAGCCAGGCGCTCTTTGTCAGTGTGTCCTGTTATGATCATGTAATCCAGAATACACTGGGTTCCTTGGATTCCTTGCAAAATCTGATCAATAGCTTGTTGCCAAATGGCTGGGGCCAATGCAATGCCAAAAGCCATGCGGTCTTTATCTTTGTGTGTGTTTATTGTCAGGTATTGTTTGGAACTCTCTTCACCCGGCAGCTGCAGGTAAGCCTGTTTCAGGTCGATTTTACTGAAGTGTTTCCCACCAGCTAGTGCAGCAACGATGTCATTCAGACGTGGCAGGGGGTATTGGTCCACATGCAACATTGAATTCACAGTTACCTTGAAGTCCCCACACATTCTAACAGACCCATCTTTCTTTACAATAGGAACAATGGGTGTGGCCCATTCGCTTCTGTCCACTTCCGTCAGGATCCCTGTATCCTGCAAGCGATCGATTTCCGCTTCCACCTTTGGTCTCAGGGAGTATGGAACAGATCTGGCTTTGCAGAATTTTGGGGTTGCGTCATATCTCAGTACAAGTTTGGCTGTGAAGCCCTTCACTGTTCCCATCTGTTCAGTGAAGGGCTTCACAGCCAAACTTGTACTGAGATATGTATGCTTCTGGGCCAATTAAACTCAGCAACGCTGGTACTATCTTGTTATCAGCAATGTCGTTTGCATAGAAGTACTGTTCCAGTCATTCAATGTATGTTGCCCAGTTTTGTAAGTTGCCCAGTTTTCTTACATGTCATCAAAAACATATATTTTCCCGATGCTAGCCATTCTCTTTACCTCCGGCTCTACGGGTCTTTGATCTGCCGCCTCGTTCTTGTCAGCTCTTCCCTCATCGTCACTGCTTGCTAGCTGTTGTGCTACAGGGTCAAAACCTTCCTTTCTTTCTACAAGCTCCAACTGCAATCGTGATGCACACTGCAGGTAATCATCCTCGTCGCCATTGTAGTGTCTTAGCTCTTATTACTTATTTATATAATAAGAAAGACTCTGAATACAAGGAAGTGAACTGGAGCTTCACATTTAATAAAATGAGTTAGTACCAGAATAACATAGAACAACACTGCGCATGACCACGGCTGCTCCATTCTTAAAGGGGGCATCAGTAATTAACAGAACATAACAACTACTAAATGTATAAAGTGATAATTTTTAACATTAGTATTTTTTTTTATACAAAAAACAACTAAATTTGATTGATACAATCAGTCTTGTTTCTCATGGTCTGAGAGTCCAAGCGAACTGTCACGTGCCTTTTACTGATGAGTGGCTTCCGTCTGGCCATTCTAGCATTAAGGCTTGATTGATGGAGGGCTGCAGAGATGGTTGTCCTTCTGGAAGGTTCTTCTATCTCCACAGAGGACCTCTGGAGCTCTGTCAGAGTGACCAGTGGGTTCTTGGTCACCTCCCTGACCAAGGCCCTTCTCCCCTGATTGCTCAGTTTGGTGAACTTCTTCCATTTAAGAATGATGGAGGCCACTGTGTTCATGGGGACCTTCAATTCTGTGGAAATGTTTTAGTACCTTTCCCCAGATCTGTGCCTTGACACAATCCTGCCTTGGAGCTCAAAGGACAATTGTTTCTACCTCACGGCTTGGTTTTTGCTCTGGCATGCATTCTCAACTGTGGGACCTTATATAGACAGGTGTGTGCCTTTCCAAATCATGTCCAATCAATTTAATTTTCTACAGGTGGACTCCAATCAAGTTGTAGAAACATCTCAAGGATGATCAATGGAAACAGGATGCACCTGAGCTCAATTTCGAGTCTCATAGCAAATGGTCTGAACACTTATGTAAAAAAGGTATTTTTGTTTATCATTTTTAAGACATTTGCAACACTTATAACATTTGCAACATTTTTGCTTTGTCATTATGGGGTATTGATGAGGAAAACATTTTAATTAAATTAATTTTAGAATACGGCTGTAATGTAACAAAATGTGGAAAAAGGGAAGGGGTCTGAATACTTTTCTGAATGCACTGTACCTTGTATAATATTAGTTTTAGGACATTTTTGCCAGTTTAACTAGCTAGATTATTACGATTCACATATATAGCTGATCATTATTAAGTAAAACATTTTCTTTGTGTATATCTTATTTAGTCTATTGTTGCCATTGTCCTGGCTGGAAGAAGGTTCAGTGAATGGGGAGGTCAATCGCGAGGTAGGGGGAGTGCGAGTGCTTCTCAAATGTATTGTTTTATGCATTCTCCACACTCTCGTCCTCACAAGAACGTACTCATGGCCGGAGAATGCATGAGAGTTTAGAGCACGGTAGCATGCATATTGAGAAACACCCAGGGTGTTCAGAAAGTATTCACACCTCTTGACTTTTTTTTAAATCAACGATCTACAGAAAATATTCTGTAATGTCAAAGAGGAAGGTGTATACAGTACCAGTCAAAAGTTTGAACACACCTACTTATTCAAGGGTTTTTCTTTATTTTTACAATTTTCTACATTGTAGAATAATAGTGAACACATTAAAAATATTAAATAGCACACATAGAATCATGTAGTAACCAAAGAAGTGTTAAACAAATCAAAACATCTTTTATATTTGAGATTCTTTAAAGTAGCCACCCTTTGCCTTGATGAAATCAGAAGACTGGATAGTAATTTGACAGCTTTGCACACTCTGTGCATTCTCTCAACCAGCTTCACCTGGAATGCTTTTCCAACAGTCTGGAAGGAGTTCCCACATACACTGAGCACCTGTTGGCTGCTTTTCCTTCACGCTGTGGTACATCTCATCCCAAACCATCTCAATTGGGTTGAGGTCGGGTGATTGTGGAGGCCAGGTCATCTGATGCAGCACTCCGTCACTCTCCTTCTTGGTCAAAAAGCCCTTATACAGCCTGGAGGTGGTAGCCATGCTGGTTAAGTGTGCCTTGAATTCTAAATAAATCAATCGCAGACAGTATCACCAGCAAAGCACCCAATAACCATTCCACCTCCTCCTCCATGCTACATATGCAGAGATCATCTGTTCACCTACTCTTCATCTCACAAAACACGGTGGTTGTGACCAAAAATCACAAATTTGGACTCATCAGGCCAAAGGACAGATTTCCACCGGTCTAATGTTCATTGCTCGTGTTTCTTGGCCCAAGCAAATCTCTTCTTCTTATTGGTGTCCTTTAGTAGTGGTTTCTTTGCAGCAATTTGACCACGAAGGCCTGATTAACGCAGTCTCATCTGAACAGTTGATATTGAGATGTGTCTGTTACTTGAACTCTGTGAAGCATTTAATTTGGGCTGCAATCGGAGGTACAGTTAACTCTAATGAACTTATCCTCTGCAGCAGAGGTAACTCTGGGTCTTCCTTTCCTGTGACGGTCCTCATGAGAGCCAGTTTCATCATAGCGCTTAATGGTTTTTGCGACTGCACTTGAAGAAACTTTCACAGTACTTGACATTTTCCGTATTGACTGACCTTCATGTCTTGAAGTAATGATGGACTGTCGTTTCTCTTTGCTTATTTGAGCAGTTCTTGCCATAATATGGACTTGGTATTTTACCAAATAGGGCTATCTTTTTTATACCACCCCTAAAAAAAGCTCAAAATGGCTCAAAACAGGGCTGCCAGTATAGCTCTTCACTGCTCTATCCGTATGAATATTATCCAAATGCATCAGAATCTCTCACGACTTCACGTTAAAAACAAATTACTATCCAGTCTTCTGATTTTCTTCAGGAATGTTATATTTAAAAATAATAATAATAATTTTAGGCCAGTTAGTACATACTAGCAACATGCATAACCACCAAAACAGACAGGCAAATTCAGGGCAGCTAAGACAACCCAAGCCAAGGACAAATCACCAAACCTCTTAAGTCTACCCCTTCCTTTTTCGAACATTCTGTTAAAAATCGCGCAACTTTTCAGCGTCCTGCTACTCATGCCAGGAATATAGTATATGCATATGATTAGTATGTGTGGATAGAAAACACTCTGAAGTTTCTAAAACTGGTTAAATCACGGCTGTGACTATAACAGATCGTGTGTTTCATTGAAAAACGCAAGAAAAACTGCTCTCTGAAAGCTAAAAATAATTTCCATAAGTCACTTTCATGGGATGTTAAAAGGGGACAAAATTTAATATCGACCTGCATGCAATTCATACAAATTCCACACGATGTCGCCATTGTCGTCATTTTCAATTGAATTTTTTGTTGGAAAATCCAACTATCTGGATTCCGTTTCTTCCGGTCTCCACCAGGATGCTTTGAATGTGGACATTGGCAGCCATTGATTTGCAGACGAGGAGCTATTGAATATACATCGCCCTGTAATCATTTTGATAGATTATAAACGTTTACTAATACCTACAGTTGGATTACAAAAGGATTTCGAAGTGTTTTGTGAAAGTTTATCGTCAACTTTTTTAATTATAAAAAATGACGCAGCGTTTAAAAACGATGTTTTTTTCTGAATGACACAGCTTCCATAGAAAGCTATTTTGGGTATATATGGACCGATTTAAACGAAAAAAAGACCCAATAGTGATGTTTATGGGGCATATAGGAGTGCCAAGAAAGAAGCTCGTCAAAGGTAATGAATGTTTTATATTTTATTTCTGCGTTTTGTGCAGCGCCGGATAAGCAAAGTCTTTGTTTACGTCGCATTCAGGCATTTTGAGGTGTTGCATGCTATCAGATAATAGCTTCTCATGCTTTCGCCGAAAAGCATTTTACTTGTGAATTTGATCAAGGTTTGAGTTTTAACGAGTACATTTAGCATTTAGCGTAGCGCATTTGCATTTCCAGGTGCCTAGTTGAGACATATGCGTCTCAAGTAGAATCAAGAAGTTAAATTTACAGTTTTATATAGAGCCATAGCTGAATGGAACTCTTTACCAATCTATATTTCTCAGGTTAAAAGTAAATCCACCTTAAAACAAATTATAACACCTAATGTGATAGACCATATGACCAGACAGGAAATAGAAAGCATCAACTGAATGTTAAATGTGTTTCCTGTCAGGTATTTTAATTGTCTGTATTGTCTACTTGAATGTTTGAAGTCTAGATATGTGGTTGTTTGTAATGTCTTGTTAATTGGTGTTGGACCCCAGGAAGATTAGCTAGCGTTATGGCGTTAGCTAATACGGATCCTAATAAAAATTACAAATGACAAATTACCTTGTCACAACACTTTTTTGCTTACTCCATGATTCCATATGTATTATTTCATAGTTTTGATGTCTTCACTATTATTCTACAATGCAGAAAATAGTAAAAAATTAAGAAAAACAATTGAATGAGAAGGTATGTCCCAACTTTTGACTGGTACTGTATATAAGAATTTTGAATAAGTAAACCCATATTCTTTATCCAACAGGCTGTAGATGCCAGGCTGAGAGAGAAGACGTTAAGTGACAGGACAGGGGATATTACAGTCACTTTTGTTAATAATTCAGAATGAATAGTCTTGGTCCTAGTTGCTAATGGTCTTCTGAGCTGGCTGGGCTACTGGGTCCACTACAGGCTATGTCAGGTCAACAACTGCCAAGAAACAAAGTAAGCCTGCAGGATCCCTGTCAAAAGAAACTACTAAACCTATATGGCCAACAGATGTCTTCTAGAGGCAACTGACAAGACCTGCCGGTACTCTGTGCCACTCTTTTTTTTCTCTGTGTCCGAACCAATGTTTGTTATGCAATTGTCGGGGCCTTTCTCACACAGACAGATACGACATCGGGCGTAAGAGAATCAAATCAAATGTATTTATCAGCTGATATCTCAAAGTGCTGTACAGAAACCCAGCCTAAAACCCCAAACTGCAAGCAATGCAGGTGTTGAAGCACGTTGGATAGGAAAAACTCCCTAGAAAGGACAAAACCTAGGAATAAACCTAGAGAGGAACCAGGCTATGAGGGGTGGCCGGGTGGAGACTATAGCAGAACATGGCCAAGATGTTCAAATGTTGCTAAATGACCAGCATGGTCAAATAATAGGTCTGGGACAGGTAGCACGTCCAGTGGACAAGTCAGGATTCCATAGTCGCAGGCAGAACAGTTGAAACTGGAGCAGCAGCACGGCCAGGTAGACTCGGGACAGCAAGGGGTCATCATGTCAGATAGTCCTGAGGCATGGTCCTAGGGCTCAGGTCCTCTGAGAGAGAGAAAGAAAGAGATAATTAGAGAGCATACTTAAATTCACACAGGACACCGGATAAGACAGGAGAAGATATAACAGATATAACAAACTGACCCTAGCCCCCCGACACATAAACTACTGCAGCATAAATACTGGAGGCTGAGACAGGAGGGGTCAGGAGACACTGTGGCCCCATCCGATGATACCCCCGGACAGGGCCAAACAGGAAGGATATAAGCAAATTACGGACTCCTCTTTAAATCTGCGTATTCCTTCAAAGCTCAGTTGTCCTGAGTCCGCACAACTCTGCCAGGACCTAGGATCAAGAGAGACGCTCCAGTGTTTTAGTACTATATCTCTTGACACAATGATGAAAATAATCGTGGCCTCTAAACCTTCAAGCTGCATACTGGACCCTATTCTAACTAAACAACTGAAAGAGCTGCTTCCTGTGCTTGGCCCTCCTATGTTGAACATAATAAACGGCTCTCTACCCACCGGATGTGTACCAAACTCACTAAAAGTGGCAGTAATAAAGCCTCTCTTGAAAAAGCCAAACTTTGACCCAGAAAATATAAAAAACTATCGGCCTATATCGAATCTTCCATTCCTCTCAAAAATTTTAGAAAAGGCTGTTGCGCAGCAACTCACTGCCTTCCTGAAGACAAACAATGTATACGAAATGCTTCAGTCTGGTTTTAGACCCCATCATAGCACTGAGACTGCACTTGTGAAGGTGGTACATGACCTTTTAATGGCATCAGACCGAGGCTCTGCATCTGTCGTCGTGCTCCTAGACCTTAGTGCTGCTTTTGATATCTTCAACCACCAACGTACCATCCTGAGACAAGGCCGAGTATAGCCCACAAAGATCTCCGCCACGGCACAACCCAAGAGGGAGCGCCAACCCAGACAGGAAGATCACATCAGTGACTCAACCCTCTCAAATGACGCACCCCTCCTAGGGACGGCATGAAAGAGCACCAGTAATCCAGTGTCTCAGCCCCTGTAATAGGGTTAGAGGCAGAGAATCCCAGTGGAAAGAGGGGAACCGGCCAGGCAGAGACAACAAGGGCGGTTCGTTGCTCCAGAGCCTTTCCGTTCACCTTCACACTCCTGGGCCAGACTACACTCAATCATATGACCCACTGAAGAGATGAGTCTTCAGTAAAGACCGAGTTTGCGTCTCTCACATGGGTAGGCAGACCATTCCATAAAAATGGAGCTCTATAGGAGAAAGCCCTGCCTCCAGCTGTTTGCTTAGAAATTCTAGGGACAATTAGGAGGCCTGCATCTTGTGACGTGTACGTGTAGGTATGTACGGCAGGACCAAATCAGAGAGATAGGTAGGAGCAAGCCAATGTAATGCTTTGTAGGTTAGCAGTAAAACCTTGAAATCAGCCCTTGCCTTGACATGAAGCCAGTGTAGGGAGGCTAGCACTGGAGTAATATGATCCAATTTTGGGGTTCTAGTCAGGATTCTAGCAGCCTTATTTAGCACTAACTGAAGTTTATTTAGTGCTTTATCCGGGTAGCCGGAAAGTAGAGCATTGCAGGAGTCTAACCTAGAAGTAACAAAAGCATTAATTAATTTTTCTGCATCATTTTTGGACAGAAAGTTTCTGATTTTTGCAATGTTACGTAGATGGAAAAAAACTGTCCTTGAAACAGTCTTGATATGTTCGTCAAAAGAGAGATCAGGGTCCAGAGTAACGCCGAGGTCCTTCACAGTTTTATTTGAGAAGACTGTACAACCATTAAGAGTAATTGTCAGATTCAACGTAAGATCTCTTTGTTTCTTGGAACGTAGAACAAACATCTCTGTTTTGTCCGAAAGTAAACGGCCTATTTCTCAGGACCAGATGCTAGAATATGCATGTAATTGACAGATTAGGATAGAAAACACTCTAAGGTTTCCAAAACTGGAAACCAGTTTATTGGAAACCTTTATTTAGAAAAATGAGCCAGAAAGATAACATCGCGTCAGGTGGTCACATGAGTTTTGCTCGCGCAACAGAGTTTGGACAGCTACTGTTTTTCCCTCTCCTACTGATAAAGACATTTGCGGTTGATATATTATTGATTATATATTTTAAAAACAACCTGAGGATTGATTATAAAAAACGTTTGACATGTTTCTGTGGACATTACGGATATTATTTGGAATTTTCGTCTGCGTGGTCGTGACCGCTCTTTCCTGTGGATTTCTGAACATAACGCGCCAAACAAACGGAGGTATTTGGATATAAAAATAATCTTTATGGAACAAAAGGAACATTTGTTGTGTAACTGGGAGTCTCGTGAGTGAAAACATCCGAAGATCATCAAAGGTAAACGATTAATTTGATTGCTTTTCTGATTTTCGTGACCAAGCTACCTGATGCTAAGTGTACTTAATGTTTTGTCATGCGATCGATAAACTTACGCAAACGCATGGATTGCTTTCGCTGTAAAGCATAATTTCACAATCTGAGACGACAGGTGGATTAACAAAAGGCTAAACTGTGTTTTGCAATATTGCACTTGTGATTTCATGAATATATTTTTTTGGGGTAATATTATGTGAATGTGGCGCTATGCTATTCAGCGGTTGTTGATGACAATTACCCCGCTAAAGGGATGGTAGCGTCAAGAAGTTAAAAGTAGAAAGTTTGCAGCCATCCACTTCCTTATGTCTGAAACACAGGCTTCTAGCGAGGGCAATTTTGGGGCTTCACCATGTTTCATTGAAATGTACAGCTGTGTGTCATCCGCATAGCAGTGAAAGTTAACATTATGTTTTCGAATTACATCCCCAAGAGGTAAAATATATAGTGAAAACAATAGTGGTCCTAAAACGGAACCTTGAGGAACACCGAAATTTACAGTTGATTTGTCAGAGGACAAACCATTCACAGAGACAAACTGATATCTTTCCGACAGTTAAGATCTAAAGCATGCCAGAACTTGTCCTTGTAGACCAAGAGAAGACCACTGTGTGTTCATGAACAGGAACCCAGACTGAGATCCCAGCCACTTTATGGTGGACTTCTCTGAAGTTGAAATTACGTCACTTGAGGGTGAGTTCCCAGGTAAACAATAGCATCCAATGAAACATAATGGTATTCTTATTAGAATGTGGTATTCAGGATTTATCACTTGCTAATGATAAAGATGACGCAACATCCCATATCATTTTTTGTAAGACTGGTATCTTTATCTTATCTAATTGGACTTTTGTCTAACACGATCCAAGGTAATGCTCTGTGACTTCCATAGAGAGAAGGCCTGGGTTGAGTGGATGAGGAAGAAGGACAACGGACATGGCAAACACACTTAAACGGTCCTTGGTCTTCTCCGTAGAATTGCCAGGCTTTTATGGTTGTCACGTTCGTCGAATGGGAAATGACTGGACCAAGGTGCAGCGTGGTAAGCGTACGTTTACTTTATTTAGAATGTCGCCAAAAAAAACAAGAAACAACAAAAACAAACGTGCCGCTTACTAGGGCTATACAGGCCACTAACAAAGACAACTACCCACAAATACCCACAACTACCCACAACTACCCACAAATACAAAAGGAAAAAAAGCTGCCTAAGTATGATTCCCAATCAGAGACAACGATAGACAACGATAGACAACTGTTCCTGATTGAGAACCATACCCGGCCAAAACATAGAAACAGAAAACATAGAAATAAAGAAACTAGAATGCACACCCTAGTCACACCCTGGCCTAACCAAAATAGAGAATAAATGCCTCTCTATGGCTAGGGCGTGACAATGGTTGAGTTGTGAGGAAAATTAACATGTTTACCTGCTTTGTTTAATATTAATAGTTAACAATTATATATACTCAACAAAAAGTAAGACATTTCTGTTCAACTAATGCTGTGTTTTTAACAGGGTGAATATTCCAGCTCCCTGCAGCTAGTTTAGGCGTGTGGTCAAGGACATGGGTTACTTGGAAATAGGGGTATCTGAAGCTGACAATTGATTTAATGGGTTGGAGATAAAACCTACAGCATGAATTGCATAGTGTTTGTGTAATGTAAGGTACCAGGGAGAGATGGCTCAGGTATGGATAACGATGAGAGTAACCTTGTCTAGGGGCCAAACTCTTGTTTCTGTACAATAAGAACAGTCTTCATAGAAAATTATGTCTGGGGGATATTCCTTTTTCCTTTATCAAGTTTAACCTTGTGACCCATTCCACACATCTGCTGTTTGTCATGTAGACTAAGGGGGAGTATCGTTGCTATGAAATATCTTTGTATTCTTTGCATGTCAGGCTGTTCGATCCAACAGTCAAGAGTGTTGGGTTGACTAGCTTCATTATTTCAATAATTAATCAATATTATATAAAGATGATTGTTTGAAGAAGTGACAAAGTCTCTCTCAGTATGAATTGTATGAATCTCAGTATGAATTGAGAGAGACCATGACACTGAACTGAAATACAGCAGACCGTGGATTGAGAACCCAAGGCTAAGGGGTTTGGTTCTCTCACAAATGGTTGCCACAAGCTCAGGTTTGAAATTGATTTAGGTCTAACTTTATAGTGTAACAGGCTGGTTAATTATTGATTGTTAAAGTTCATTCATATGTAATTCATTATTATGAGTATCCTGTTTGACAATTAGGTTTATCAGTTTAAGGCTCTTTATGGGGCAAACAAAAGCTTAAGAACATGCGAAACATCCAGGTACTTTTTGCAGGTGCTGGAGTTGATGGTGACTTCATGGGAAATAAAAAGGAAAACGCCACACACTGCTGCTCATGCTCCACACAAGAGCATGATGCCACCTATACCAGGCAGGCCCATTGTGAGTTGTAACGGATCTCTGACAGAGAATATCTCTAACTTTGTAGACCATTTTGTGAAACTCTGGGTGATTTCTCTTCCCACGTACACCAGAGACTCTATTGATTTTATTAATCTCCTGAAATCTGTGGACCAGATTACTAACATCCCCCACCAGTGCAGCCAAGAGGCCCTCAAATTATACCTCAATGAGCGTCCACCTAATGCTCTTCCCATCACCAATTGTATTGTGAACTGGTACTAACCTCACAATTATTTTCTCTTCAGTGGAGACTTTTTCTTCCAGACCAAAGGAAGCAATGGGGAGCACTATGCCTCCTAATTATGCTAACCTATATCTAGGGTTGTGCTGATTCCAGACCTTAACCCTTTTCTCTCCAAAATTCTCCTAATTCTGAGATACTTGCATGACATTTTCGTGATCTATACAGGGACCCAGAAAGAACTCTTGAAATTCCATGCTTATCTAAACTCTAAGAATGAGCACCTTCGATTCACCATTAACTATGACCTATCCCAAATCAGTTTTCTTGATGTGATGGTTATTAAGGACACAATCTCCCTCTCTACTGATCTTTAATTGGAAACCTACGGACAGGAACACCCTCTTTAGAGGTGACAGTAACCATTCACGTCCACTTATTAAAAGTCTCCCTGTAAGTCATTTTAGCCACATTAGAATAATATGCAGCTCTGATGCTTCTTATCAGATACAAAACCTCACACAAAGGTTTAAGGATAGAGAGTACAAAGATATGCCAATGATAGCTTTGAAGGGCTAACACAGTTGGAAAGCCTTCAAACAAAAGTAAAACATTAAGCAGAATGTGTCCCCTCATGCTTCACCCAATACTCACCATTGGGGGAGGCATTTAAGGACAGGAAGCACTGGGACATTACTGATACTGACCCACATTTGAAACCAGTCTTTAAGTATCCCCCACGTATGGTCTTTAAAAGACCCCCAGTGTGGTCAAATCTGATTATCCACCAGAGAAAATGGAAACTTTCTTGGACAAGGTTTCAGAGGATAATTACAAATGTGGCCAATGTGCTCAATACAGTTTCACTTACAAATGTGACTCATTTACCCACCCCTGTACAAGACAAATATTTAAGATCAAAGGCCTGATTACCTGCATGTCCACCAAAATTGTTTAAATGTCTGTGTCGTCTGTCTTGGCGGGAAAAACGGATCAGTGATCACCACAGGTATATACAGACAGGTGAGACAAAATACCTGGATGCTCTTCATTTTGTACAAGCTGGCCGTCCCATTAGTTCTCTGAGATACATTGGAATAGAAAAGGTCAAGATGTCACGCAGGGGAGGAGACACTGAGAGGAAACCTCTTCAAAGTGAATCTTTCTGGATCCACAGAGAGAACACACTGTCTCCTCTTGGCCTTAACAAGGAGTTAGACTTTTTTAATAGTTCCAAAATGTCCAAAGTATTGTTTTTTAATCCTAATTGAATATTGTGGGTGTATATATACAGTATATACAGTATATACTATATATATATATATATATATATTTGTGCATGACACAAGTAATTTTTACAACAATTGTTTACAGACATATTATTTCACTGTATCACAATTCCAGTGCGTCAGAAGATTACATACACTAAGTTGACTGTGCCTTTAAACAGCTTGGCAAATTCCAGAAAATTATGTCATGGCTATATCTGATCGTCTAATTGACATAATTTTTGTCAATTGAAGATGTACCTGTGGATGTATTTCAAGGCCTACCTTCAAACTCAGTGCCTCTTTGCTTGATATCATGGGAAAAACAGAAGAAATCAGCCAAGACCAAGAAATCAGCCAAAAAATATTGTAGACCTCCACAAGTCTGGTTCATCCTTGGGAGCAATTTCCAAATGCCTGAAGGTACCACGTTCATCTGTACAAACAATAGTACGCAAGTACACCATGGGACCACGCAGACATCATACCGCTCAGGAAGGAGACGCGTTCCGTCTCCTAGAGATGAACGTACTTTGGTGTGAAAAGTGCAAATCAATCCCAGAACAACAGCAAAGGACCTTGTAAAGATGCTGGAGGAAACAGGTACAAAAGTATTTATATCCACAGTAAAACACAGCCACTGCTCCAAAACCACCATAAAATAATCCAGACTACGGTTGGCAACTGCACATGGGGACAAAGATTGTACTTTTTGGAGAAATATCCTCTGGTCTGATGAAACAAAAATAGAACTGTTTGGCCATAATGACCATCATTATGTTTGGAGGAAGAATACCATCCCAACCGTGAAGCACTGGGGCTGGCAGCATCATGTTGTGGGGGTACTTTGCTGCAGGAGGGACTGGTGCACTTCACAAAATAGATGGCATCATGAGGAGGACAATTGTGTGGATATACAGAAGTAACATCTCAAGACATCAGTCAGGAAGTTAAAGCTTGGTCGCAAATGTGTCTTCCAAATGGACAATGACCCCAAGCATACTTCCAAAGTTGTGGCAAAATGGCTTAAGGACAACAAAGTCAAGGTATTGGTGTGGTCATCACCGTGCCCTGACCTCAATCCTATAGAAAATTTCCGGGCAGAACTGAAAGAGCGTGTGTGAGCAAGGAGGCCTACAAACCTGACTCACTTACACCAGCTCTGTCAGGAGGAATGGGCCAAAATCAACCCAGCTTGTGGAAGGCTACCCAAAACATTTGACCCAAGTTAAACAACTTCAAGGCAATGCTACCAAATACTAATTGAGTGTATGTAAACGTCTGACCCACTGGGAATGTGATGAAATAAATAAAAGCTGAAATAAATCACTCTCTCTACTATTATTCTGACATTTCACATTCTTAAAATAAAGTGGTGATCCTAAAAGACCTAAGACAAGGAATTTGTTCTAGGATTAGATGTCAGAAATTGTGAAAAACTGCGTTTATACGTATTTGGCTAAGGTGTATGTAAACTTCCGACTTCAACTGTATATATATATTACTGTAAATATTGATCACATTCCTTGTATATGGTCATTCCTTGTATATGGTCATCCGCATTTAATGTGGATATTGTGAGCCTATGTCATATATTTCACCTCCTGATTCAGGAAGTGAAGTTACTGAGTACTGCCCCTATATATAGGACCTTCCAACCTCACCTGGGATATGGATGCTTGATGAAGACCTAAGGGTCAAAACGTTGTTATTAACAAAATCACTTGGGAGCATGAGCAGCAGTGTGCAACGTTATCCTTTTTTTGTTCCACACATTGTTTGTTTTTGTAAAGAGATAGGTGCATGTGAGGGTGAGGATGAGGGTCGCCTTCTTTACAAATAATGGGGTCGAGCGGATCTCCAAGTATGGTCATCTGGAAGCCTACAAAAATTGTTGACCATCTTTATGACCAACTTCTTCCCAACAGCCATTAGAAAGAAAGTAAAACATTTTTTTGTCATGAATTGTTTTTTCTTTTCTTGTATTTAGGCCAGGAATGGGCAACTCCAGACCTCGGGTTCAGGAGTGGTGTCATACTTTCCCCCCCATCCCTAGCAAACACAGCTGACTTAAACGGATTGCATTCTAAACTGAAGATCATGATTTGTTGATTTTTGGAGTCAGGTGTGTTAGCTGGGGATGGGAAAAAGTTTAACACCAATCAGGCCTCTGAGAACTGGAGTTGCCCATCCCTGATTTAGTCTCATGAATGCTCTGCTTAAATGTGGATTTGAATGATGCAATTAGTCATTTAAATGTAATCTCTACAGTAAGATACACAGAGCTGAATGTGAAGTGCTCGTCAATTTACAGAAAATACAATGAATCCACCACCTACACTGTGGGATGGTGTGGTGGCCTTCCACAATCAGTGTGAAGGATGTCAACAAAGTGGGTGAGGGGTTGTTCAAAGTGAAGAGCCATCCCTACAGGATTGTACTCTGTGAACTTTGTAAATGATTGCACAATGCCCTCTTGCACATGCAGGGACTGGAAAAGACACAAGCTCCATTGTAAGCACCTCTGCTATTTTTAGTTTAGTTGAAGGGTGGGATTGGGATTATCTATGGGGAACGTCTGCAAGGACAATCCCCTGCTAAATCTCATTATGCCACTTTCAGCCAACAACAACACATGGTGATGCTGATCAAGAAGAGTACAACTCCACATCTGAGCAGCATGGTGATGCTGATGAAGATTTCCTTCCATACGGAGGTCCATCTGCAAAGGACTGCTGTGGAGACAATGTGCAGGCTATCTTAAAGAGATCACAGACCTCACTTATCTCGAAGATGAAGAGTTCATGACTGACCTGTCTTCACATACAATGCATTTGGAAAGTACTCAGACACCTTGACTTTTTCCACATTTTGTTACAGCCTGATTCTAAGATGGATTAAATAAAAACTGAATCCTGTTTCCATTGATCATCCATCTACAACTTGATTGGAGTCCACCTGTGGTAAATTCAATAGACTGGACATGATTTGGAAAGGCACACACCTGTCTATATAAAGTTCACAGTTGACAGTGCATGTCAGAGCAAAAACTAACCCAAGAGGTCGAAGGAATTGTCTGTAGAGCTCCGAGACAGGATTGTGTCGAGGGGTACCAAAACATTTCTGCAGCATTGAAGGTCCCTTCCAGAGAACCTTCCAGATGGACAACCATCTCTGCAGCACTCTACCAATCAGGCCTTAATGGTAGAATGGCAAGATGGAAGGCACATGATTGCCAAATGGCACTTAAAGGACTCTCAGACCATGAGAAACAAGATTCTCTGGTCTGATGAAACCAAGATTGAACTATTTGGTCTGAATGCCAAAAAGTCTTGAGGAACTAGGCATCTCTCATCACCTGGCCAATACCCTCCCTACTAGTGTTGTTCAGTGGCAGGGACTAGTCAGGATCGAGGGAAAGATGAACAGAGCAAAGTACAGAAAGATCCTTGATGAAAATCTGCTCCAGAGCGCTCAGGACCTCGGACTGGGGCGACGATTCACCTTCCAACAGGACAACAACCCTAAGCCCGCAGCCAAGACAACACAGGAGTGGATTCGGGACAAGTCTCTGAATGTCCTTGAGTGGCCCAGCCAGAGCCCGGACATGGACCTGAAAGTAGCTGAGCAGTGACGCTCCCCATCCAACCTGACAGAGCTTGAGAGAATCTGCAGAGAAGAATGGGAGAAACTCCCCAAATACAGGTGTGCCAAGCTTGTAGCATCATATCCAAGAAGACTCAAGGCTGTAATCGCTGCCAAAGGTGGTTACAGATACCTTGACAAAAATGTAGGGGTGTGGATCAGAAAACCAGTCCATATCTGATATAACCACTATTTGCCTCGTGCATGTGCTTCGCATAGCATTGACCAGGCTGTTGATTGTGGCCTGTGGAATGTTATCCCACTTCTCTTCAATGGCTGTGTGGAATTGCTCGATATTGGCGGGATCTGGAACACTCTGTTGTTTACGTAGATCCAGAGCATCTCAAACATGCTCAATGGGTGACATGTCTGGTGAGTATGTAGGCCATGGAAGAACAGGGACATGTTCAGCTTCCAGGAATTGTGTGCAGATCCTTGTGACATGGGGCCATTGCATTTTCAAATAAAATGTTATTAGTCAGATGCCGAATACAACAGGTGTAGTAGACCTTAGTGAAATGCTTACTTCCGAGCCCCTAACCGACAGTGCAGTTTCAAAAAATATGGATAAGAATAAGAAAGAAAAGTAACAAGTAATTAAAGAGGAGCAGTAAAAAATAACAAGTGAGGTGATGGTGGCAGATGAATGGCACAACAATGGTCTGCAGGATCTTACCACAGTATTTCTGTACATTCAAATTGACATCGATAAAATGCAATTTTGTTCATTGTCCATAGCTTATGCCTGCCTGTACCATAACCCCACCAACACAACGGGGGATTCTGTTCACAATGTTGACATCAGCGAACCGTTTGCCCACATGACGCGATACACACTGTCTGCCATCTGCCCAGTAAAATTGAAACCGGGATTCATCCGTGAAGAGCACACTTCTCCAGCATGTCGGTGAGCATTTTCCCACTGAAGTCAGTTATGACGCCAAACTACAGTTAGGTCAAGACGACGAGCACGGAGATGAGCTTCCCTGAGACAGTGCAAATCAACAGTGTCATCAGCTGTCAAGTCTCAAATGATCCCACAGGTGAAGAAGCCAGATTTGGAGGTCCTGGGCTGGAATGGTTGGACATCATTTTTTGGGGTCAGGGACAGCCCTAGTTTGCACAGATCAGAGGGTTAAGCACACACACTTTTGTTTAACTAGGCAAGTCAGTTAAGAACAAATTCTTATTTAGAATGACAGCCTACCAGGGGAACAGTGGGATAACTGCCTTGTTCAGGGGCAGAGCAACTGATTTTTACTTTGTCAGCTAGGGGATTTGATCCAGCAACCTTTCAGTTACTAGCCCAACACTCTAACCACTAGGCTACCAGCCGCTCTTAATATGAAGTTTTGGTATGTCAATGAAGTCGGTAAAAGTAAGTGAGAAGGGTTGATCATGTCTAATGAAGTTGGTAAAATATACAATTTTAACAGTATATTAGTAGGAATTGGATACCCTTCAAGTGGGAATTATAGTCATATGTATCGGCAGGAATTGGCTGGCCTACAATTAAAGATACATAGTTTGGATTGTAAGGTAGTAGGAATTGGTTGGTCTACATGAGAGGAGAAAGATAAGGTAATTACAGAATTGTAATGTTTTGGCTGGTAATAGGACAGGTTGAGTATAGAGAAGTCGTGAAAGACCAGTAGATGGGTAGAATTCTGTTGGTTAAGAGACGTAGTTGGATAAAGAGAGATGAAATTATATGTGTGTATAATGTGTTACTAGAGATTTGATAAAGTAACAATAAAAAATAATACAATATATATGAACTAAGCAAAAAAAGGAACGTCCTCTCACTGTCAACTGCGTTTATTTTCAGCAAACTTAACATGTGTAAATATTTGTATGAACATAACAAGATTGAACAACTGAGACATAAACTGAACAAGTTCCACAGACATGTGACTAACAGAAATTGAATAATGTGTCCCTGAACAAAGGGGGATCAAAATCAAAAGTAACCGTCAGTGTCTGGTGTGGCCACCAGTTGCATTAAGTACTGCAGTGCATCTCCTCATGGACTGCACCAGATTTGCCAGTTCTTGCTGTGAGATGTTACCCCACTCTTCCACTAAGGCACCAAGTTCCCAAACATTTCTGGGGGGAATGGCCCTAGCCCTCACCCTCCGATCCAACAGGTCCCAGTCGTGCTCAATGGGATTGAGATCCGGGCTCTTCGCTGGCCATGGCAGAACACTGTCAGGAAGGATACCACATGAGGGAGGAGGATGTCTTCCCTGTAACGCACAGCGTTGAGATTGCCTGCAATGACAACAAGCTCTGTCCGATGATGCTGTGACACACCGCCCCAGACCATGACGGACACTCCACCTCCAAATTGATCCCGCTCCAGAGTGCAGGCCTCGGTGTAATGCTCATTCCTTCGAAGATAAACACAAATCCGATATTCACCCCTGGTGAGACAAAACCGCGACTCGTCAGTGAAGATAACTTTTTGCCAGTCCTGTCTGGTCCAGCGACGGTGGGCTTGTACCCATAGGTGACGTTGTTGCCGGTGATGTCTGGTGAGGACCTGCCTTACAACAGACCTACAAGCCCTCAGTCCAGCATCTCTCAGCCTATTGCGGACAGTCTGACCACTGATGGAGGGATTGTGCGTTCCTGGTGTAACTCGGGCAGTTATTGTTGCCATCCTATGCATGTGTGATGTTTGGATGTACTGATCCTGTGCAGGTGTTGTTACACGTGGTCTGCCACTGCGATGATGATCAGCTGTCCATCCTGTTTCCCTGTAGCACTGTCTTAGGCGTCTCACAGTACGGACATGGCAATTTATTGCCTTGGTCACATCTGCAGTCCTCATGCCTCCTTGCATCATGCCTAAGGCACCTTCACTCAGATGAGCAGGGACCCTGGGCATCTTTCTTTTGGTGTTTTTCAGAGTCAGTAGAAAGGCCTCTTTAGTGTTCTAAGTTTTCATAACTGTGACCTTAATTGCCTACTGTCTGTAAGCTGTTAGTGTCTTAATGACCGTTCCACAGGTGCATATTCATTAATTGTTTGTTTCATTGAACAAGCATGGGAAACAGTGTTCAAACCCTTTACAATGAAGATCTGTGAAGTTATTTGGATTTTTACGAATTGTCTTTGAAAGACAGGGTCCTGAAAAAGGGACGTTTCTTTTTGCTGAGTATATACTGTATATACACACACACACACATACAACTTGCTCACCCACACGTAGATGTACGGAAGTGGTGTACAACTATTCTGAAAATGTCCGGAGTGGTCCCTTTATGGAGCTTTTGATAAAGACAGGTCTGGGAAATAAAGTATCAATTAAAGACAAAGATTGTTGCATTTTCTGTGCTTTTCTTCCAACAAAAAATATAACTGCCCCAACTTGTTAGGTAGAGACTTGTTGAGTAAACTTAATGCTACAATTTATTGCACCCCTGATGGAGTGCTCTTTGACATCCCAAATTATGAGGTCTTGACCAATGTGTAAGTAGGCAAATGAAACCACTTCCCCAGGAGGAATGGGGGTCTGACACTGCCTCGCAGTCTATTCTGAACCACTTCCCCAGGAGGAGTGGGGGTCTGACACTGCCTCGCAGTCTATTCTGAACCACTTCCCCAGGAGGAGTGGGGGTCTGACACTGCCTCCCAGTCTGTTCTGAACCACTCCCCCAGGAGGAGTGGGGGTCTGACACTGCCTCCCAGTCTATTCTGAACCACTCCCCCAGGAGGAGTGGGGGTCTGACACTGCCTCCCAGTCTATTCTGAACCACTCCCCCAGGAGGAGTGGGGGTCTGACACTGCCTCCCAGTCTATTCTGAACCACTTCCCCAGGAGGAGTGGGTGTCTGACACTGCCTCCCAGTCTATTCTGAACCACTCCCCCAGGAGGAGGGGTGTCTGACACTGCCTCCCAGTCTATTCTGAACCACTCCCCCAGGAGGAGTGGGGGTCTGACACTGCCTCCCAGTCTATTCTGTCTCAGGTGCCAGAAACCTTATCTACAGAACATTCCAATGGCAGTGGACTGATATGCAGTGCCAGCCCAGTTGTAATTCATGTTGATCCCAAGCAGAAACTCCCCAGGTTACCTCAATAGCCCATTATGCCAGAGGTAACAGAAGGGATTAGAACGATTATTTAATCACTGCTGACACAGGGTAAGCTGTTTATAACCAAAAGTGTTTGCAACACACCCATTTTTCCTGTTAAGAAACCTAGGAGAGATGAGTGATTCCTGGTTCAGGACCTGAGAGCTGTAAATTATGTGGTAATCCCAGTTTATCCCGTGGTACGCAACCCAGTTACCATCCTGTCATCAGTTCACCCAGAGGCAGAATGGTTAACTGTAATAAATCTCTGTAGTGCGTTTTTCTCTGTTCGAGTGCACAAGGATAGTCAGTACCTGTTTGCATTATATGGATGACATCTCGATGGCATCTATGAGTAGAGAAACACACATTAAAGATGTTACCACTGTATTGCAAACATTAGCACCCAAAGACCACAAGGCATCCAAAAACAACTTACAGCTGTATCAATCTAAGGTTTTGTATTTGGGCCATCACCTCTCCTGTGGTCGGCTCTCCCTCACCGACATTAGTTAAGTCTATTTTAGACTGCCTGGCACCAACTACAACTTGTCAGATGAGCATTTTTGGGAATGGCAGGTTACTGTCGTCAGTGGATCCTGAGTATTCCATCCTTGCCTCTGGTCTCGAGAGCGACCTTAAAAATGAACATGGAATGGCGCTCGGACGTCGCCGGTCCACTAACTGCCGGTCCTGGCAACCATCATTACGCACACCTGGCAACCATCATTACGCACAATTGCGACCCATCATGATTGACACCTGGACTTCATCACTCCCTGATTACTTCCCCATTATCTAGCACTCCGTTGTATCACCCATTAGGTAGTATTGTTTCCTGTTTTTATGTTTAGACGCTACTCCTGTTTTTGTATTCACTCCATGTTCGTTCCTATTAAACTCACCGACTGCACCTGCTTCCTGACTCCCTGCATCTCCGTTATATCATGTTTGTTTTGTTTGGTTTAAAAAAACATTTTTTGTAGCTCTAGGTATAGTAGCGGTAAAAGCATATCATTGTTTGAGAGTGATCCATGTGTATTAGCAGTAGTGATTGAGGGGGCTTTCCTATTGCAAAGAGTAGAAGGGTCCAAGTTAAAGGAAACATATATGGAGACTAGTCAAAGTAACAAAGACAAAGTTAACTGGAAAGATTCATAGTACTCATGGTCTATCAGTTGAGGTCAAATTTAATGAATGGATGGGCTGAATGGTAATGTTATTTGTAGCTTTCAGATAGCAGTCTACTCATGCAATATATTAGTAATTTGAAGAACATAGGGTTTCAATACCCGGTCACATGACGAATACTAGTATGAACAGCATTTGGTTGCCATTGTTTGGTTTTATTGTGTGCCTAAGCAAACAGGGGGATTGAGCTTTGGGACTGATATTACATTTGGAGATGCCATCTGGTGTTTGGGTTAAATATAAGCTTCCTGTGGACTAATAGATAAGCCGCCAGTGAAAATGAACGGTACTCACTGAACTCAAACAGGCTGTAAGGGACACAGTGGGAAAATTTTGAATGGAGGTATGAATAATTAAAAAGGATACATTTTTGATGATATCCAATTATTATTTCTCAACAGCAGTAGATTTAAGAAGGTAATGTCATATAAAACAATAATCATTACATGGAACACTGTCCAAAATGTACATACAAGTATATACAAATAAAGTAGATACAAATAAATGTTTTTAGTACAAGGGCTGTGTCACGTTCTGACCTTTATTTTCTTCGTTTTGTATTTCTTTAGTATGGTCAGGGCGTGAGTTGGGTGGGCAGTCTATGTTTGTTTTTCTATGTTTTGGGGCATTTCTATGTTTCGGCCTAGTATGGTTCTCAATCAGAGGCAGGTGTCATTAGTTGTCTCTGATTGAGAATCATACTTAGGTAGCCTGGGTTGCACTGTTTGTTTGTGGGTGATTGTCTATGTTGATTGCTTGTTTCAGCACAGTTCGCATTAGCTTCACGGTTGTTAGTTTGTTTACTGGTTTTGTATAGTTTTCAGTGTTCAGTACTTTCTTGATTAAAGATTTACCATGGACACTTACCACGCCGCATATTGGTCCTCTGATCCTTTTCGCCTCTCCTCTTCAGATGAAGAGGAGGACGACCGTGACAGAATCACACACCAACCGAGGACCAAGCGGCGTGGTAAAAGACAGCGTCGACAGCAGCAGCAGCTACAACAACAGCGGCCAGCATCACAGGACTACACAACTTGGGAGGAGATCAGTCAGTTCAGATGAAGAGGAGGACGACCGTGACAGGCTGTGGGAAAAAAGAAAGAGCTGATAAGCCACCGCCAACTTTTTGACGGCCCAAGCAGATTTGTTAAAAAACATGTTCCGTATTTTGACTAGTTGATGCTCCAGGGACAGAAAGTACAGAACAAAAGCCATGGGTAAATGCAACAGGTCTACTCGATAAGATTCCAACTGAAAGGAGCTTTGGGATTGTTTAATTTAGAAGGTGTCTATTTCGCTTCATGGGACTCTATATAATCTGATGTGTCTCCAGTATGATTAAGTATATGCATCGAGTAAACTAGATGGAAAAAGAGAGGGAGGTACACAGGCCTAGTAGTACCAAATATTACACATTTAGAACTAATTAAGATTGAGAATTTTTAGGACTGATTATGATGTAATATAGTGAAAACGAACTAAATCCTAGAACTGATGGAATGTCCAAGTATTCTGAAGTATGAAGAAGTGTATTGACACAAATCTTACCAGATTTATATTTATATCCCTGACCTTTTTTTCTTTACCCTTTGTAATTGGTCAATAATTCTAATTCTGATTCGGAAGGATGAGAAGGAAAGAGACTGTGAAGAAAGCAAAGAAGGAGGGGTGGGTGAGCTACTCACACAACAATGCATCAGTAGTGTGAGAGAAACCTGTCTCTAGTCTACTTGACTATTCCTTGAATTCTGTTATGGGATACAATTATTTCCTTATGGATTTATCAAGGGATTGTAATTCAAAATGTATTTGCTGTTCTGATTAGTTCATTAAATTATGAGTGTGTATATATATATATATATATATATATATATATTCACTTATGATTCACTGTATCACAATTCCAGTGCGTCAGAAGCTAAGTTGACAGTGCCTTTAATTAAACAGCTTGTTCCAGAAAATTATGTTTTCAGACAAATTCCAGAAAATTATGTCATGGCTTTAGAAGCTTCTGATTGGCTAATTGACATCATTTGAGTCAATTGGAGGTGTACCTGTAGATGTATTTCAAGGCCTACCTTCCAACTCAGCGCCTCTTTGTTTGACATCATGGGAAAATGAAAAGAAATCAGCCAAGACCTAATTTAAGACCACAAATCTGGTTCATCCTTGGGAGCAATTTCCAAACGCCTGAAGGTACCACGTTCATCTGTACAAACAATATTACGCAAGTATAAACACCATGGGACCATGCAGCCGTCACACCTCTCAGGAAGGAGACGCCTTCTGTCTCCTAGAGATGAATGTACTTTGGTGCGAAAAGTGCAAATCAATCCCAGAACAACAGCAAAAGACCCTGTGAAGATGCTGGAGCAAACAGGTACAAAAGTATCTATGTTCACAGTAAAACAAGTCCTATATCGGAGTAACCTGAATGGCTGCTCAGCAAGGAAGAAGCCACTCCTCCAAAACCGCCATAAAAAAGCCAGACTATGGATTGCAACTGCACATGGGGACAAAGATGGTACTTTTTGGAGAAATGTCCTCTGATCTGATGGAGCAAAAATAGAACTGTTTGGCCAAAATGACCATCGTTATGTTTGGAGGAAAAAGGGGGACGCTTGCAAGCCAAAGAACACCATCCCAACCGTGTAGCACTGGGGTGGCAGCATCATGTTGTGGGGATGCTTTGCTGCAGGAGGGACTGGTGTACTTCACAAAATAGATGGCATCATGAGGACGGAAAATTATGTGGATATATTGAAGCAACATCTCAAGACATCAGTTATAGCTTGGTCGCAAATGGGTCTTCCAAATGGACAATGACCCCAAGCATACTTCCAAAGTTGTGGCAAAATGGTTTAAGGACAACAAAGTCAAGGTATTGGAGTGGCCATCACAACGCCCTGACCTCAAATCTATAGAACATTTGTGGGCAGAACTGAAAGAGCGTGTGCGAGCAAGGAGGCCTGCCAACCTGACTCAGTTACACCAGCTCTGTCAGGAGGAATATGGCCAAAATTCACCCAATTTATTGTGGGAAGCTTGTGGAAGGCTACACAAAATGTTTTACCAAAATGAAACAATTTAAAGGCAATGCTACCAAATACCAATTGAATGTATGTAAACTGACCCACTGGGAATGTGATGAAAGAAATAAAAGCTGAAATAAATCATTCTCTCTACTATTATTCCGACATTTCAAAAATGTTAAATAAAGTGGTGATCCTAACTGACCTAAAACAGGGAATTTTTACTAGGATTAAATGTCAAGAATTGTGAAAAACTAAGTTTAAATGTATTTGGCTGAGGTGTATGTAAACTTCTGACTTCAACTGTATATATATGTACAGAAGAACCTGAAAAGGTATGTTTGACAATTTAATTTATTAAATTGACAGAGATAATGATTTCCAATTAATTGAGATTGGCTGGATTATCAAAAGTGTAACCAGTAGTTCAAATGTAAGGGTACATTCACCACCAGGTTCACTTATCCCTAAGGCCGAAGCCACATTGGATTTCCGCGAAGGTGGGACTTCTGTCAGTACTGGGGTTTTGTTCTGAATGAGCTTTGCAAAAGCAAGTTTAACTGATAAATCAATGTCAATGATAAATCAAACCTGTATAGGCTATTTGGGAATTAAACTTTAATTAACCTGACAACATTGTTTATCTAGCTTAATGTGGAAAAGTTTAAATTGTCTCATTTGTAGAAAACCAATCAATTTGGATATTACTTAAAAGATCCACCTGAAAAGGTAAGTCTGGCAAGTTTAACTTTAAGTTTAACTAGTTGAAATTGAATGAGACCAATATACAATCATTTTAAATTGGTTGCAGAAGATACAATGAACCCCGTTTCAATAGACGTGAGCATATGGTCAATGTCACATAGAACACATTTTTTTAATAAAAAAATATTACTGCCGATTCTTCACCACCAGGGGTCACTGATCGCAGAAAGCTGAACTCAAACGGGAGTCCAAAGGAGCCGTTTTCCCAGGCACAGGGTGTCACACTGTGAACAATGGGAAAAAATGATTGCTTTCTCTTTGTTAGATTAGCATCTCGTGCCCTGCTAATCCTATTTGTACAGAAATATCACTTTCAAGCACCAAATAGGTTCCCTTAAGCAAGGGAATGATTTTACTAATAACGTCTTACGTTACAACTCTTTTCAGCGTTATTTTCACAATGTTCTAACCAGAACAGTGAAACCGGAAAACGAAATACACAGTGGTCTACTGACGCTACTGAAAACACGAGGAACAGAGAATTATCGCTTGGTCAAGCTAATATATCCTCAAATTTCAATCGCCTGGCCCTATGTCCTCGCTCGAGGAATTAATAATGATCGAGTCTACCCGGTTCTGAAACACGAGAGACAGAAATAGCATGTTTGGCCCAACGTGTCTATTTGCCAACTTTCTATAAGTAGCTGGATCGTGTCCTAGCACTAGAAATGTAATCACTAACTTTACCATCTCCTAAGACATCCTGAGGTTATCAGATACGCAACACCAGGACAACTTCTATGTGCAACACACACACCAAACGGCTCTATTTGTATCTAACGCACCTCACAGAGTTCAAGTAACAGACTCATCTCAACATCAACTGTTCAGAGGAGACTACGTGAATCAGGCCATCATGGTCGATTTTGCTGCAAAGAAACCAATACTAAAGGATATCAATAAGAAGAAGAGACTTGGGCCAAGAATCATGAGCTATGGACATTAGACCGGTGGGAATCTGAGATTTTGAGAAATTTTTGATTTTTGTTTCAAACGCCATGTCTTTGTGAGACGCAAAGTAGGTGCGTGTGTGGTTCCCACCATGAAGTATGGAGGAAGAAGTAGATTTATTGAGCACTTTTTTGGTTACTACTTGACTCCATCCATATGTGTTATTTCATAATTATTCTACAATGTAGAAAATAGTCCAAATAAAGAAAAACCCTTGAATGAGTAGGTGTTCTAAAACTTTTGACTGGTGCTGTATATTAAACATTTTCTTTAAAAAATCACATAAGTTGCATGGTTTCACACTGTGTGCATTAATAAGGGTTAACATTCATTTTGTTTACTACCCCATCTCTGTACCCCCCACAAACAGTTGTGAATTTCAAGCACAGATTCAACCACATACAGACCACAGAGCTTTAACAATGCCTTGCAAAGAAGGGCATCAATGGTAAATGGGTAGAAAAATCAACAACTGACACTTTAATATCCCTTTGACCATGGTAAATGTATTAATTAGGTTTTGGATGGTGTCTCAATACACACAGTCACAACAAAGATACAGGAGTGCTTTCTAACTGAGTGGACAGAAAGGAAGGAAACCTCTCAGGGATTTCAACATAAGGCCTATGTTCATTTTAAAAACAGTAAATATTGCACAATCCAGGTGTTCAAAGCCATTACACTTAAATCTGTAATTGCTGCCAAAGGTGTTTCTTGTCTTGATCAATATTCGTGTTTCATTATTCTTACATTTTGTTACAAATGTTAGGGGGAAAAAATCACTTTGACATTAGAGTAGTTGGTGTAGATCGTTGACAAAAAATACACAATTAAATACATTTTAATCCCACTTTGTAACACAATAAAATCCAAGTGGGCTGAATACTTACACTATATTATATTATGTTATACACACCCGTTCAATTGAGTGGATTCAGCTTTTTCAGCTACATCCTTTGCTGACAGGTGTATAAAATCGAGCACACAGCCATGCAGTCTCCATAGACAAACATTGTCAGTAGAATGGCCTTACTGAAGAGCTCAGTGACTGTCAACGTGCACTGTCATAGGATGCCACTTTTCCAACAAGTCGGTTTATCAAATTTCTGCCCTGCTAGAGCTGCCCCGGTGAACTGTAAGTGCTGTTATTGTGAAGTGGAAACATCTAGAAGCAGTAACAAAGTGGTATGCCACCCAAGCTCATAGAAAAAGACTGCTGAGTAATGAAGCCCATATAGCGTACAAATCGTCAATCCTCTTTTGCAACACTCAGGCCCGAGTTCCAAACTTCCTCTGGAAGCAACGTCAGCGCAATAACTGAAATGGGTTTGAAATGAAATGGGTTTCCATGGCCGAGCAGCCGCACACAAGCCTATGATCACCAAGTGCTATGCCAAGCGGCGGCTGGAGTGGTGTAACGCTCGCCACCATTGGACTCTGGAGAGGTGGAAATGCGTTCTCTGGAGTGATGAATCACGCTTCACCATCTGGCATTCCGATGGCCAAATCTGTGTTTGGAAGATACCAGGAGAATGCTACCTGCCCCATTGCATAGTGTCAAATGTCACGTTTGGTAGAGGAGGAATATTAGTCTGGGGCTGATTTTCATGGTTCAGGCCCCTTATTTCCAGTGAAGGGAAATCTTAACGCTACAGCAAGCCCGACCTCACTAATGCTCTTGTGGCTGAATGGAAGAACTTCACAGATCTTCATTGTGAAGGGTAAACACTGTTTCCCATGCTTGTTAAATGAACCATAAACAATTACTGAACATGCACCTGTGGAACGGTCATTAAGACACTAACAGCTTACAGACAGTAGGCAATTAAGTTATGAAAACTTAGGACACTAAAGAGGCCTTTCTACTTACTCTGAAAAACACCAAAAGAAAGATGCCCAGGGTCCCTGCTCATCTGCGTAAACGTGCCTTAGGCATGCTGCAAGGAGGCATGAGGACTGCAGATGTGGCCAGGGCAATAAATTGCTATGTTGGTACTGTGAGACGCCTAAGACAGCGCTACAGGGAGACAGGACGGAGAGAGACAGGACGGAGAGCCGATCGTCCTCGCAGTGGTAGACCACATGTAACAACACCTGCACAGGATTGGTACCTGCGGGACAGGTACAGGATGGCAACATCTGCCTGAGTTACACCAGGAATGCTCAGACTGTCCGCAATAGGCTGAAAGAGGCTGGACTGAGAGCTTGTAGACCTGTTGTAAGGCAGGTTCTCACCAGACATCACTGGCAACAATGTCGCCTATGGGCACAAACCTACCATTGCTGGACCAGACAGGACTGGCAAAAAGTGCTCTTCACTGACGAGTCGCGGTTTTGTCTCACCAGGGGTGATGGTCAGATTTGCGTTTGTCGTCGAAGGAATGAGCGTTATACCGAGGCCTGTACTCTGGAGGGGGATCGATTTGGAAGTGGAGGTTCCATCATGGTCTGGGGCGGTGTGTCACAACATCATCAGACTGAGTTGTTGTCATTGCAGGCAATCTCAACGCTGTGCGTTACAGGGAAGACATCCTCCTCCCTCATGTGGTACCCTTCCTGCAGACTCTTCCTGACATGACCCTCCAGCATGACAATGCCACCAGCCATAATGCTCGTTCTGTGCTTGATTTCCTGCAAGACAGGAATGTCAGTGTTCTGGAATGGCCAGCGAAGAGCCCGGATCTCAATCCCATTGAGCATGTCTGGGACCTGTTGGATCGGAGGGTGAGGGCTAGGGCCATTCCCCCCAGAAATGTCCAGGAACTTGCAGGTGCCTTGGTGGAAGAGTGGGGTAACATCTCACAGCAAGAACTGGCAAATATGGTGCAGTCCATGAGGAGGAGATGCACTGCAGTACATAATGCTGCTGTTGGCCACACCAGATACTGACTGTTACTTTTGATTTTGACCCCTTCTTTGTTCAGGGACACATTATTCCATTTCTGTTAGTCACATGTCTGTGGAACTTGTTCAGTTTATGTCTCAGTTGTTGAATCTTGTTATGTTCATACAAATATTTACACATGTTAAGTTTGCTGAAAATAAACGCAGTTGACAGTGAGAGGACATTTATTTTTTTGCTGAGTTCATGGAGAAGATCAGTTCTATGATGTTAAGAATAAGCAGATTACTTGTACTTATGATTTCTCACATGGTGCTTTCCAAAACATTTTATTGCCCAAAAGGGCTTAACTTCATCAATGATGCATCACACAGTTTATGCATTTATATAATTAATATCATAAATATATACATGACTAACTTTTGATTTACTAACTACTAATCCATCCTCAATTCAGTACTTTTTTAACCTTGATTTGTGGGATGAGTATTGATTCCTCAGGAACTGCAGGGTTAATAGCAATCATAATGTCTGTGTACCATTTCCTTCCAGCGTGATCCCAAAAGTATATCCTGACAGGAAAACCAGCATGTTCCTAGCTGTAAATTCAGATTGTTCATTTCTTGTAGACCTAATTCAGCAAGTATCTCAATGTTAAAGAGGAAAGTTGGAGATTCCATACAGCAGTTTGAATGTACTGTTTGTGAACTGTACTGTTTGTCCATAATGACCAAGTGATACATTGCCCGATGAGCTAAATGTTATTTATACAAACATAGACTTGGCTTTACAGTATTTTGTGAACGGACCAAATGCAGGGAACCATTTAGTTGGCAAAAAATTGTGTTCAATTTTCTTTAAAAAAAACAACAAAGGCAACAGTCTGAAAGGAACTTCTGCATTGATTTATCTTGTTCTTTTTAAGGACATAAAACAATTGTCTTAGCTAGTAGATCTAACTCAAAATAATAATAGTTTTTGTCCAACAAAAAATGTTCAGTTCCGTATTGAAAAAAATATTGAGTTAGATTAAGTGTAGTTAATGCAAATTAAACCAGGGCCACCTCTACGATGTGGCAAAGCCAGGCACGTATAATTATGTGATTAAATGAAACAGGTAATTATTAACTCATTAACCTGGGGCACCATGGGAAAGTTTGGTTTTATTGAGTTTCTATTTTCCAAATTAACTCAAAAAATATCAGAATATCGATTTTACAACAGTCGCTACTTAATCAATTTCCTCTACAGTCTCATTCTGAACGTTGCATAATCCATGAATCTGCACAAACCCGAGTCTCACCCATGAGTTGATTATTTATTTACTAACAAGCTAAAATGATATTAGATACACATACACAAACCTACCGTCTAGGCTATTGATTAGAACTTAGTACGATGAACCAGTCCCTAGCGGGCCAACACAATATGACACGTTACACAAAATGAGGATTTCAAAAGAGAGAGAAAGAGAGAGAGTACACGAGAGAAAAATACACTTGGGTGCATTTGTCAGCTATGATTATTTTAACCCTAACCTTGCCCCGAACTGCCGCTCTCATAGGTCAGAATATAATGATGTAATTACATGTTAAAGGTCTCCGATGGGGGTCTCTGCGTGGACAGTTTCGGCTTCTCTGATGACGCACTTCTCTGGTTACAGGGTATGTAACTCTCTGGTTGTCCTCATCATGTCAGTGTCCTTTGTCTTAGTGGTCTGTTTCCTCGCTCTTGTTCTGAAAGGGGTATTTTGAGAACAGCCAGCCCTGTAGCTCAGGGCTCACAGTGTAGGAATGAAAGCAGTGTAGACACACGATTCGATGGAGAGTGGTGACCGGATTCAATTTATACAACTATCTCAGATCCAATTTAGACAACTAACTTCACATTTCATCTTTACAAAAACATTCTCTTTGATCTGGACATTTTCCACACAATGTACAATATGCACACATCCAGCATATACTAGGAAAACTCTTAAAGTTACAATGTTTTCGTTATAACGTCGTCCTTTACCTTTTAATAACATAACAAAAACAACATTAATTTTCATATTCCATCTATCGTCATTACCACCATTGTGGCTGACGAAACCTATTGTCCCAAAGTCCATTTATTGCATGTTAATGTTCAGAGGCCGGTTCTCCATAGTGAGGACAAAGGAATTTTGTCTGCTGCATTAGATTTACAATGGTCGTGAGGTGTCAACAAAAAAAAAACATCTCTATACCTCTCGATCTTTTCCCCGCTGGTGGGTGTGAGATCTCTCTGTAGGACTGTGGTCCACGGTAACCTGACCCGAGGAGGCCAGTCATGACATAATACACATTAATGTCAATCAATTTTATGATAAATCTTACATATTGTACCTTAATAACAGAACATGTTCTTCATTGTAAACACATGATGGTTAATGCACAAACACAAAGCTTCAAATGAGATCTTAAGAGAATCGGTCTAATCAATCTATTATAGCACGATCAATTTAATTTGGTTAGCTAGGATCTCATTCTAACCTTTCAGCTATTTAAAAAACAAAGAATGGTAGATAAGCTCATTTATTCCCTCTACTTCATATGTTTTTTTAGTGTTAATCAAAAACACAGGAAGCTTTGCTATGATTCAGTGCAATGAGCTGGAGCTACATTTGTTCATGGTCATAATTTGTTTTAAGCATGATTAACTCTCCTTGATTTAATTGAACACATTGTCACACTAGCAATCAGACAAGCCACCATTGTTACTGTGGTGACTGATATGACTATAGCAGCAATGTTCACACCACTGCCTGATGTATCAGGCGCATCAGTTGGAGAAGGAACAGGAGCTTTGGGAACAATCTTGGTCACTTGAATAATGTTGGATGTTTCAGATTTCAGGAAAGATTTGTCTTCTGCTTTTGCTGCAAAAAACAGAGTGGTGCCATTTTTGATGATTGAGAAGAGAGTGAAAGAGAGCTTTTCTGGGGAGCCTGCCTTCTTTGGTGAGAGGTCGTATGTGACAAGATGAGCGGTACTGAAGTTGGATCTGAGTAGGTCTGAATCTTCACTAAAACGGATCTCATAGGCCGTTGCTGAAAAATTGAAATGGCAAGTAAATAAATGTAAATGTACACCAAGACAGCACAGTGATGATCTGATTGTTAGCATTTTGTACCCGTCATATGAAATTTAACGATTGGTGAAATACTGTACATGTCAGTGTTGCAGTGTTATTTTTTTTTTCATATTTTGTGAATATTAGGATTACTTCTAAGCAAAAAAGTCTGGAAATATATCCACAACTTGTTGTTGAGATGCTCATTATTTATACATTTTTGTACCTGTGCCTTGGTCCATGTCTTCCCCAGGTGCAGTCCAGGTGAGCAGCACTTTGTCCTCCTCTATCTCTGCATTCAGGTCTGTGATTTTGTTAGGGGGGAAATTTGGAGGGGGGACACCAGGTGGGAGACTGACTGAGAAGCTCTCTCCTATGACTGTCCTGGTGAAGCTGCCAACATCAGCCTGCAGGTCATCCTCACTGATTGGGGGCTTTGGGGGATTCATCACTACTTGTCCTGGGAAGACAGTCATCAAACATATGAATGCATACATATTCATACAATCCCAACTACCAAATCATACCCTTGATCATTATAAGGCTAGTTGTTGAGAATAGGTATGGGTACTGATCCATCAAATTAAATATGTTTTGGTATTTACATAATATGGTATCACAATTTGTATTTTATTTTATCTTTATTTAACTAGGCAAGTCAGTTAAGAACACATTCTTATTTACAAAGACAGCCTAGGAACAGTGGGTTAGCTGCCTTGTTCAGGAGCAGAACGACAGAGTTTTACCTTGATAGCTCAGGGATTCAATCTAGCAACCTTTCAGTTACTGGCCCAACACTCCAACCACAAGGCGACCTGCCGCCAGTTCATGAATGAAGAACACATAGTTTCAGATGGAATGTACTGTACCATTAACCACATATCCAGGTATGTAAAGTGCTCCACTGTGTCTCCTGAGGGAGAATCTGGCCATGCCATCATTGTTATGTACTTTCACTTTCAAGCTGTATTTTCCTGTTGTTAGTTCAGTGAAGTAACTGGAATAGATGCCATCATTTCTGAAAGCATCAGCACCTGAAAAAATAGGATTTCATCTTAAAACTTAAATAAATAATTGTTTTTGTAACACCCTACTCCATTTTGGTTCTAAATCACCATGTATTGTGGCTCTACATCACCTGCTCCATTATCCAGCAGTTGTAGCTTATATTGGTCCCCAGAATCAGACTTCAGTGTGGCCATCACATCTGCCAGAATCACTGGAACACCTTTCTGGTTGACCTCTGCATACACCAACATGGGTTTGCTGCCGTTGCTGAACTGTTGGCTCATGTGGGTTTTGACCATGACCGGTGGTATAGCATCACTGACAGCACGACTTGTCACAGTCATTGACATAGATTGGGCAGTTGACTCTTTATTTAGTAGGCTGTATTTCCACTTTCCAGTCTACAATTTAAAATAATATCATCACCATTCAATCTAGTGAAATTGTAGTAATGCATTATATGGTCCACATTGAACAACTGAAATGTCTAAATTAGTAACTTGTAGTAATTGGAAAAATAATACACACAACTATAATAAATATAAATATAACTTTTGAATCTAGCTGAACACATAAAATATACACAACCAGACAGACCTCAGCAGTTCCTTCAATATCGAGCGTTAAAGTCTTAGCAGGAGCATCATGTTTGAAATGTGATGTGTCATAGGTCCGTGTAAAGGGGCTTAAAACAAGGATGTCAGGTGGACTTCTTTCATAGATAACTAAAAAGCTTGTCTTGTTTCCAATTGTCCTGTCAATGGATACAGATCCATTAAACCAACCAATCATATTCAATCCAGTGCTCTCAAGCTGTTGGAAAAAGAGACAGATTATGTTCAAATATCTGTAAACACTTATAGTATATTATGTTTCTCATAATTCCCTGCAACTTCATCACACCTGGATTGTCTGCTTGGTCAGATTTCCATCAGATGTTGTGTGTGAAGTAAAAATATCCACAAGGTCATTGGAATCCACACCATCAGCAGCATTGTGATATTTACCACCTACAGCAGGAAGGATGATATTTAGGTAAAACATTTGAACAAGTAAAAAAGAATTTCAGATATAATTTAGAATGCTTACTTAGGAAAGATACTGCTCTCTGTGTTACCTGATATGTCTGACAATTCTTTTACATCTATGTTTGCATTTGGCCCAAGAGTTATTGTGTGCACAGTTGCACCACTTTCATTAACACTTTTTTGACAGTTGATACTTGATTCCCCATCAGTTAGTAATATGATTGCATCTCCCATTGCACCATCTCCATCTCCCCCAAGTACCTAATAGAAGCATCATTGAGTTATTGAAATTATATATATAAATGTAATTTTAATGGGTTTCTTTCTAAATATATGTGTATTCATGTGTCAAACGGTTTTGTCCAGATTGTTGCCGCACTATGTACCAGTATTATTTTAAGTGATCATTTAAAGCCATTTGCAATGTATTATATGAACGGTGTCAAATAAATATAGATTGGTATTGTATTTACCTCCAGACCTTTCTTAACACCTGCACAAATGTCTGTGTATCCACCAGCTGATAGCGGCAGACTGCCTACAAGCTTATCTCTCGACGCTTCACCATCAATTAAAGTCAATGGTTCAAGAATTGTAGCCGTAGCTGTAAATTGTACAATGCCAATATAAGCTTGGTCTTCAACAATCTTCTGTATGAAGAGCGTTGCCGCTTGTCTCAGGTTCAACATTCTAGAACCCTTTATAGGAAAAATATATTAGCAACCATCAGTACAGTTAGACAAAACACACACACACGTGCCCGGGCACAAACACCAATAATACCAGGAATTTGTGTTACCGTTGTCAGATCTTGAATTGTTTTTATAAAATATGGTTTGATTTGAAAAATCAGTCCATAAAAACTTACTGCAGCCATGCTTCCTGAAACATCAAGGACAAGACAGACAACCCTTTGCCGGCACTGCACCACAGTGAATGTGGGTAGTATACTTGGTGGTGTTGGCACAACTGCCACACCGGCATCTACAGAAAGTGAAGTGATAACTTCCTCTACACCTATGTTACCACACAGTCTGTTCTGGATGTTTGGAGCCTCAGTGTTGTGAGTTTCTTTTGTACAGAACTCTTTTACCTGTGCACACAACACAAACGTTTCTGTCATTAGTTTAAACATATCTTCATTACAGTTAAAAATGGAACGTTGAGCATTACAACTACATAACACATTGGGTAGATATCAAGGTAGTTGAAAGGCTGTGTAGACTTGTACTCACAGCACTAAGGCCTTGATTGTACATGATAGATGCAGAGGTTGTCTGTTGCTTGTCAGGATAGAATACACAGTCTTCGGTGTATAACCCAGTAACAGGGTCAGTGGTGCAGTCCCTTTGGTCATGTTTGTGGATGTACTTTCCTGTAATGTTTATGGTACATCTGAAAAATGTGAAATGAACATTAACAATAAATTGATTGTACAGTTAGGGTTGACTCCAAGTCTCAATAATTTAAGAAAAATCACTATTTATTTGTTGGTAGATGCATGTCATAGTGGAATCTGAATTAAATGCTCAGAAATAGACAATAGGCTATAAAAATAAAGACAGTGACTAATCAATGTGCCTTCAGCAAGTACTCATTCCCCTTGATTTAATGCACATTTTGTTGTGTTACAGCCTGAATTCAACATGGATTACGTTGATTTGATGAAGTGAACACATTTTTAGAAATGTTTGCACATTTATTGAAAATGACATACAGAAATATCTCATTTACATAAGTATTCACACCCCTGAGTCAATACATGTTAGAATCATCTTTGACAAGGATTACAGATGTGAGTCTCGAAGAGCTTTGCACACCTGGATTGTACAATATTTGCACATTATTATTTTTTTAATTCTTCAAGCGCTGTCAAATTGCTTGTTGATCATTGCTAGACAGTCATTTTCATGTCTTGCCATAGAATTTCAAACCTATTTAAGTCAAAACTGTAAGTAGGTCACTCAGGAACATTCAATGTTGTCTTGATAAGCAACTCCAGTGTATATTTGACCTTTTGTTTGAGGTTATTGTCCTGCTGAAAGGTGAATTTATCTCCCAGTGTCTGTTGGAAAGCCGACTGAAGCAGGTTTTCTACTAGGATTTTGCCTGTGCTTAGCTCTATTCCGTTTCATTGTATGCTAAAAAAACTAGCCTTAGCATGATGCAGCCACCACCATGCTTGAAAATATGAATAGTGGTACTCAGTGATTTGTTGTGTATGATTTGCCCTAATCATAACACTTTGTATTCAGGACATAAAGTTATTTTCTTTACCACATTTTTTATTTACTGCGTAAAACACCAACGTTTCGGCATCACTGTACCTTCTTCAGGCCAACAGTTTACTTGCTGTTAGATCAGCACATCTACTAACTTGTTTTGGTGTGCGCCAGCTCATGCTTTTCACTGGACATAACAGACAATGAAAATGGGCAGGTACAGTTTAACTGGGACCTTTGCCATGTTCCGCAAACAATACGGAATCTATTGAAAATGTGTTTGATTTAAATGTTTTTTTCAAAGGCAACTTTTTAAACTCCTTGTTTTAGGGACAAATGATGACACTTAAAGGTGAATTCCACCCCTTTTCAACCCATATTCATTATCTCCAGCACCATACAAGTTTCTACATATAAATAGAGCATTTCTATGTTTGTGCTGAAAAAGATAAGGTCCTAAAAAAGTGCAATTTGATGATGCTATCAAAAGTAAAACCAGTTATTTTACTACTCCCCGCATCACAGTGTATCTCATAGTCTTTGAAATTAAATGTTTTTTTCACTACAGAATGTAGAAATGCTCCATGTTGGAATTCCCCTTTAATGGATACAATATGAATATGGAATTGTATAAATCAGAGCAGAGCAACTCACAGATCACTACACCTGTACATTGCACATCTATAAATAGCCCAAACAATTACCTCATCCCCTACTGTATTTATTTATTTTGCTCCCTTGCAGTATTTCTACTTTGCACATTCACCTACTGCAAATCTACAATTCCAGTGTTTTTAATTGCTATATTGTATTTACTTTGCACCATGGCCTTTTTATTGCCTTTACCTCCCTTATCTCACCTCATTTCCTCACATTGTATATAGACTTGTTTATGTACTGTATTATTGACTGTGTGTTTGTTTTACTCCATGTAAAAAAAAATATTTAAAAACCTTGAAATTTCCATTCCTAACTATAACGTTTTCCTCCAAGATAGAACTGCCAAAGGGGGCGGTGTTGCAATCTACTGCAGAGATAGTAATACAGAACTCTGCAGGCTATCTAAGTCTGTACCCAAACAATTTGAGATTCTACTTCTAAAAATGCACCTTTCCAGAAACAAGTTTCTCACTGTTGCCGCTTGCTATAGACCTCCCTCTGCCCCCAGCTGTGTCCTCGATACCATATGTGAATTGATTGCCCCCCATCTATCTTCTGAGCTCGTGCTACTAGGTGACCTAAACTGGGACATGCTTAACACCCCAGCCATCCTACAAACTAAGCTTGATGCCCTCAGTCTCACACAAATGATCAATGAACCTACCAGGTTCAACCTCAAATCAGTAAACACGGGCACCCTCATCGATGTCATCCTAACTAACTCGCCCTCCAAATACACCTCTGCTGTTTTCAATCAAGATCTCAGCGATCACTGCCTCATTGCCTGCATCCGTAATGGGTTTGTGACCAAACGACCACCCCTCATCACTGTCAAATGCTCCCTAAAACACTTCTGCGAGCAGGCCTTTCTAATCGACCTGGCCGGGGTATCCTGGAATGACATTGACCTCATCCCGTCAGTAGATGATGCCTGGCTATTCTTTAAAAGTGCCTTCCTCACCATCTTAAATAAGCATGACCCTCTCAAAAAATTTAGAACTAGGAATAGATATAATCCTTGGTTCACTCCAGACCTGACTGCCCTTGACTAGCACAAAAACATCCTGTGGTGTTCTGCATTAGCATCAAATTGCCCCCGTGATATGCAACTTTTCAGGGAAGTTAGGAACAAATATACACAGGCAGTTAGAAAAGCTAAGGCAAGCTTTTTCAAACAAAAATGTGCATCCTGTAGTACTAACTCAAAAAAGTTCTGGGACACTGTAAAGTCCATGGAGAATAAGAGCACCTCATCCCAGCTGCCCACTGCTCTGAGGCTAGGAAACACAGTCACCACCGATAAATCCACTATAATTGAGAATTTCATTAAGCATTTCTCTACGGATGGCCATGCTTTCCACTTGGCTATCCCTACCCCGGTCAACTGCCCAGCACCCTCCACAGCAACCCGCCAAAGCCCCCACCATTTCTCCTTTACCCAAATCCAGATAGCTGATGTTCTGAAAGAGCTGCAAAATCTGGACCCCTACAAATCAGCCGGGCCAGACAAGCTGGACCCTCTCTTTCTAAAAATATCTGCCGAAATTGTTGCAAACCCTATTACTAGCCTGTTCAACTTCTCTTTCGTATCGTCTGAGATTCCCAAAGATTGGAAAGCTGCCGCGGTCATCCCCCTCTTCAAAGGGGGTGACACTCTAGACCCAAACTGCTACAGACCAATATTTATCCTACCTATCTTCGAAAGCCAAGTTAACAAACAGATTACTGACCATTTCGAATCCCACCATACCTTCTCCGCTATGCAATCTGGTTTCAGAGCTGGTCATGGGTGCACCTCAGCCACGCTCAAGGCTCTAAACGACATCATAACCGCCATCGATAAGAGACATTACTGTGCAGCCGTATTCATCGACCTGGCCAAGGCTTTCGACTCTGTCAATCACAACATTCTTATTGGCAGACTCGACAGCCTTGGTTTCTCAAATGATTGCCTCGCCTGGTTTACCAACTACTTCTCTGATATAGTTCAGTGTGTCAAATCGGAGGGACTGTTGTCCGGTCCTCTGACAGTCTCTATGGCTGTGCCACAGGGTTCAATTCTCGGGCAGACTCTCTTTTCTGTATACATCAATGATGATGCTCTTGCTGCTGGTGATTCTCTGATCCACCTCTACGCAGACGACACCATTCTGTATACTTCTGGCCCGTCCTTGGACACTGTGTTAACTAACCTCCAGACGAGCTTCAATGCCATACAACTCTCCTTCCATGGCCTCCAACTGCTCTTAAACACAAATAAAACTAAATGCATGCTATTCAATCGATCACTGCCCGCACCTGCCCGCCCGTCCAGTATCACTACTCTGGACGGCTCTGATTTAGAATACGTGGACAACTACAAATACCTAGGTGTCTGGTTAGACTGTAAACTCTCCTTCCAGACTCACATTAAGCATCTCCAATCCAAAATTAAATCTAGAATCGGCTTCCTATTTCGCAACAAAGCACCCTTCACTCATGCTGCCAAACATACCCTCGTAAAACTGACCATCCTACCGATCCTCGACTTCGGTGATGTCATCTATAAAATAGCCTCCAACACTCTACTCAACAAACTGGATGCAGTCTATCACAGTGCCATCCGTTTTGTCACCAAAGCCCCATACACTACCCACCATTGCGACCTGTACGCTCTCGTTGGTTGGCCCTCGCTTCATACTCGTCGCCATATCCACTGGCTACAGGTTATCTCCAAGTCTCTGCTAGGTAAAGCCCCACCTTATTTCAGCTCACTGGTCAACATAGCAGCACCCACTCGTAGCACACGCTCCAGCAGATATATCTCACTGGTCACCCCCAAAGCCAATTCCTCCTTTGGTCGTCTTTCCTTCCAGTTCTCTGCTGCCCATGACTGGAACGAATTGCAAAAATCTCTGAAGCTGGAGACTCACATCTCCCTCACAAGCTTTAAGCACCAGCTGTCAGAGCAGCTTACAGATCACCACACCTGTACATAGCCCATCTGTAAACAGCCTATCTATCTACCTACCTCATCCCCATACTGGTATTTATTTATTTATTTATTTATTTTGCTCCTTTGCACCCAAGTTTCTCTACCTGCACATTCATCTTCTTCGAATTGCTACGCTTTATCTTGGCCAGGTCGCAGTTGCAAATGAGAACTTGTTCTCAACTAGCCTACCTAGTTAAATAAAGGTGTTCTCAACTAGCCTACCTGGTTAAATAAAGGTGAAATAAAATAAAATAAATAAAAATGTGTAACTCTGTGTTGTTGTATGTGTCGAACTGCTTTGCTTTATCTTGGCCAGGTAGCAGTTGTAAATGAGAACTTGTTCTCAACTTGCCTACCTGGTTAAACAAAGGTGAAATAAAATAAATGTAAAAATTATAAAGATTACCTTGTTGCCTCGATTATGGAACCTGACAGGTAGAATGGTTTTTCTTCATTATATTCATCAAAAACTCCCCATCTTAGATGTGCCCATTCATGGACAAAAACCTTACCTGGAAGTGAGTTTTAGAAGGAAAATTCAACAAATAGGATTTCTGTATTGGGTCTTACACAGTAACAGGAGATAGAGTTTATGGCAGGTGACTCTAACCTCTGGGTCCATAGTATTTAGAGACATCATCATTCAGCATGAAGTCAGGAGTCAAATGAATGTACCGGCCCTCAGATCCACATTCACCATACTGCAGAGTGTAAGGCTGATCTCCATGTAATTTATTTGGCCCATCAATTATTATATTGGCCTATAACAGAGACAATGCAGTAGTAACAAAATAACTAGATTTACCATAATACTTCAAAGTGTTTGTAATTACTAGGAAAAAGCTTATACTTTAGAATTTTGCAAAGATGATACCATGCCTATTTACATTCCGACTACCCGGTCTTATGAGTTATATATTGATGTACAATTTTGTCACATTTTCCCCTTAACTATAACAGTTTAATGTATATCTTCCTTGTTGTATTTTAACAATTACAGTTAAGGTTACTATTATAGTTGCCTGGACATAGCCTTTAGCCGTGGTAAATTGGCCATATACCACAAACCCCCGAAGTGCCTTATTGCTATTATATGCTAGTTACAAACGTAATTAGAGCAGTAAAAATACATGTTTTGTCATACCCATGGTATAGGGTCTAATATACCACAGCTGTCAGCCAATCAGCATTCAGGGCTCGAACCACCCAGATTATAACTGGAAATCTACACTACATGGACAAAAGTATGTGGACGAACCGACTTATTGAAAAGATGGCATCCTATGACGGTGCCACACTGAAAGTCACTGAGCTCTTTGGTAGGGCCATTCTACTGCCAATGTTTGTCTATGGAGATTGCATTTCTGTGTGCTCGATTTTATAGACCTGTCAGCAACGGGTGTGGCTGAAAGACCTGAATCCACTAATTTGAAGGGGTGTCCACATACTTTTGTAGTGTGTGGTGTGTCTTCCTATCAATTAATGATTTAAACAATTGTAATGATGAGGAATCAAAAGCTAATAGAATGTCAGTCAGGATCGTTCTCTGTCATTGGTGGTAATGATGACTTCAACATCATTTGCATGTTTTAGATTCTCTCAGTACCTTATCGTAGACCTCCGTCTTTGCTTTGGGGTAATTTCCTTTATTCCAATTAGGTGGCACTAATATTGCGACTTCCTTGAAATATAAATGTTTCTTTGTTGCATTGAGTAGATGTTTGGAGGCTTCTTTAAACATTTCCTGAAGTAACAAATTAAATAAAATGAAACAAAAACTGTGGTATCTAATTGAATGTTTTGGTGTACTGTCATTATTAGTAAAACAATCACAGCATGCCTGTCCTATGGTTAGATACAGCATTTGAATTTCAACATCAAAAACAGCAATATCCTACATTCAACATTACATTCAATGACATTCACAATATCCTAAAATATATATTACCTGTTGAGTGGGGAAAGAATGCTTTTGTCATTAATTTATTACCTTGATTTGTGTGATGAGCACTGGGTCCTCAGGCACCTCAGGGTTAATAGCAATCAGAATGTCAGTGTATCCATTTCCAGTCAGCTTGATCCCAAATGTAGATCCTGACAGGTAAACCAGCAGCAACACAGCTGCTGCTTTAGAGGCCATGGTGGTGGACTCAGTGATGTGTGGGAAGGATCTGTGATCTGCCAGTTATATTAGCAGAGATAGCAGAGGGTGGAAATAAACAGAGAATTGCCCCATAATTATGTAAATCAGATGTCATTGAGTCAGATGACATTATCACATGCCCAGTGTTTTCGAGAAGCCACAAGTGTTGATTCACCTAGAACTGTATTTCAGGGAAGGGTGGTAGTGTTAGGGAAGAAAAAATAAATAAATAAATATATATATATATATATATATATATATATATATATATACACTGCTCAAAAAAATAAAGGGAACACTTAAACAACACAATGTAACTCCAAGTCAATCACCGTTGTGTCAATCACCATCGCCGTTGTGCAAATGGAATAGACAACAGGTGGAAATTATAGGCAATTAGCAAGATACCCCCAATAAAGGAGTGGTTCTGCAGGTGGTAACCACAGACCACTTCTCAGTTCCTATACTTCCTGGCTGATGTTTTGGTCACTTTTGAATGCTGGCGGTGCTTTCACTCTAGTGGTAGCATGAGACGGAGTCTACAACCCACACAAGTGGCTCAGGTGGTGCAGCTCATCCAGGATGGGACATCAATGCGAGCTGTGGCAAGAAGGTTTGCTGTGTCTGTCAGCGTAGTGTCCAGAGCATGGAGGCGCTACCAGGAGACAGGCCAGTACATCAGGAGACGTGGAGGAGGCCGTAGGAGGGCAACAACCCAGCAGCAGGACCGCTACCTCCGCCTTTGTGCAAGGAGGAGCAGGAGCAGCACTGCCAAAGCCCTGCAAAATGACCTCCAGCAGGCCACAAATGTGCATGTGTCTGCTCAAACGTTCAGAAACAGACTCCATGGTGGTATGAGGGCCCGACGTCCACAGTTGGGGGTTTGTGCTTACAGCCCAACACCGTGCAGGACGTTTGGCATTTGCCAGAGAACACCAAGATTGGAAAATTTGCCACTGGCTCTTCAAAGATGAAAGCAGGTTCACACTGAGCACGTGACAGACGTGACAGAGTCTGGAGACGCCGTGGAGAACGTTCTGCTGCCTGCAACATCCTCCAGCATGACCGGTTTGGCGGTGGGTCAGTTATGGTATGGGGTGGCATTTCTTTGGGGGGCAGCACAGCCTCCATGTGCTCGCCAGAGGTAGCCTGACTGCCATTAAGTACCGAGATGAGATCCTCAGACCCCTTGTGAGACCATATGCTGGTGCGGTTGGCCCTGGGTTCCTCCTAATGCAAGACAATGCTAGACCTCATGTGGCTGGAGTGTGTCAGCAGTTCCTGCAAGAGGAAGGCATTGATGCTATGGACTGGCCCGCCCGTTCCCCAGACCTGAATCCAATTAAGCACATCTGGGACATCATGTCTCGCTCCATCCACCAACACCACGTTGCACCACAGACTGTCCAGGAGTTGGCGGATGCTTTAGTCCAGGCCTGGGAGGAGATTCCTCAGGAGACCATCCGCCACCTCATCAGGAGCATGCCCAGGCGTTGTAGGGAGGTCATACAGGCACGTGGAGGCCACACACACTACTGAGCCTCATTTTGACTTGTTTTAAGGACATTACATCAAAGTTGGATCAGCCTGTAGTGTGGTTTTCCACTTTAATTTTGTGTGTGACTCCAAATCCAGACCTCCATGGGTTGATAAATTTGATTTCCATTGATAATTTTTGTGTGATTTTGTTGTCAGCACATTCAACTATGTAAAGAAAAAAGTATTTAATAAGAATATTTCATTCATTCAGATCTAGGATGTATTATTTTAATGTTCCCTTTATTTTTTTGAGCAGTGTATGTATATATATATATACACACACTACCATTAAAAGGTTTGGGGTCACTTAGAAATGTCCTTGTTTTTGAAAGAAAATAAACGTTTTTGTCCATTAAAATAACATCAAATTGATCAGAAATACAGTGTAGACATTGTCAATGTTGTAATGACTATTGTAGCTGGAAACAGCTGATATTTTATGGAATATCTACAAAGGCGTACAGTGGCCCATTATCAGCAACCATCACTCCTGTATTCAATGGCACGTTGTGTTAGCTAAACTAAGTTTAGCATTTTAAAAGGCTAATTGATCATTAGAAAACCCTTTTGCAATTATGTTAGCACAGCTGACAACTGTTGTTCTGTTTAAAGAAGCAATAAAACTGTCCTTCTTTAGACTAGTTGAGTATCTGCAGCATCAGCCTTTGTGGGTTTGATTACAGGCTTAAAATGGCCAGAAACAAAGACCTTTCTTCTGAAACTCGTCAGTCTATTTTTGTTCTGAGAAATGAAGGCTATTTTATGCGAGAAATTGCCAATAAACTGAAGATCTCGTACAAAGCTGTGTACTACTCCCTTCACAGAACAGCGCAAACTGGCTCTAACCAGAATAGAAAGAGGAGTGGGAGGCTCCGGTGCACAACTGAGCAAGAGGACAAGTACATTAGAGTGTCTAGTTTGAGAAACAGATGCCTCACAAGTCCTCAACTGGCAGCTTCATTAAATAGAATCCACAAAACACCAGTCTCAACATCAACAGTGAAGAGGCAACTCCGGGATCCTGGCCTTCTAGGCCCAGTTGCAAAGAAAAAGCCATATCCTAGAATGGCCAATAAAAATAAAAGATTAAGATGGGCAAAATAACACAGACACTGAACAGAGGAAGATTGGAAAAATGTGTCATGGACAGACAAATTTAAGTTTTAGGTGTTCGGATCACAAAGAAGAACATTCGTGAGACGCAGAAAAAATGAAAAGATGCTGGAGGAGTGCTTGACGCCATCTGTCAAGCATGGTGGAGGCAATGGGATTGTCTGGGGGTGCTTTGGTGGTGGTAAAGTGAAAGATTTGTAGAGGGTAAAAGAGATATTGAAGAAGGAAGGCAAATCACTCAATTTTGCAACCCCACCCCGTACCCTGTGGACGGCGCACACCTGGCACTCATCATTACGCACAACTGGTAATCATTATGATTCACACCTGAACTCCGTTACCTTCATGATTTCCTCCCCTTTATGTGTCACTCTCCCATGTTCTCTCACCAGTTGGTACTGTTCTTGTGTATCAGCCTGTTAGTATCGTGTTCTTAGTTTTGTTGTTTTATTAAAACGTTTCACCTGCACCTGCTTCCGACTCACCGCCCCATCATTACAGAATCCAAGTTTCTTTATAGTCATAGAATATACTATATTTGTCTGGGAAACCTGAGACAGTCATAGTGATAGTGACAGTAGTCCATATAAAACCATGATTCTTGTAAGTCACAAAGAAGTATGAAATTGCATTCTGTTATGCATTCACAACACTGCTCTGTATTGGTATCTGACCTCTGTTTATAATCATAGAATCACGATGGAACAATGAAAATGTGTCTCTCTCTGAGCACAGAAGTAGGGATGCTGCATATCACATCGAGTTGATGAGGCAGTTTTAAAGGGAACATCTGGGATTCGAAAAACAACAAGCGGTCAACCAGCTGCTTGTTTTGGTAAACAGCTGAGCGATGGGACTAGAGAAATTTGATCAAATCTCAAATTAATAGACAAAGTTCTGAATAACCATGTTTTGAAGCTCAAGTGTTTTACATTTTTAACAAACAATGAAGTTGAACTAAGCTCATAACTGATAAGTTATATTATTCAATAATTAATGGATAAAGGTCATTGATTGAAAAGTTTTTAAAAAATGTATGTACCAATCTTGGGCTGCCCCTTTAAAACCTGCTGTTGTCTGTGTAATGGTACCCACAACTTTCAGCTTGAACTCTACCAGGAAGTTCACTAGTCAAACATTGTTACATTGTTACATATTATATTGTTCCAGTAAATGTACTTATCTTTTATTATTCTGACATGGTCCATCAGCAAGGAATTTCCCTTCCACCGTAATGATCATTATGTCATTCTAGATGAGACTGAGATTGTTGCTGATGACTGGGATGAATGCAGGATCAGGTTTTCAGGAAAAGAACAAGACACCCTCTGTTTGACTGATAACGCCATGTACGTCATAGGCCTATTTGGCTTATATGATTGTGATGGTCATAATGCTTATTTACAGTGTCATAATGTGTATTTTTCTTAGTCCAGTAGGTGTGTTCGTAAATTCAATCTGGAGTGACAGAGTGCGCTCAGAGTGCGCTCATGTAATCAGAGCATTGTCAGATTGTCCATTCCTATATTCAGAGCGTTTTGCTTTCAGTGCGTTCAGAGCACACACTGGACGCTCTGGCCAAACTAACGTTGGATAGCTTGCAAGCTACTTCCAGACACAAATGAAAAAACATCTCACTTTGAGCATTTTACTCCCCCTATAGCAGAGCTGGTTAGGCTGTTTTCATGTTATCTAGAGAATTGGTGACTGTAACTGTGTTGCTGGCAACAATTTAATTAGCTTTTTTTGCCGATGTTTACTGACACCGGCCATATTCAACTGGTGTTGAATATCATTGGGACAGCATACAGGTGATTTCTGTGAGCGCTGGTGTGCCATCCTGAACAAATGCTCTATTGATTTAATGACATTAATTGTTGACCAGTTGAAAAATGATTTTATTGAAATGGATAACACGATTAAAGACAAACGCACAGCTCTACAAATAGTTAATGATGATGGCATATTCAATGAACTGATGAAAACTAACCAAGCGCTCCAGGACAAGGTGTATACAGAAATAAAATAACTTAAAATCAAGAAATTCAACCAAGACATAAATCAAATCAAATCAAATTTTATTTGTCACATACACATGGTTAGCAGATGTTAATGCGAGTGTAGCGAAATGCTTGTGCTTCTAGTTCCGACAATGCAGTAATAACAAGTAATCTAACTAACAATTCCAAAACTACTGTCTTGTACACAGTGTAAGGGGATAAAGAATATGTACATAAGGATATATGAATGAGTGATGGTACAGAGCAGCATAGGCAAGATACAGTAGATGGTATCGAGTACAGTATGTACAAATGAGATGAGTATGTAAACAAAGTGGCATAGTTTAAAGTGGCTAGTGATACATGTATTACATAAGGATACAGTCGATGATATAGAGTACAGTATATACGTATGCATATGAGATGAATAATGTAGGGTAAGTAACATTATATAAGGTAGCATTGTTTAAAGTGGCTAGTGATATATTTACATCATTACTCATCAATTCCCATTATTAAAGTGGCTGGAGTTGAGTCAGTGTCAGTGTGTTGGCAGCAGCCACTCAGTGTTAGTGGTGGCTGTTTAACAGTCTGATGGCCTTGAGATAGAAGCTGTTTTTCAGTCTCTCGGTCCCAGCTTTGATGCACCTGTACTGACCTCGCCTTCTGGATGATAGCGGGGTGAACAGGCAGTGGCTCGGGTGGTTGATGTCCTTGATGATCTTTATGGCCTTCCTGTGACATCGGGTGGTGTAGGTGTCCTGGAGGGCAGGTAGTTTGCCCCCGGTGATGCGTTGTGCAGACCTCACTACCCTCTGGAGAGCCTTACGGTTGAGGGCGGTGCAGTTGCCATACCAGGCGGTGATACAGCCCGCCAGGATGCTCTCGATTGTGCATCTGTAGAAGAAGACAAGGCTGAGAACAAAGTATACTTCTGGAGAAACCCTGACAAGAGGTCCTGCTCCTCCTCTCCATGGCAGACGCAGGAGAGATGCCGCTTACTTCTATGCACCTCTGTCTGACTAACGCTCTACAACCAGCGCCTCATCGGCTTCCAGTGGTAGTTTTTTATTCAACGAGAGACTGGACGGACGGAAGGGCGGAGGTGGCCGCAGGAACGCGCATCGACGAGATGCCGCACCCCGACGGGGTAAGAAGAAACGACTATCAGAGGCAGAGGAGACCGTTCACACGGTCCCAGAACCCACGGGACTGAGTGACTTTAATTTATCAAGCAAGATATTGAGCCCTGCCCATGTCTCTTTGGGCAATAAAGGGTTATTTTGTGCCTACAACTCAGTGCAACGATTTTGATTTAAAGGTAGACAAGTTTAAGTTTTTTAGTAACATCCGTTTAAAGGGATACTTTAGCTCCCCTAATCATTATATTTCTGCTGAACCAGTAGGTTACTCACCTGCACATACTCCAACTCCTTTTTTACTTCTTTTTTTTACCTTTATTTAACTAGGCAAGTCAGTTAAGAACAAATTCTTATCTTCAATGACTGCCTAGGAACAGTGGGTTAACTGCCTGTTCAGGGGCAGAATGACAGATTTGTACCTTGTCAGCTCAGGGGTTTGAACTTGCAACCTTCCGGTTACTAGTCCAACACTCTAACCACTAGGCTACGCTGCCGCCCCTTTTAGAAGTAAGAGTTATTTTATGCCTTCAGCCAATCACAATCACTCGATCGAGACATATTGCAGACTCGTTGAAAAAGATGTTGCTCATCTCCTTAAGAACAAATAAGAGTCCAAATCTTTCCATAATTTACCCAAGGATGAAAAATAAGCTTTGCTTGATTTACAATCCGATACGTCAGTCCTTATTCGTCCTGCTGATAAGGGTGGGTCGGTTGTACAATCCGATACGTCAGTCCTTATTCGTCCTGCTGATAAGGGTGGGTCGGTTGTACAATCCGATACGTCAGTCCTTATTCGTCCTGCTGATAAGGGTGGGTCGGTTGTACAATCCGATACGTCAGTCCTTATTCGTCCTGCTGATAAGGGTGGGTCGGTTGTACAATCCGATACGTCAGTCCTTATTCGTCCTGCTGATAAGGGTGGGTCGGTTGTACTCATGGATAGGACAGTTTATGTAAATGAGTGTCATAGACAACTGCTTGACAACACCTTTAACAACAAACTCAGAAGTGACCCCACTTCCCAATTTCAGAATACTATCCTTACTGTCCTAGATGGGTATTTAATTTCTGGTCAGATCACCAAGAAAGAACATGACTTTTTGGCTATTCAACACCCTAAAATTGCCACTTTCTATACTTTGCCGAAATTACACAAGAATGTTACAAAACCTCCAGTGCGGCCTATTGTAGCGGGCATTGATGCAGCAACGGCCCCTCTATCTACTTTTGTTGACTTTTTTATTAGACCACTCGCAGAACAGCTCCCCTCCTTTGTAAAGGACACCAGCAGTATGATCTCTATCATTGAATCTCTTGATCTTCTCCCTGAGAATACCTTTGTCTTTAACTTAAAGACCCTTGCTCCCTTTGGTCTCAACGTAGACTTTGATCTGAAGCCATTCTTGTGGTTATTGTGACTTTGCCATTGTAATTGTTTTTAAGTTTGTGTAGTCTAAAATGAATCTATGATCGTATGCTATCCATTAGTTTTTTTGTATGCTGTTCTTTGTATGCCATTTTTATATTTGAGAATTAACCAATGATATTAGGCCACACTTGGCCATGATTACAGACACCTGTGTGTCTTTTGACACTATATAAACGAGTCATCCCGCAGTGTTTGTGATTATACCCTGATGAAGACAGCTTGGCTGTCGAAACGTTGGATGTTACATTATTGCATCTGAGCTCCTAGAGTGTGCGGCTCTCCTTCATTTACCAGCTTTCTACTCCACTAGCCAGCACCTCGCCTAAATAGGTGTGCATTTCTTTTTCTTCGAGACTGGCGTATCTTTGACCATGAAAGAAAGTTGTAATTATTCGCCTACCTCCTCATGCCTTTTGCACACAATGTATATAGACTCCCCTTTCTTTTTTTCTTTTTTTCTACTGTGTTATTGACTTGTTAATTGTTTACTTACTCCATGTGTAACCTTGTGTTGTCTGTTCACACTGCTATGCTTTATCTTGGCCAGGTCGCAGTTGCAAATGAGAACTTGTTCTCAACTGGCCTACCTGGTTAAATAAAGGTGAAATAAATAAAAAAATAAAAAAATGTAAAAAAGTTATGCTAGCGAGCGAGCATTTTAGCCAGGTAGCCTAGGACAATGAAAACTGTATGATAGAGTGATGAAAGAGAGGAGGATGACATAAGCGTTTTCTGGGTCAGTCAACATGTTTTTCCTACTTGAACACGCACGCACACACACACACACACACACACACACACACACACACACACACACACGCACACACACACACACACACACACACACACACACACACACACACACACACATAAATCAGTACCATGGATATCCATATCATATTTATCTTATGTTGTTTGGACTATATTGTTTTTGGTATCTTTTTATAATGTTTTTGGTATCACAGTTGTCACTGTGTTAGACTAAGCATAAGTGATTTGATGATGTTGAAATATTGAAGTTGAAATGGTGCTGGAATAGTGTAGACAGCTCCTGTCTCCACTAAGTCTTGCTTTCTCCCAGAAATCTCCAAGACATTTTCTCCCTCTACAGGGTATTATTGTCAGTATAAATAAAACCTGGTTATTGAGAAGAACGTACAGCTGAAATAACATCATTTCACTTTCAAGACAGCAACTATATTTTGGCAATTTCTCATACAGGTTATATAAATAGAAAACTCAAGTTGCTTTCATTTTCCATTTAAGTAGTCCGGTAATGACCACATGTCTAATCAAGTATGGCTATTTATTATCAAGAGGGGGAAAGAAAATATAAATTAACTGTCCACATCTAAAATGGGAAACTAAATACACTATAGTTTTGGTTTTGATTTTGAACTTACCCCCATACTCCCTGAAACATCAAGAACAAGACACACCACTCTTTGCTGTCACTGCTCCACTTTGGGTGCTGTAACGGGTGGTTTTAGAGACGGGACTGAGACATTGTGATCCTCAGAATCATGGAGTATAACCTCTACACCTCTGTTATCACACATTCTGTTCTGCATGTTTGGAGCAAGCTGGTTGTGAGTGTCCTTCGTACAGAACTTGTTTACCTGTGGGGTACACAACACAGTTACTTGTTTCTGGCATAACAAAAGTCATTTTAATAACAGTTACAATAATTAGGTATTTTTCGCAACAAAACATGGGGTAGGAGGAAGGCTTTGAAGAGATTACACTCACAGAATCAAGTCCTTGATTATACATGATGGATGCAGGGGTTGCCTGGTTCTTCTCAGGAATGAATACACAGTCTTTGGTGTATAACCCAGTCACGTGGTCCGTGGTGCAGTCCTTTGAGATGTCACTTTTGTTGATTAACTATCCAATAATGTTTGTGGTACATTTGAAAAATGTACAACTTTACATTACGTAATGAGTATGAGGTGATTTTGCAGTGAGGAGGAGCTTTGACATTTTTTCACCAAGAACAATAATAGTTAAGGTCCTTTGTCTCAGGTCAGACTGAGTAAGGTCAAACATTTCATTAAAAAACCTTCACAAATAAGCATCAATAAACAATATTATTAACAGTATCTATCATTAAAACCATAAATAGGGCCTCCTGAGTTGCGCAGCGGTCTAAGTCACTGCATCGCAGTGCTAGAAACGTCACTACAGATCTGGGTTCGATCCCGGGCCGTGACCTTGAGACCCATGAGGCAGTGCACAATTGGCCCAGTGTCGTCCGGGTTAGGAGAGGGTTTGCCGGCTGGCATGTCCTTGTCCCATCATGCTCTAGCGACTCCTTGTGGCTATATGTTGTTTCCTCCAACACATTGGTGTGGCTGGCTTCCGGGTTAAGCGAGCAGTGTGTCTAGAAGCAGTGCAGCTTGGTTGGGTTGTGTTTTGGAGGATGCATGACTCTCAACCTTCGCCTCTCCTGAGTCCATACGGGAGTTGCAGCGATGGGACAAGACTGTAACTACCAACTGGATATCACGAAAAAGTAGTAAAAATAACCAGAAATATATAATTGAATGATTAAATAAATGATAAAACATATATAAAGCATTTAACCTTTATATATTGAAAGTTAGCGTAAAATATAATCAACTTCCATGGGTGAGATGATGAAAACATCCATGCCCATTTTCAAGTGATTCAGAGTAGGAGTGATGATCTAGGATCAGTTTTGCCTTTGAGATCTGTTACGTTCCCCAATAAGAAACCAAAAAACATTTCTCAATAGAAAACTGACAACCAGAATGAAACAGGTGGGGTTTTAAAATGGGTTTTGAAAGGCAACCATGGGGTGACAACTGAATGCTGGCCAATCAAACTCGAGTAGGGTCTTAAACACCATGGACACCCACTAGATTTGCCTGATATCAGACAAACTAAAGGAAAAGAAAACCCACACCAACTTAGGTAAGGATGTGCAAATAAATGTGGAGCAAACTAAACAGTAAGGATGTGCAAATAAATGTGGAGCAAACCAAACAGTAAGGATGTGCAAATAAATGTGGAGCAAACCAAACACTAAGGATGTGCAAATAAATGTGTAGCAAACCAAACAGTAAGGATGTGCAAATAAATGTGGAGCAAACTAAACAGTAAGGATGTGCAAATAAATGTGGAGCAAACCAAACAGTAAGGATGTGCAAATAAATGTGGAGCAAACCAAACAGTAAGGATGTGCAAATAAATGTGGAGCAAACCAAACAGTAAGGATGTGCAAATAAATGTGGAGCAAACCAAACAGTAAGGATGTGCAAATAAATGTGGAGCAAACCAAACAGTAAGGATGTGCAAATAAATGTGGAGCAAACCAAACAGTAAGGATGTGCAAATAAATGTGGAGCAAACTAAACAGTAAGGATGTGCAAATAAATGTGGAGCAAACCAAACAGTAAGGATGTGCAAATAAATGTGGAGCAAACCAAACAGTAAGGATGTGCAAATAAATGTGGAGCAAACCAAACAGTAAGGATGTGCAAATAAATGTGGAGCAAACCAAACAGTAAGGATGTGCAAATAAATGTGGAGCAAACCAAACAGTAAGGATGTGCAAATAAATGTGGAGCAAACCAAACAGTAAGGATGTGCAAATAAATGTGGAGCAAACCAAACAGTAAGGATGTGCAAATAAATGTGGAGCAAACCAAACAGTAAGGATGTGCAAATAAATGTGGAGCAAACCAAACAGGGGAGACAAAAGATAAAGGTTTTGTTTAACAACTTAAAGAGGGCTGTGGCGGATGAATCAGAATTAGTTGGGTAACATAGATCATTAAGATGTTTTATTTGCATAATATGCTTATGTAAGATACTTGTCTTTAGAATGTATCCTTTTGGACTAGAGTGTTGGCAGTTGCACTTTTCCCTCAGCTGGGGCTCAGTCACTTGGGGCCCAGAGAGGGGAGAGGTCAGGCTTGTCTTCCACATGTCCCTGGTGCTATGCAGAATATCAGAAAGGGAAGAGGACAGAATGGAAAATTGTCTTCATATGTGAATGTGTCTTTACCTATCCTTAAACCATGTGAAGGGATGGCGTGATTAATGGGGAACCAATTACTTGTCTCCACTATGTCTGTGCGCCAGGCACTCCCTCTTTTTCCCATTGGGGGGAGGTGTATGGCAGTGTCTGGAAACATTGTTTGTCCTCTTTGATCTTACACTTATCCTGGGATAGTGTATGACATTGAGGCTCACTCCCCTCAGTGAGCTTGTCAATGAGTGTGGTCAAGATGGGGTTTACTTGAGATGGGAGTATCTAGAGTTGATAATTGATATATGCCATTGGATGAGTTGGTGTTTTTGTACTATGAAGTACCAGGAACAAGATTAGAACCTCGTCTGAGGGACCAAACTGAACAATAATTTATAGCGAATGTTATCTGGCTAAGGGATACTCCTTTCTCATGAAAAAGTCTTTATTTGTGAACAGTTCCTAGTATCTGTTGTTCGTCATGTAAGTTGAGAGGGGTGTATCTTGGCTATAAAAGATCTTTGTACTTTTCTGTTGGTACTTTTCAATGGTTCATTAGAGATAGAAAGTCAAAAAGTCTATTGCAAAGCTTATTATTAAAAAATGTGTAGTTTAAGTATAACTCTGACTGGTGTGTGAAGTGTGTAACTCTTTCCTTATTTGGTAAAGCAGAAATATGCCACCACAGGGCGCACTAAACATCGGTCTAACGCTTCCAACATCTCTCATGCCAACTGGAGAACTAGGCCTGCCACTCTTAAATATCACCTGTGCAAGCATTAGTGATAATAATGACTGACTAACGAGGCGACAGGTACAACACATCCTGACCAACGAGTATGATTCCAATTAGGGAAAGCCGCACCCAAATAGAACCCACCTCGAAAACGAAATCGAGCAAAAAGTTCATGCAGGATATTCACAGCACTATTTCATTTAAAAAACATCTTATTTTTTATTTATTTCACCTTTATTTAAACAGGGAGGCCAGTTGAGAACAAGTTCTCATTGACAACTGCAACCTGGCCAAGATTAAGTAAAGCAGTGCGACAAAAACAACACAGAGTTACACATGGGATAAACAAACGTACAGTCAATAACACAATAGAAAAATCTATATACAGTATGTGCAAATGTAGTAAGATTAGGGAGGTAAGGCAATAAATAGGCCATAGTTGCGAAATAATTACAATTTAGCATTAACACTGGAGTGATAAATCTGCAGATGATGATGTGCAAATAGAGATACTGGGGTGCAAAAGAGAAAGAAAGAAAAGAAAAACAATATGGGGATGAGGCAGTTGGGTGTGCTATTTACAGATGGGCTGTGTACAGGTGCAGTGATTGGTAAGCTGCTCTGACAGCTGATGCTTAAAGTTAGTGAGGGAGATATAAGTCTCCAGCTTCAGTGATTTTTGCAATTCGTTACAGTCATTGGCTGCAGAGAACTGGAAGGAATGGAAGGCCAAAGAGGTGTTGTAGTTGGGGGTGACCAGTGAAATATGCCTGCTGGAGCACGTGCTACGAGTGGGTGCTGCTATGGTGACCAGTAAGCTGAGATAAGGCGGGGCTTTACCTACTAAAGACTTATAGATGACCTGTAGCCAGTGGGTTTGGCGACAAATATGTAGCGAGGGCCAGCCAACGAGAGCATACAGGTCGCAGTGGTGGGTAGTATATGGGGCTTTGGTGACAAAACAGATGGCGCTGTGATAGACTACATCCAATTTGCTGAGTAGTGCTGGAGGCTATTTTGTAAATGACATTGCCGAAGTCAAGGATCGGTAGGATAGTCAGTTTTACGAAGGTATGTTTGGCAGCATGAGTGGAAGAGGCTTTGTTTGCGAAATAGAAAGCCAATTTTAGATACAATTTTGGATTGGAGATGCTTAATGTGAGTCTGGAAGGAGAGTGTACAGTCTAACCAGACACCTAGGTATTTGTAGTTGTCCATATATTCAAAGTCAGAACCGTCCAGAGTAGTGATGCTAGTCGGGTAAGTGGGTGCGGGGAGCAAGTATTTGGATGATCCAGATGAAGATTGAGAGAATGTCATAGTATCAGATGAAACCAAAATATAACTTTTTGGTAAAAACTCAACTCGTCGTGTTTGGAGGACAAAGAATGCTGGGTTGCATCCAAAGAACACCATACCTACTGTGAAGCATGGGGGTGGACACATCATGCTTTGGGGCTGTTTTTCTGCAAAGGAACAGGACGACTGATCCGTGTAAAGGAAATAATTCACGGGGCCATGTATCGTGAGATTTTGAGTGAAAACCTCCTTCCATCAGCAAGGGCATTGAATATGAAACGTGGCTGGGTCTTTCAGCATGACAATGATCCCAAACACACCGCCCGGGCAACGAAGGAGTGGCTTCGTAAGAAGCATTTCAAGGTCCCGGAGTGGCCTAGCCAGTCTCCAGATCTCAACCCCATAGAAAATCTTTGGAGGGAGTTGAAAGTCTGTGTTGCCCAGCAACAGCCCCAAAACATCACTGCTCTAGAGGAGATCTGCATGGAGGAATGGGCCAAAATACCAGCAACAGTGTGTGAAAACCTTGTGAAGACTTACAGAAAACGTTTGACCTCTGTCATTGCCAACAAAGGGCATATAACAAAGTATTGAGATAAACTTTTGTTATTGACCAAATACTTATTTTCCACCATAATTTGCAAATAAATTCATAAAAAATCCTACAATGTGATTTTATGTCTGTCATAGTTGAAGTGTACCTATGATGAAAATTACAGGCCTCTCTCATCTTTTTAAGTGGGAGAACTTGCACAATTGGTGGCTGACTAAATACTTTTTTGCCCCACTGTATCTATGAGGGTGCCCATGTTTACGGATTTAGGGTTGTACCTGGTAGGTTCCTTGATCATTTGTGTGAGGTTGAGGGCATCTATCTTAGATTGTAGGACAGCCTGGGTGTTAAGCATATCCCAGTTTAGGTCACCTAACAGTACGAACTCTGAAGATAGATGGAGGAAATCAATTCACATATGGTGTCCAGGGCACAGCTGGGGACTGAGGGGGGTCTATAACACGCAGCAACAGTGAGAGACTTGTTTCTGGAAAGGTGGATTTTTAAAAGTAGAAGCTTGAATTTTTTGAGCACAGACCTAGATAGTATGACAGAACCCTGCAGGCCATCTTTGCAGTAGATTGCAACTTTGCCCCCTTTGGCAGTTCTATCTTGACGGAAAATGTTGTAGTTTGGGATGGACATTTTTGGTGGCCTTCCTAAGCCAGGATTCAGACACGGATAGGACATCAGGGTCGGTGAAGTGTGCTAAAGCAGTGAATAAGACAAACTTAGGGAGGAGGCTTCTGATGTTAACATGTATGAAACCGAGGCTTTTACGGTTACAGAAGTCAACAAATGAGAGCGCCTGGGGAATAGGTGTGGTGCTGGGGGCTACAGGGCCTGGGTTAACCTCTACATCACCAGAGGAACAGAGGAGAAGGATAAGGGTATGGCTAAAGGCTATAAGAACTGGTTGTCTCGTGCTTTAGGAACTGATTTCTGGACGTATAGATTCAGGGCATAATTTACAGACAAGGGTATGGTAGGATATGAGTACAGTGGAGGTAAACCTAGGCATTGAGTGACGATGAGAGAGGTTGCATCTCTGGAGGCACCAGTTAAGCCAGGTGACTGTGGGCGCTACAGTGAAATCAAACAATGAGAACTAACCGAAACAGCAGTAGACAAGGCATATTGACATTAGAGAGAGGCATAAAGCAGTCACAGGTGTTGATCAGGAGAGCTAAGACAACAACGGGTAAATGGCGATGAACGGGAAGAGTGGGTCAGTTAGGTACACACAGGACCTGAGATTTGAGGCTGGGGCCGACAGATAAACACAATGAGGTATGGTGTTAGTGAACAATCCAGTGGGCATCAGCTGTGTAGCCGAGTGATGATGGGGTCCAATGAGCAGCAATATGTGAGCCATGGAGCCGTTCAGTAGTCGCTACTACACTAGGTGAGCGGGAGACATGGCATTCAGAAAACTAGCGGGCCGGGTATAGAAGATGGGTCTTCTGCGACATCGCAACGGAAAGCCTGTTGAATCCACATCGGACGATTATGTCGACAGACCAGTCGGGATGGATCGGCGGGGCTCCGTGTCGACAATAAAGGGTCCAGGCCAATTGGCAAAAGAGGTGTTGTAGCCCAGGAATTAGCTGGTAATTCTTCGTCGGCTAGCCGAGAGATGGGCCGCTCAAGGCTAACTGGTGCTTGCTTCGGTATAGAGGCGTTAGCCAACAGTAGCCACTTGGTTGCAGCTAGCTGTGATGATCCGGTGTAATGGTCCAGAGCTTGCGGCAGGAATGATGTGGTAGAGAAAAGCAGTCCGATATGCTCTGGGTTGATATTGTGCTGTGCAGACTGGCAGGTATTGACCAAGCGAAAGCTGGCTGGTGTTCGAGCTAAAGGTGAAGACCTCTAGCAGTGGCTAACAATCACTAGTAGCTAGTTAGCTGGCTAGCGTCTAATGGAGGCTCCAGTTATAAAGTATAAAAATAGCCAATCCGTACCACATTGGGTGTGGCGGTTTGCAGGAAAGTATATTTAGTTCGTAGCTGGAAAGTGAGATTAAAGTATGTACCAAAAAAACTATTTAGACTATTTACTATTTACATGGGACAATACAAACACACGTCCGACTGCTACGCCATCTTGGATCATGGGCCATATTTCATGTAACATATTTGAGAATACTACAGCCTACCTTGCTTGCTTAGTTGGACTTTTCTGCCCCAAAACTTTATTTTGTCATAAACAAATTTGTCCTCGCTTTTCATGCGGCTTATATTTGTCCTCCTCGCCAGCATTAATGTGTAGATCCCTTACTGCCCGCTATTAAACAGAAAAGACCACCATTAGCAAAACAGGATTCAAATATTCAAAGTTAACTACCCCCAATGTGCAAGTTGTAAAAGTAAACATTGAACTTATAGAATTTTACTTTGTCTTCTGACATTACAGCTGCTACAACGTTCTATTATTTGTCAGTAAGCTGACTGCTTCCTACCTTATTGCAGAGCAGTGTTAATTTAGTCAACAAAAATAATGACTAAAATACAGTGCCCTCTGTTATTATTGGCTCTGTACTCCAGCATATTGTATTTTAAATCACACAATGACTATGAGGTTAAAGTGCAGACTGTCAGCTTTCATTTGAGGGTATTTTGCTCCATATCGGGTTAACTGTTTTTTTGTACAAAGTCCTCACATTTTAAGGGACCAAAAGAAGTGGGACAAATTAAATTACATGTGTATTAAAGTTGTCACTTACATGAGTATTTGGTTCCATATTCCTAGCATGCAATGATTACACCAAGCTTATGACTCTCCAGACTTGTTGGGCACAATACCAAAACAAACAGCAAATGCATCCAACAAGTTTGAAAAACAAATCAAATCAAATCACAAGCTTGATGTAAACACAGCTGTGAAACTTCATTTTTTCTCCCCCCTGGAGAAAAATCAAATCGCTGCATCCCCACCTTCAAACTACTTCCCGTGGCTATGTGACCTTCTACTCTACAGTGTTACTGACTGTATCAACTTCTGTGTGGACAACGTTGTTCCACAGAGAGCTTTGAAGTGCCCCCCCCACCCAACAAAAATTGATAAAAAAAATAAAAAATAAGCATTCCTGAGGGGTGATATGGTCAATGTGAAAGGGATACAGAAGGAATAAAAACAAATGACCTGGGCTGGTAAGAGGGACAACAAGAACAAGATGGAGGAACAGTTTGCTCGCAACAACATCAGGGAGGTATGAGGGAACTGTGGAGGCACTGCCTTGATATCAGCTCTGCACTGCTCTGCGAAGCGCAAGAGGTAAGAATGCCCTAACTTCTGCTGAGGCAACTCACCGTAAATGCTGCATGGCCAATAATTGAGATCAGGTGCATCCTGTTTCATTGATTATCCTTGAGATGTTTCTACAACTTGATTGGAGTCCACCTGTGGTAAATTCAATTGATTGGACAAGATTTGAAAAGGCACACACCTGTCTATATAAGGTCCCCCAGTTGACAGTGCATGTCAGAGCAAATACCAAGCCATGAGGACAAAGAAATTGTCCGTAGAGCTCATAGACAGCATTGTATCGGGGGAACACAGATCTGGGGAAGGGTACCAAAACATTTCTGCAGTATTGAAGGTCCCCAAGAACACAGTGGCCTCTATCATTCTAAAATAGAAGAAGTTTGGAACCACCAAGACTCTTCCTAGATCTGGCTGCCCGGTCCAACTGAGCAATCGGGGGAGAAGGGCCTTGGTCAGGGAGGTGACCAAGAACCCGATGGTCACTCTGACAGAGCTCCAGTTCCTCTGTGGAGATGGCATAACCTTCCAGAAGGACAACCATCTCTGCAGCACTCCACCAATCAGGGCTGTATGATAGAGTGGTCAGACGGAAGCCACTCCTAAAGTAAAAGGCAAATGATAGGACTCTAAGACCATGAGAAACAAGATTATCTGGTCTGATGAAACCAAGATTGAACTCTCTTTTAGTCAGAATCCAGGGAAAGATGAACAGAGCAAAGTACAGAGAGCTCCTTGATGAAAACCTGCTCCAGAGCGCTCAGGACCTCAGACTGGGGAGAAGGTTCACCTTCCAACAGGACAACGACCCAAAGCACACAGCCAAGACAGCGCAGGATTGGCTTCGGGTCAAGTCTCTGAATGTCCTTGAGTGGCCCAGTTAGAGCCAGAACAAGAACCCAATCAAACATCTCTGGAGAGACCTGAAAATAGCTGTGCAGCGACGCTCCCCATCCAACCTGACATAGCTTGAGCGGGTCTGTAGAGATGAATGGGAGAAACTCCCCAAAAACAGGTGTGCCAAACTTGTAGGTTCATACCCAAGAGGAGTCATGGCTGTAGCCAAAGGTGTTTCAACAAAGTACTGAGTAAAGGGTGTGAATAATTATGTAAATGTCATATAATTAAACTCTGTAACTGTTTTAAAGTCACCATTGGCCTTATGGTGAAATCCGTGAGCGGTTTCCTACCTCTCTAGCAACTGAGTAAAGAAGGACCCCTTTATATTTGTAGTGACAGGGTGTATTGATACACCATCCAAAGTGTAATTAATAACTTTACCTTGCTTGAAGGGATTTTCATTGTCTGCTTTTAATTTTTTTATACCCATCTACTAATAGTTGCCCTTCTTTGAGAGGCATATTAGGAAACCTCCCTGGTCTTTGTGGTTGAATCTGGGTTTGAAATTCACTGTTTGAATGAGTGTGGGGCACAGTGTGGAGGTAGCAGTGGTGGAAAAAGTACCCAGTCGTCATGCTATTTGAAATGTACTTCAGAGGTTAATGTTTGAATTGAAGTTTGATATTGGATCCTTAATTGATGATTGTATGAATAAAGACTCCATTAACTTTATAGTCTATCATTCTTATTAAAAGGTTTTTAAAATGTATGAACTAGGTTATAAGCCTAATAAATATGTTTGGAGTTGATTGCCTGCAGAGCTGAACTGGGGTGTGATATGAATACATTAGACAAGGTATGACTTTCAAGAGCTGACTAATTAAAACTGGTCAAACTCTGTTTTTATTCTGACTTCTCAATACTGAGTTTCTACTTCTTATCCTTAAAGATATTCTGACTTACGTGTACAGACTCGGAAACAGGCCATTTCACACAGTGTAAGGTACTGGACAGTTTCACCGTCATTTATTTGGCTCAACCTTTATTCACCCAGGTGAGTGTTTCAGAGAACAGATTCAATAATGTCTCACCTCTGTTTACATCATCTGACCACTAGAGAGCAGTATGACTTTAGGAGTCAAGTAAAATAAATCACTGGGGATTCTTGAACATCCACTATGTATTCAACATGATCTCAACATTATCTCAATGTAAAGCTATATTTCGCAAATCATATATTGACTGGAACAAGGCATTTGAGTCATTTGCCCAAATGTTTTCTATTACTTTTGACTAAACCACAACAAAAGTATGTGCATAGAATTAATTTGGCTTGATTATCAGACCTCATTTACGTAACAAGAATGAACGAGTTCAGGCCATACTGTCACTCGCGCCACATCACTTATCTAAATCAATGGGAGAAAAGCCATATAGTTTCTGTCTGGTGAATACAGTTTCTGTCTGGTGAACTACCACTGCCCCACACAGAGGTTAAACAGCAGGTAGAGGCAAGGATCTATGCCTGATCTACAGTTCAACTACGTGTAACCTACCCACTAATCTCTCTCTCCTCACAGCAGAACACCGGCTGCCACGGAAGGAGTGGACCCAGCCCAGATCAACCCAACCCAAAAAGCATAGACCACAGAGAGACCCTGTGACTGTACAGTACGCTGGTAATGACAATGTAACTGTAACATCTGAAATGCCTGTAACATCTGAAAGGGCTGCATCCGCAGAGATGATACTATACAGTGCATTGCGAAAGTATACACTTTCAGTGCAGCAAACTCTCTCCAGAAGTCCCGTGAGGATCTCTGAATGATCCAATGTTGACCTAAATGACTAATGATGATAAATACAATCCACCTGTGTGTAATCAAGTCTCCGTATAAATGCACCTGCACTGTGATAGTCTCAGAGGTCATTTAAAAGCGCAGAGAGCATCATGAAGAACAAGGAACACACCAGGCAGGTCCGAGATACTGTTGTGAAGAAGTTTAAAGCCGGATTTGGATACAAAAATATTTCCCAAGCTTTAAACATCCCAAGGAGCACTGTGCAAGCGATAATATTGAAATGGAAGGAGTATCAGACCACAACAAATCTACCAAGACCTGGCCGTCCCTCTAAACTTTCAGCTCATACAAGGAGAAGACTGATCAGAGATGCAGCCAAGAGGCACATGATCACTCTGGATGAACTGCAGAGATCTACAGCTGAGGTGGGAGACTCTGTCCATAGGACAACAATCAGTGGTATATTGCACAAATCTGGCCTTTATGGAAGAGTGGCAAGAAGAAAGCCATTTCTTAAAGATATCCATAAAAAGTGTTGTTTAAAGTTTGCCACAAGCCACCTGGGAGACACACCAAACATGTGGAAGAAGGTGCTCTGGTCAGATGAAACCAAAATTGAACTTTTTGGCAACAATGCAAAACGTTATGTTTGGCGTAAAAGCAACACAGCCCATCACCCTGAACACACCATCCCCACTGTCAAACATGGTGGTGGCAGCATCATGGTTTGGGCCTGCTTTTCTTCAGCAGGGACAGGGAAGATGGTTAAAATTGATGGGAAGATGGATGGAGCCAAATACAGGACCATTCTGGAAGAAAACCTGATGGAGTCTGCAAAAGACCTGAGACTGGGACGGAGATTTGTCTTCCAACAAGACAATGATCCAAAACATAAAGCAAAATCTACAATGGAATGGTTCAAAAATAAACATATCCAGGTGTTAGAATGGCCAAGTCAAAGTCCAGACCTGAATCCAATCGAGAATCTGTGGAAAGAACTGAAAACTGCTGTTCACAAATGCTCTCCATCCAACCTCACTGAGCTCGAGCTGTTTTGCAAGGAGGAATGGGAAAAAATGTCAGTCTCTCGATGTGCAAAACTGATAGAGACATACCCCAAGCGACTTACAGCTGTAATCGCAGCAAAAGGTGGCGCTACAAAGTATTAACTTAAGGGGGCTGAATAATTTTGCACGCCCAATTTTTCAGTTTTTGATTTGTTAAAAAAGTTTGAAATATCCAATAAATGTCGTTCCACTTCATGATTGTGTCCCACTTGTTGTTGATTCTTCACAAAATACAGTTTTATATCTTTATGTTTGAAGCCTGAAATGTGGCAAAAGGTCGCAAAGTTCAAGGGGGCCGAATACTTTCGCAATGCACTGTATGTGATATACCCAGCTCCGACGGGGAGGATTCTCTCTCCCCTGAGCTCTCAGAGTGCATGGAGAACAGGAGCCTTCTGGCTTAGGAACAGTTATAACAAGGAATTCTACATACATTTGACTATAAAATCATCTTATTATGATGTGGTTGTGTGTGCTAGCATTTGATGCTTGTGCACGCTCATGTGTACATGTGTGACGATACGGCAATTTATTTGCGTACTAAAAAAAATGCTATCTAGAACCTAAAAGGGTTCTTTGGCAGTCCCCATAGGAGAACCCTTTGAAGAACCCTTTTAGGTTCCAGGTAGAACCATTTTGGGTTCCATGTAGAACCCTTTCCACAGAGGGTTCTACATGGAACACAAAAGCAGCAGGGAGGAAAGTGTAATGGCGGAGGAGGCCTTTCGCCCTCATTTTCCCTGGAGCCTGCCCATGAAGTGAGACATTCCTTATAGAGGTGCAAAACCACACTTCGCTAAGTCTCTGTTTAATTTAGCTATGCATAATCTCTTAAACATCTTTATTTTATCCATGGCTAAGGCCCAGAGCTTGGCATGAAAACGTTCAGTCATCTGCCACCAAGCTGAATACTGTAGGGATACTTTAATCTCCAGTGTTATTTTTCGCCTGTCAGTACTTTCATTGCAGACAGACAGTGTCTGAGGCTCAGTTATCTCAGGCTAATGCCATTGTATAAACTCGGCCCGGGGATTATTTTATTTGGCCACCCAAGTTTTCTGAGCAATCATTTGTGTTGTTGGACACGAAAGACTGTAAAATTAACAGGAAATCAGCCCAACGTGATTTTAATTCAGGAAATATCTTTCTAAATATTCCCACGCATAAATCTAGAGGCAAATGTGATCGTATCCTAATGTAAGGCTTTAAATAATTCTGGTTTTATAAAAATACTATATCTGTTTGTGATTTTTGCGGTCTGTTTGCAGTGGACAAATGATTTACAGTACAACCATGCTCTGACCCACCGACAATCCACTCAAGGAAAAATTGGCCCAGGGCTGAATGTAATTGGGGACCCCTGCTGTACTTGATACTTGTATCAGACAGAAAAGCTTCAGATGTTCAGATTTATACCTTTTTGATTTTGTCCCAAGATGCCTTCCAATAAACAACTTTATTCTTTCTCAGATATCGAGCATTCATGCATTCACTAATACACATAAACAACTATTCAAAGCCCAAGAAAGGCACTGCTGTCTGTTTGGTTGACAGAGTGAAGAAACCTTGAAATACTTGTTTTATACATTTAGTATTCTTTCCTTAGGGAGGAGAACGTCCATAGCTGGAAGCACAGTGTTTTAGGGAGAGGACGAGGAGGGGTATGGGCTCTGAATACATAACATCACTGACTGACCAAGTCGACAAATACATCTAGTGAGCAAATACAACCCTATAGTCAATGATCATCAACACTTCATCTAATTCATGAATAAGTGTGTCTCTGGGTGTTTGTGGGTGGGGGAGTTTTGTAGACTCTACATCACTGAGAGCATTAAAACTGTGGTAGTTAAATAATAGGGCCTCTGGACACCCACAGCACCAACGCTCATGTTTGTTTCATTGTTGAGGCGATTTTCTCTTCTGTTTAGTCCACACATTCCTTCATCTGTTGTTTGATCTAGAGTTCTCCCTCTCTCTTTCCACCTCTCATTCTTCCTTTCTCTTTTGCACTCTCTCTCTCCTTCACTGTCTCTCTCTCTCTCCCTCTACCTTTCCTTCCCTCTCCCCCCTCTTCCCCCTCTCTCTTTCCCTTACTCTCCCTTCCTCTCTCTCTCTTTTGCACCCACCATGTCAATTCAATTCAATTCAATGGCTTTATTGGCATGGGAAACGTGTTAACATTGCCAAAGCAAGTGAGGTAGATAATATATAAAGTGAATATATAAAGTGAAATAAACAATAAAAATGAACAGTAAACATTAAACATACAGAAGTTTCAAAACAATAAAGACATTACAAATGTCATATTATATATATACAGTGTTTTAACAATGTACAAATGGTACATTTCTCTCTCCCCTCCTTCCTTCACTCTCTTCCCCCTTCTCTTGCTCTCTCTCTCTTTCTCTCTCTGCTCCATATTCAGCAATGATACAGAAGCGTCTGAGATGGAAATAACATGTCCTGTCATGGCAGGTCCTTTTCTTGGACAGGGGCTTCCTACAGGCAAAGAGGAGAAAGCCGGCTGTTTGTTTAAGTTCAGAGTCAACATTCATGTCAAAGCATGTTTTGTTTATTAATACATCTCCTGGTAAACGTAGGCTACAGCCCTTTCCCCACCTGTTCTTTTGCTCTATTTCTCTCTCTCAAACACACACATGCACAAACATATATGCACACACATGCATGAGTACACATTCCCAAACACACACAAACACACACACTACCACCATGTTTGCTCTGGTCACTTAACACTTAAGGTGATTTAAAAACAGAGCGGTGGCACTCTTTATCTTATTACATAAACTGGAGGCAGTATGTGCTGTGCTGCCTGTTGGGGCTCGTGGCTGGAGGCAGTATGTGCTGTGCTGCCTGTTGGGGCTCGTGGCTGGAGGCAGTATGTGCTGTGCTGCCTGTTGGGGCTCGTGGCTGGAGGCAGTATGTGCTGTGCTGCCTGTTGGGGCTCGTGGCTGGAGGCAGTATGTGCTGTGCTGCCTGTTGGGGCTCGTGGCTGGAGGCAGTATGTGCTGTGCTGCCTGTTGGGGCTCGTGGCTGGAGGCAGTATGTGCTGTGCTGCCTGTTGGGGCTCGTGGCTGGAGGCAGTATGTGCTGTGCTGCCTGTTGGGGCTCGTGGCTGGAGGCAGTATGTGCTGTGCTGCCTGTTGGGGCTCGTGGCTGGAGGCAGTATTGCTGTGCTGCCTGTTGGGGCTCATGGCTGGAGGCTGGCATGGGATTCAGAAAGAGACTGTTCCTTTTTATTGAATTCAGACAGACATCCACATGTAAAAGTCTGTGGTTTTGTAGCTGTTATGTTTGTTTCTAGTTTGCACTTGATCTAAACCTACTTTTCAGAAAGGCGGATCCCACTTTGAATGTCCCTTATTCAGACCAGAGAAACTAAATAGGATGTTAGGGGACTAGATTCAAGGCAATCTGTGGAACAGATTTGTCCCCGCTAAACAGAGTGAAAGGGGCCCCTCGTTCTGTATATTCTGCACATTTCATTGAAGAATGCGTTGATCCAACTCCAGCAACATCTACATTCTGAATGCATAATTCAAGCACTCCCATAGAGTACTCTCTGCCTGTCAATTATCCTCTTCCAAAACAAAGAGCGTGATTTGAGAGAGGGATACTTGAGGATCAGATGGTCAGCAGCTATGTATAGCCCCTTCTCAGCTGGATCGGAACTGAAGCAGAGAACAGAGAGAGAGACAGAGAGAACAGAGAATAGAGAGAGAGTGTAATGAATACAGGGAGAAAAAGGTGTAGATTCACGTGCAGAGCACAGAAGATGATTATTAAGCCTTTTCAGAAGTCAGGAATTGTTGTCACAGGCAGGCAATGGTCAAACACAGGCAGGCAATGGTCAAACACAGGCAGGCAACGGTCAAACACAGGCAGGCAACGGTCAAACACAGGCAGGCAACGGTCAAACACAGGCAGGCAATGGTCAAACACAGGCAGGCAATGGTCAAACACAGGCAGGCAATGGTCAAACACAGGCAGGCAATGGTCAAACACAGGTAGACAATGGTCAAACACAGGCAGGCAATGGTCAAACACAGGCAGGCAATGGTCAAACACAGGTAGGCAATGGTCAAACACAGGCAGGCAATGGTCAAACACAGGCAGGCAACGGTCAAACACAGGCAGGCAACGGTCAAACACAGGCAGGCAACGGTCAAACACAGGCAGGCAATGGTCAAACACAGGCAGGCAATGGTCAAACACAGGCAGGCAACGGTCAAACACAGGCAGGCAATGGTCAAACACAGGCAGGCAACGGTCAAACACAGGCAGGCAATGGTCAAACACAGGTAGGCAATGGTCAAACACAGGCAGGCAATGGTCAAACACAGGCAGGCAATGGTCAAACACAGGCAGGCAAAGGTCAAACACAGGCAGGCAATGGTCAAACACAGGCAGGCAATGGTCAAACACAGGCAGGCAATGGTCAAACACAGGCAGGCAAAGGTCAAACACAGGCAGGCAATGGTCAAACACAGGCAGGCAACGGTCAAACACAGGCAGGCAACGGTCAAACACAGGCAGGCAATGGTCAAACACAGGCAGGCAATGGTCAAACACAGGCAGGCAACGGTCAAACACAGGTAGGCAATGGTCAAACACAGGCAGGCAACGGTCAAACACAGGCAGGCAATGGTCAAACACAGGTAGGCAATGGTCAAACACAGGCAGGCAATGGTCAAACACAGGCAGGCAATGGTCAAACACAGGCAGGCAAAGGTCAAACACAGGCAGGCAATGGTCAAACACAGGCAGGCAATGGTCAAACACAGGCAGGCAATGGTCAAACACAGGCAGGCAAAGGTCAAACACAGGCAGGCAATGGTCAAACACAGGCAGGCAACGGTCAAACACAGGCAGGCAATGGTCAAACACAGGTAGGCAGTCAAAAACAAACAATACCTCACAACCATACAAACAGAAAGAACTGAAAGAAATAGGGAGCTGATGAGACCAGGTGAGAAACAAATACAGGTGAAATCAGTGAACAAAATGAAAGACAGGGCTACGTTCCAGAACACAAAGAAACATGGCTACGTACAAAAACACAAAGAAAAATAACACAAGTTTGACTAAGAACTTACAGTACCCCCCCCCCCCCCCCCCCCCCCAAGGAAGGCTCCTGATGACCCAATGGCATCGGAGGGTGGAGCAGGTGGGTGGGGGAGCAAAGGCAGCAGGTTAGTTCGACGGGGTTGTGGACTGACCCGACGTTCTGCGTTGAGGCCTATGTCCAGTGGGTCTGTTCGGGGGTTGACCCCGAGGTCGGGGAGTGGGACGATCCGGACGGTTATGGTGAAATGCCTGAATCATTCTTGGGTCAAGGATGTCTTGGACGGGGACCCAGGACCAGTCTTCAGGCCCATAACCTTCTCAGTCCACTAGGTAGTGGATGCTACCTCTCAGGCGTTTGGAATCAAGGATGGCCTGTATGGTGTAGGCAGGTTCCCCTCCGACGTCCAGCGGTGGGGGTGCACTGTGGGTTGAGACTAGAGGATGAAGAGGACTGTAGTTGACCAGTTTTAACAGAGACACATGGAAGGACGAGGAGATTTTATACTGACGGGGTAACTGAAGGCGGTACGTGACAGGGTTGATGCGATGGCTTATCTTGAAGGGACCAATGAAGGGAGCACAGAACTTTTTGCAGGGGAGGCGGAGCCGGATGTCCCTGGTAGAGAGCCACACATGCTGTCCTGGGTGAAAGAGTGGCGTAGGTCAGCGGCATCTGTCTGCAAAGTGTTTCTGGGTATTAGAGGCTTCCTGCAGATGCCGGTGAGCGGTCTCCCATACCTGCTCACTACGCCAAAACTAGTCATCGACAGCTGGGACAGTACCAGGCTCCGCATCTCAGGGAAACATGGTGGGTTGGTAACCAAGGACACACTGAAACGGAGTACGGCGGAGGGAGGAGTGCATGAATTAGTTCTAAGTGTATTCGGCCCATTCCATGGTGTTAGGTAGTTGAGGAAGAGGAACCAGATGACACATTTTTGAAAAACGGTCTACTATGACAAGGATGGTGGTGTTAACAGAGGATTCAGGAAGGTCTGTAATGAATACTCAGGGAGAAAAAGGTGTAGATTCACACGCAGAGCACAGAAGATGTTTATTAAGCCTTCACAGGTGTCAGGAATTGTGGTCACAGACAATGGTCAAACACAGGTAGGCAGTCAAAACAAACAATACCTCACAACCATACAAACAGAAAGAACTGAACTAAATAGGGAGCTGATGAGACCAGGTGAGAAACGAACACAGGTGAAATCAATGAACAAAATGAAAGACAGGGCTACGTTCCAGAACACAAAGAAAAATAACTCAAGGTTGACTAAGAAAAAAAAGCAGAACCTTGCAGAGAGAGAGAGATTGTAGTTTTTGGCCTTGGTGTTCCTGTGTAATAGATCCTTTCCAAACGAAAGGACTGCCAGGCTGCTCTCTTCTCCATATTTCCCAGTATGTGTGTGTGTGTGAGATAGACAGAGAGAGAGAGAGAAAGAGAGAGAGAAGGAAAGAGGAGAGAGGGTAGAAATAAAGAGAGAGAGAGGGGGGAGAGAGCGAAAGAGAGAGAGAACAGAGAGAGAGAGAATGAGAGACAGAGAGAACAGCGAAAGACAGAGAGAACAGAGAGAGAGAGACAGAGAGAATAGAGAGAACAGAGAGAGAGAGACAGAGAGAATAGAGAGAACAGAGAGAGAGAGAGAGAGAGAGAGAGAGAGAGAGAGAAAGAACAGAGAGAGAGAGAGAACAGAGAGAGAGAGACAGAGAACGAGAGACAGAGAGAGAGAGAAGGAGAGAGAGAAGGAAAGAGGAGAGAGAGAGAGAGAACAGAGAGAGAGAACGAGAGACAGAGAGAACAGCAAGAGACAGAGAGAACAGAGAGAGAGAGAGACAGAGAGAATAGAGAGAACAGAGAGAGAGAACGAGAGACAGAGAACAGCGAGAGACAGAGAGAACAGAGAGAGACAGAAAGAATAGAGAGAACAGAGAGAGAGAACGAGAGACAGAGAGAACAGCGAGAGAGAGAGAGAGAATAGAGAGAGACAGCGAGAACAGAGAGAATAGAGAGACAGAGAATAGAGAGAGACAGAGAGAACAGCGAGAGATAGAGAGAACAGAGAGAGAGAGACAGAGAGAATAGAGAGAGACAGAGAGAACAGAGAGAGAGAGAGAGAGAGAACGAGAGACAGAGAGAACAGAGAGAGAGAGAGACAGAGAGAACAGAGAGAGACAGAGAGAACAGTGAGAGAGAGACAGAGAGAATAGAGAGAACAGAGAGAGAGACAGAGAGAACGAGAGACAGAGAGAACAGAGAGAGAGAGAACAGAGAGAGACAGAGAGAACAGCGAGAGAGAGACAGAGAGAACAGCGAGAGAGAGACAGAGAGAATAGAGAGAACAGCGAGAGAGAGAGAGAGCGAGAGAGACAGAGAGAACAGAGAGAGAGAGACAGAGATAATAGAGAGAGAACAGAGAGAGAGAAAGAGAGAGCAGAGAGAACAGAGAGAGAACAGAGAGAGAGATAGACCACTGTGACTGACTGGCTCTCAAGAGAAGACAGGCTACGTGCACACTATGTGCACACTGCCCACAAAATGAGATGGAAACTGAGCCGCACTTCCTAACCTCCTGCCAAATGTATTACCATATTAGAGACACATATTTCTCTCAGATTACATAGATCCACAAAGGATTTGAAAACAAATCAAATTTTGATAAACTCCCATATTTTTGGGGTGAAATACCAGTGTGCAATTACAGCAGCAAGATTTGTGACCTGTTGACACAAGAAAAGAGCAAGCAGTGAAAAACAAACACTATTGTAAATACAACCTATATTTATGTTTATTTTCCTTTTTGTACTTCAACTATTTGCACATCATTACAACACTGTATATATACACTAACGTTCAAAAGTTTGGGGCCACTTAGAAGTGTCCTTGTTTTCAAACGAAAAGCCATTGTTTTCAAACGAAAAGCCATTTGTCCATTAAAATAACATCAAATTGATCAGAAATACAGTGTAGACATTGTTAATGTTGTAAATTACTAATGTAGCTGGAAACGGCACATTTTTTATGGAATATTTACATTGGCCCATAATCAGCAACCATCACTCCTGTGTTCCAATGGCACAATGTGTTAGCTAATTCAAGGCTCAAACAAATAACTTTATTCTGAAACTTGTCTGTCTATTGTTGTTCTGAGAAATGAAGGCTATTCCATGCGAGAAATTGCCAAGAAACTGAAGATCTTGTACAACTCTGTGTACTACTCCCTTCACAGAACAGCGCGAACTGGCTCTAACCAGAATAGAAAGAGGAGTGGGAGGCCCCGGTGCACAACTGAGCAAGAGGACAAGTACATTAGAGTGTCTAGTTTGAGAAACAGATGCCTCACAAGTCCTCAACTGGCAGCTCCATTAAATAGTACCTGCAAAACACCAGTCTCAACGTCAACAGTGAAGAGGCAACTCCGGGATGCTGGCCTTCTAGGCAGAGTTGCAAAGAAAAAGCCATATCTCAGACTGGCCATTGAAAAGAAAAGATTAAGATGGGCTAAAGAACACAGACACTGTACAGAGAAAGATTGGAGAAAAGTGTTATGGATAGACAAATCTAAGTTTGAGAAGAACATACGTGAGGCGCAGAAAAAATGAAAAGATGCTGGAGGAGTGCTTAGCGCCGTCTGTCAAGCATGGTGGAGGTAATGTGATGGTCTGGGGTGCTGTGGTGGTGGTAAAGTGGGATATTTGTTGAGGGTAAAAGGGATCTTGAAGAAGGAAGGCTATCACTCCATTTTGCAACGCCATGTCATACCCTGTGGACGGCGCTTAATTGAGCCAATTTCCTCCTACAACAGGACAATGACCCAAAGCACAGCTCCAAAGTATGCAAGAACTATTTAGGGAAGAAGCAGTCAGCTGGTATTCTGTCTATAATGGAGTGGCCAGCACAGTCACCGGATCTCAACCCTACTGAGCTGTTGTGGGAGTAGCTTGACCGTATAGTACATAAGAAGTGCCCATCAAGCCAATCCAACGTGTGCGAGGTGCTTCAGGAAGCATGGGGTGAAATCTCTTCAGATTACCTCAGCAAATTGACAACTAGAATGCCAAAGGTCTGCAAGGCTGTAATTGCTGAATGGAGGATTCTTTGTCCCAGACCTGCTGTTTTCAACTCTCTAGAGACAGCAGGAGCGGTAGAGATACTCTGAATGATCGGGTATGAAAAGCCAACTGACATTTACTCCTGAGGTGCTGACCTGTTGCACCCTCGACAACTACTGTGATTATTATTATTTGACCATGCTGGTCATCTATGAACATTTGAACATCTTGGCCATGTTCTGTTATAATCTCCACCCGGAACAGCCAGAAGAGGACTAGCCACCCCTCATTGCCTGGTTCCTCTCTAGGTTTTTTCCTAGGTTTTGGCCTTTCTAGGGAGTTTTTCCTAGCCACCGTGCTTCTACACCTGCATTGCTTGCTGTTTGGGGTTTTAGGCTGGGTTTCTGTACAGCACTTTGAGATATCAGCTGATGTACGAAGGGCTTTATAAATACATGTGATTGATTTGATGAAAGCAGAGTTTGAAGGACACATTTAAATTAAAAATCATTATTTATAACCTAGTCAATGTCTTGACTATATTTCCTATTAATTTTGCAACTCATTTCATGTATGTTTTCATGGAAAACAAGGACATTTCTAAGTGACCCCAAACTTTTGAACGGTAGTGTACATAATATGACATTTTAAATGTCTTTAAAATTTTGTATTATTTATTTCACTTGCTTTGGCAACGTAAGTATATGTTTCTCATTGTAGTTTTGGCCTTTGTGTTCCTGTGTAATAGATCCTTTCCAGCCCCAAGGACTGCCAGGCTGCTCTTCTCTCCATATTTCCCAGTGTGTGTGTGTGTGTGTGTGATAGAGAGAGAGACAGAGACAAACAATGCTAAATGGCTGGGCTACGCTACAGAGACAGTTGTCAGGTGTGTGCATTTAAATTAGTGAGTGGTCAAGCCAGATGGCTGTGTGTCAGAGAATTCATAGCTGGCCCCAGGTCAGCTCTCTCTCTGGCTGCAGCAGTCTGTTCTGCTTAGTTCAGGTCCAGGTTGCCTGATACCAGATCAGCCAAAACATGACACTACAGGAACAACTATGCCTGTTACAGACCTGACTGTACCAAATTACTCTGTGTGATTTAACACTGCTGAGTAATGCTGGTACTGTACTTCACTAGATACTGTACTGTTCACTAATATTTTTGCCAACACATAAATTCATAAACTTCAGTTCTCAGTCAAAGTTACTCTAAGAATGGTTCACCAGAGAGCCAGAGAGAAAGTTCAGTCTCAGAGAGAGGCTGCCCCTGTGACTAGGAGTGTCAGGAGGAGGACAGGGGGTTCATTTCACACCTCAGGGGTGAGTGAGGGGGGGGATGGTGCACGGTTCACCTGTCTGAGAAGGCGAGGGCAGACAGTCTCTGGAGTGGACACGGTCTGTAGATCAAAGGGGTAATCCCTAACCCCCCTCTTCTCCCCCGCTTCCCAGCTACCCTCACTCACTCCTCTGCCTGATGACCACCAATGATCGCCTGCACTCTACGCTAACACTGAAATAACCATCAAATAACCATAATCATTGTCAAGTGATCATCGGCCATACAGTAGTCTGCTCACACCAAATCTCAAAGAAATTCTTGCTTGACACTGTAGCTCTCTCTCTCATATTTGCAACACCCGTTTGAAATACCTCTGACACTGAACACTGAAAACATGGAAAATGTGATTTTCTGACTCATTAGGTGTGCTCAGTGAAGTGAACCAGCCTAGAGATGCTTTCCAGCTAAGTTCATAAACCAAACCAGCGGGTTCCAACAGCGAGGCAATCTCTGAGCAGGGGCTTAGCGAACGTCATCCTGTGGTGACGTTATTTAGAGTGAAATTAGCCAGTTAGAGAGAGAGAGAGAGAGAGAGAGAGAGAGGGAGGGAGGGAGGGAGGGAGGGAAAGAGTGCTAATCAAGCAGAGGGACACTGCAGACAGTGTTGTGTTTCCTAATGCAGCACAGCGTATATAACGCATCTTAGCATGTAGTTATAGGAGTGCTACTAATCACAGAGGGTATGGATACGGACACACCGCAGCACAGCAAGTCTGTGTACACTGTTTCCTAATGCAACACAGCGTATGTAATGCATCATAGCATGTAGTTATAGGAGTGTTAACGCCTGTCAGTTACACAGGCATTGCTGTTGGCAACAACAGGTGTTCTGTCTCATTGACCCTGTGTCTAACAGGAAGATGTCTTCCTGATGACCCCGTCTGTCGCTGAACAGAGTACTGCCCTGCCTGACGCACTGTTATCCCATATACTGAAAGAGGATAGACCGCTACTCTGGGGAATACTGGAGAGTTTGCTGTAGGGTTTATGGGTTAGGCTTTGCCCATGAATGAGAATGTATATCTATCACAGCCATACAACAAAGAAACAAAAACGATAGAATCCAGGTCATCAGTTTATGTCTGGTCACGGTATTCACAGTGTTACAGAGCAGTGAAGGGTCATTTTAGATTACCCTCTGGCTTTTGGTTACGGGAAGCTGTGTTACAAGAAGAAGGAGAGGGGTATCCCCCCATGTAAGCCTACAGTAGGTGTCTCACCAGCCGTAGGACAAGGTCGACAGGGTCACTGGAGGGGTTGGAGCTGGTGTATTAGATTCCACATACATTCTATGATTCAACAACATGGGTTTGTCACTGAAGCCCTCCCCCTCATCTTTCTGTTTGATCGGGGAATTGCTGTGTCAGCTATAACTGCATGTGCTGCAAAGTGTGCTAGCAGTAGCAGATGGGAGGTTTGAAGAAGGAAGGGGGAGGCCATGAGACGTTCTAAGAACTTTATGTATGGGGAAAAAATGGTTCAACAAGAAGGAAAGGATGAAATATTTCTATATCTGACTGAGAATTCTCTCTCTCTCTCTCTCTCTCTCTCTCTCTCTAAGTTTTCACCCATTATTTCTGTTGTCATGACTGTCCACAAGAACCCAAATAGGTCAGATCAGGTTTGCAATGAATAACTTCAATCAGAGCACCTCTCACCCGTAGAGGGGGAAGGAAATAACTAGTGGGGATGGACACTCACGTCCTGTTGTAAATCAACGGAGAAAATCCAGACCTGTGTTCTCCAAATTAACCAAAGAAATGTGCTTTGTCTCTTCAGACCTTTTTCCTGCTGACACTCTAACATGTTCAAAAGTGAATACTGGAACAATATTTCTAACCTGGAACTTGGGGATCTATAGAACACTAAGGTCATTTTGTTTGAATCTTTTGTGATGTCATTAAAAATGTTATACTGTAACTTGGAAAGAATACTCACTACATGGAGGAAGTTTCCATACTATGGGTTGTGCATGTAATATGGAAATTGATGAAAGTGTTTTTGTTAAGAGAGGGATCTGATTTGAGAAGTTATAAGAGATAATTGTTTTCCATAACTTTGCACAGTGAGTAGTCTCCACCCCGGAGTGAGGTCAGGGAGTGTGCCATTCTGTCAGAAACACCCTTTTCGAGGAAAAGGTATAAATGATGGGTTAAGAAATTAACACGTTGGATCAGAAAAAGCGTGAAGTGGCAGCTGTGCGTTTAAAATGCTTTGAACTTTGAATCTCAACACAAGGTGGAGACAGTAAACTCACCTCCCGGACAATCACTGATATGGCTGACTAATGTCCAGTCCCTAGTTAACAAAGTCGACAAAATTAGGGCAAGAGTTGCCTAACCTAGTTCACCTAACCTAGAATTCCTCACAATCAAATGCCTCGACCACTGCTACTCTAACTTCCGCGATGCATACAAGGCCCACAGCCGACCTCCCTTTGGAAAATCTGACCATGACTCCATCTTGTTGCTCCCCTCCTATTGTCAGAAACTAAAACAGCAAGCGCCCGTGCTTTGATCTATCCAATGCTGGTCTGACCAATCAGATTATACGCTTCAAGATGGCTTCGATCACGTGGATTGGGATATGTTCCAGGTAGCCTCAGACAATTACATTGACGTATACAGTGGCTCGGTGAGCGAGTTTATAAGGAAGTGTATAGGAGATGTTGTACCCACTGTGACTATTTTTATTTTATTTTTTTTTTTATTTTACCTTTATTTAACCAGGCAAGTCAGTTAAGAACAAATTCTTATTTTCAATGACGGCCTGGGAACCTGCCTGTTCATTTGTACCTTGTCAGCTTGATGGGTTACTAGTCCAACGCTCTAACCACTAGGCTACGCTGCCGCTCCCTAACCAGAAACCATGGATTGATGGCAGCATTCGCGCTAAACTGAAAGTACGTACCCACCGCATTTAATCATGACAAGGTGACTGGAAACATGACCAAATACAAACAGTGTAGTTATTCCCTCCGTAAGGCAATCAAATAAGCAAAGCGTCAGTATAGAGACAAAGTGGAGTCGCAATTCAACGGCTCAAACATGAGATGTATGTCGTAGGGTCTACAGAAAATCCCGGATTACAAAACGAAAACCAGACATCGACGTCTTGCTCCCAGACAACTTAAACAACTTCTTTGGGTGCTTTGAGGACAATACAGTGCCACCGACATGGCCCGCTAGCAAATCAAATCAAATCAAATGTATTTATATAGCCCTTCGTACATCAGCTGATATCTCAAAGTGCTGTACAGAAACCCAGCCTAAAACCCCAAACAGCAAGCAATGCAGGTGTAGAAGCACGGTGGATAGGAAAAACTCCCTAGAAAGGCCAAAACCTAGGAAGAAACCTAGAGAGGAACCAGGCTATGAGGGGTGGCCAGTCCTCTTCTGGCTGTGTCGGGTGGAGATTATAACAGAACATGGCCAAGATGTTCAAATGTTCATAAATGACCAGCATGGTCAAATAATAATAATTACAGGCAGAACAGTTGAAACTGGAGCAGCAGCACGGCCAGGTGGACTGGGGACAGCAAGGAGTCATCATGCCTGGTAGTCCTGAGGCATGGTCCTAGGGCTCAGGTCCCCTCCTAGGTATGGCATGAAAGAGCACCAGTAAGCCAGTGACTCAGCCCCTGGAATTGACTACACATCATATGACCCACTGAAGAGATGAGTCTTCAGTAAAGACTTAAAGGTTGAGACCGAGTTTGTGGTCGGCAGACCATTCCATAGAAATGGAGCTCTATAGGAGAAAGCCCTGCCTCCAGCTTTTTGCTTAGAAATTCTAGGGACAATTAGGAGGCCTGCGTCTTGTGACCGTAGCGTACGTGTAGGTATGTATGGCAGGACCAAATCAGAGAGATAGGTAGGAGCAAGCCCATGTAATGCTTTGTAGGTTAGCAGTAAAACCTTGAAATCAGCCTTTGCCTTGACAGGAAGCCAGTGTCGGGAGGCTAGCACTGGAGTAATATGATCAAATGTTTTGGTTCTAGTCAGGATTCTAGCAGCTGTATTTAGCACTAACTGAAGTTAATTTAGTGCTTTATCCGGGTAGTCGGAAAGTAGAGCATTGCAGTAGTCTAACCTAGAAGTAACAAAAGCATGGATTAATTTTTCTGCATCATTTTTGGACAGAAAGTTTCTGATTTTTGCAATGTTACGTAGATGGAAAAAAGCTGTCCTTGAAACAGTCTTGATATGTTTGTCAAAAGAGAGATCAGGGTCCAGAGTAACCTCGTGGTCCTTCACAGTTTTATTTGAGACGACTGTACAACCATCCAGATTAATTGTCAGATTCAACAGAAGATCTCTTTGTTTCCTGGGACCTAGAACAAGCATCTCTGTTTTGTCCGAGTTTAAAAGTAGAAAGATTGCAGCCATCCACTTCCTTATGTCTGAAACACATGCTTCTAGCGAGGGCAATTTTGGGGCTTCACCATGTTTCATTGAAATATACATCTGTGTGTCATCCGCATAGCAGTGAAAGTTAACATTATGCTTTTAAATGACATCCCCAAGAGGTCAAATATATAGTGAAAACAATAGCAGTTTCATTGAAATGTACAGCTGTGTGGTTTTTTTTTCAGATTTATTTAATTTAACCAGGTAGGCTAGTTGAGAACAAGTTCTCATTTGCAACTGCGACCTGGCCAAGATAAAGCATAGCAGTTCGACACAAACAACAACACAGAGTTACACATGGAATAAACAAAATATACAGTCAATAATACAGTAGAAAAAAAGAAAAAGTCTATATACAGTGAGTGCAAATAAGGTCAAATAAGGGAGTTAATAACACACTATTTTTTTGATAATGGTTTTCAAACACATACCTTGTCCATAACGTAGAGGCCTCTTGGATATTCATTGAAGAGGTAAGGCAGGAGGATGGTACATGTGATCTGACATACCTTTGTATGCCTCCTCGTCTGAATACCTACAGACACAAAATTGAGCAGTTCAGTCATCTGCACCCAATACAGCTAGCCTTCAACATATTCTTATAGCCTACATATTCTTACCTCTTTGTTGATTGATATCCATTGAATTGTGCCCATTTTCTGTTGTAGAAACATTTGCACAAATATGAAAAGATAGATCATGGTATCATCATAAAAAACCTTACCTTAATTTGAGGAGATCTTTACATTTTTCAGTTAAGTCCTTGCACCTGTTGTCCTTTCAAATTCAAATCCAAATGTTTCAGTTGGGCAGTTAGGTTCCTTCAAGAACCCCCACTAACTAAGGAGGTTCCTCAATGAATCCCACCTCCTATGGGGTTCTTGGAAAAACCTTTTGGTGGCAATTTTCAGTGCAAAGAACTGTAAGGTTTGAGGATCTTAGAAAAACCCTTGTTGAACCCCTAATTTTATGAGTGTACTGTAAGCACATGTCCTAGGGAGGACATGGACCCATAGTGAAACCAGTGCATCACCAGAAAATATCATTAGTATAGAAATACTTTAATTGCTTCTCGTTATAGGTTTTCCATGAGAGCATCACAGAAAATAACTAACAGCTGGCACATAATGAGAGTAATCTGAACTGATCCACACAAACACACACACAATGACAAAAATAGCACACACACACGATAGCACACATACAGTACAAACACTTGAACACACAAACATACTGTAAACATAGACACATTTCAACCACAAAAACAGTCACACACACACACACAGAGACACACACACACTAGATTCCTCCAGGTGGAGAAGGCACGTTGATCCAGACAGTGATTGTGCAACTAGATCTGTGAACAATTTACGACACACTTAGTAGCCTGTGGCAATTTATAAAACTCTCCAAAAGAACATACCTCTTTACACTCTACAAAAACACACACTTTATTAAACTCTCCAAGAAACACACCCAGCCCATTAGCCATTATGTTTGCCCCACATCCTCCTGAGGAGTCTATCAGTGGGTTTACACTCTCCCTGTTTTCCTTTTGGTAATGGAGCCATCGTGGGGGCAGGATTGTAGGAATGCACCTAAACGAAACAACACGTTTATTTACTGAGCTGATGCACATTGATGTGAATTGTATGGTTTTATAAGAGTGTCCATGCAATGAGTCACTGGAAAACAAGTCACACTGATCTATACTAACGGACAGTCCCTTTGGATGGAAACCTCCCTGTGTGTGTTGAGTGAGGTCAGTAGAGTCAGTAAAGAGTTTTTAGGGGTAAATAACCATGCCGTTGTGCAAGAGACTGTCTGTGGTCATTCTGGTCTCCACACATTTAGAGCATAGAGACAGCTAGGGACTTGATCAATCCTCTCTCGCAATATTATATTCGGACTGTACACCTCCCCAGTTCCCTCCTTATATCCGGATTGTAGGCTACATACTCCCCAGTTCCCTCCTTATATCCGGACTGTAGGCTACATACTCCCCAGTTCCCTCCTTATATCCGGACTGTAAGCTACATACTCCCCAGTTCCCTCCTTATATCCGGACTGTAGGCTACACGCTCCCCAGTTCCCTCCTTATATCCGGACTGTAGGCTACATACTCCCCAGTTCCCTCCTTATATCCGGACTGTAGGCTACACGCTCCCCAGTTCCCTCCTTATATCCGGACTGTAGGCTACATACTCCCCAGTTCCCTCCTTATATCCGACTGCAGACAACACCTCCCCAGTTCCCTCCTTATATCCGGACTGTAGGATACATACTCCCCAGTTCCCTCCTTATATCAGACTGCAGACAACACCTGCCCAGTTCCCTACTTATATCTGGACTGTAGGCTACATACTCCCCAGTTCCCTCCTTATATCCGGACTGTAGGCTACACGCTCCCCAGTTCCCTCCTTATATCTGGACTGTAGGCTACATACTCCCCAGTCCCCTCATTATATCTTGGCTGTAGGCTACACGCTCCCCAGTTCCCTCCTTATATCTGGACTGTAGGCTACACGCTCCCCAGTCCCCTCATTATATCCGGACTATAGGCTACATACTCCCCAGTCCCCTCGTTATATCTTGACTGTAGCCAACACGCTCCCCAGTAATCTGTTATATATGCACTGAAGGTTACATGCTTCCCAGGCCCCTCATTATATCCGGACTGTAGGCTACACGCTCCCCAGTCCCCTCATTATATCCGGACTGTAGGCTACACGCTCCCCAGTCCCCTCATTATATCTTGACTGAAGGCTAAACGCTCCCCAGTCCCCTCATTATATCCGGACTGTAGGTTACATGCTCCCCAGTCCCCTCATTATATATGGACTGTAGGTTACACGCTCCCCAGTCCCCTCATTATATCTTGACTGTAGGCTACATGCTCCCCAGTCCCCTCATTATATATGGACTGTAGGTTACACGCTCCCCAGTCCCCTCATTATATATGGACTGTAGGCTACACGCTCCCCAGTACCCTCATTATATCCGGACTGTAGGCTACATGCTCCCCAGTACCCTCATTATATCTGGACTGTAGGCTACGCGCTCCCCAGTCCCCTCATTATATCCGGACTGTAGGCTACACGCTCCCCAGTCCCCTCATTATATCCGGACTGTAGGCTACATGCTCCCCAGTACCCTCATTATATCTGGACTGTAGGCTACACGCTCCCCAGTCCCCTCATTATATCCGGACTGTAGGCTACACGCTCCCCAGTCCCCTCATTATATCTTGACTGTAGGCTACACGCTCCCCAGTCCCCTCATTATATCTTGACTGTAGGCTACACGCTCCCCAGTCCCCTCGTTATATCTGGACTGTAGGCTACATGCTCCCCAGTCCCTTCGTTATATCCGGACTGTAGGCTACATGCTCCCCAGTCCCCTCATTATATCTTGTCTGTAGGGTACACGCTCCCCAGTTCCCTCCTTATATCCGGACTATAGGCTACACGCTCCCCAGTTCCCTCCTTATATCTGGACTGTAGGCTACATACTCCCCAGTCCCCTCATTATATCCGGACTGTAGGCTACACGCTCCCCAGTCCCCTCATTATATCCGGACTGTAGGCTACACGCTCCCCAGTCCCCTCATTATATCCGGACTATAGGCTACATACTCCCCAGTCCCCTCATTATATCTTGACTGTAGCCAACACGCTCCCCAGTAATCTGTTATATATGCACTGAAGGTTACATGCTCCCCAGTCCCCTCATTATATCTGGACTGTAGGCTTCATGCTCCCCAGTACCCTCGTTATATCTGGACTGTAGCCTACACGCTCCCCAGTCCCCTCATTATATCTTGACTGTAGGTTACACGCTCCCCAGTCCCCTCATTATATCCGGACTGTAGGCTACACGCTCCCCAGTCCCCTCATTATATCTTGACTGTAGGCTACACGCTCCCCAGTCCCCTCATTATATATTGACTGTAGGCTACTCGCTCCCCAGTCCCCTCATTATATCCGGACTGTAGGCTACATGCTCCCCAGTCCCCTCATTATATATGGACTGTAGGTTACACGTTCCCCAGTCCCCTCATTATATCTTGACTGTAGGCTACATGCTCCCCAGTCCCCTCATTATATATGGACTGTAGGTTACACGCTCCCCAGTACCCTCATTATATATGGACTGTAGGCTACACGCTCCCCAGTACCCTCATTATATCCGGACTGTAGGCTACATGCTCCCCAGTACCCTCATTATATCTGGACTGTAGGCTACACGCTCCCCAGTCCCCTCATTATATCCGGACTGTAGGCTACACGCTCCCCAGTCCCCTCATTATATCCGGACTGTAGGCTACATGCTCCCCAGTACCCTCATTATATCTGGACTGTAGGCTACACGCTCCCCAGTCCCCTCATTATATCCGGACTGTAGGCTACACGCTCCCCAGTCCCCTCATTATATCTTGACTGTAGGCTACACGCTCCCCAGTCCCCTGTAGGCTATTATATTATATCTTGACTGTAGGCTACACGCTCCCCAGTCCCCTCATTATATCTGGACTGTAGGCTACACGCTCCCCAGTCCTTTGTTATATCTGGACTGTAGGCTACACGCTCCCCAGTCCCCTCATTATATCTTGACTGTAGGCTACACGCTCCCCAGTCCCCTCATTATATCTTGACTGTAGGCTACACGCTCCCCAGTCCCCTCATTATATCTGGACTGTAGGTTACACGCTCCCCAGTCCCCTCATTATATCTTGACTGTAGGCTACACGCTCCCCAGTCCCCTCATTATATCTGGACTGTAGGCTACACGCTCCCCAGTCCCCTCATTATATCTGGACTGTAGGCTACACTCTCCCTAGTCCCCTCGTTATATCTTGACTGTAGCCAACACGCTCCCCAGTCCCCTCGTTATATCTGGACTGTAGCCTACACGCTCCCCAGTCCCCTCGTTATATCTTGACTGTAGGCTACACGCTCCCCAGTCCCCTCGTTATATCTCATCTCATTATATCTGGACTGTAGCCAACACGCTCCCCAGTCCCCTCTCGTTATATCTCATTATATCTGACTGTAGGCTAGTCCGGACTGTAGGCTACACGCTCCCCAGTCCCCTCATTATATCTTGACTGTAGGCTACATACTCCCCAGTCCCCTCATTATATCTTGACTGTAGGCTACATGCTCCCCAGTCCCCTCACGCTGTAGGCTACACGCTCCCCAGTCCCCTCATTATATCTGGACTGTAGGCTACACGCTCCCCAGTCATCTCATTATATCTGGACTGTAGGCTACACGCTCCCCAGTCCCCTCGTTATATCTTGACTGTAGGCTACACGCTCCCCAGTCCTCTCGTTATATCTTGACTGTAGCCAACACGCTCCCCAGTCCCCTCGTTATATCTGGACTGTAGGCTACACGCTCCCCAGTCCCCTCGTTATATCTGGACTGTAGGCTACACGCTCCCCAGTACCCTCATTGTATCTGGACTGTAGGCTAAACATTCCCCAGTCCTCTTGTTACATCTGGACTGTAGGCTACTTGTTCCAACAAATATAATGGACAGTGTCGTGATTTGACTTTAACATTCATCTGAAGACTGTTATTTATCGAAATAAACTAATCATGTAACAATTAACTTATTAGGATCTGAGGCACCACGAGAGCGGTTCTTTAAAGAGTTACCATCTCCAAAATTAAACTCTGAAAGGTCTTTACCTTTCGCATCTATAAACTGTCAAATTATTAAATCTGACCTCGTATCATATCACCATTCTGAACAGTCATAACCTCTTTGCATATGCAAAAACCCAAGCCTTACTTATAATACAGTACTACACAAATTGGTTTAATTATTTATTTACTAGCTAATTAAATGGGAACATAGGATAAACACACACTCTACACCGGTTATTGATTTTAGACGTAATACGCTGATTGACAACAACATGGAAGCTTCTTGGTGACAGGGGGCAGTAATTTCACATCCGAATGAAATGCATACCCAAATTAAACTGCCTGCTGCTCATCCCCAGAGGATAAGATATGCATATTATTAGTAGATTTGGATGGAAAACACTATGACGTTTCTAAAACTGTTTGAATCATGCCTGTGAGTATAACATAACTTATTTAGCAGGTGAAACCCCAAGGACAAACCATTCAGATTTTTTTTGTTTTGAGGTCACTCTCTTTTCAAAGGGTTTTCATTGGGAATCCAGATTTCTAAGGGACCTTCTTGCAATTCCTACCGCTTCCACTGGATGTCACCAGTCTTTAGAAATTGGTTGAGGTTTTTCCTTTGTGTAGTAATGAAGAAGTAGCCATGTTCAAAACAAGGGTCACTTGTAGTGTACTGTTAGATAGAGGCGCGTGACCAGAAAGCTAGCTACAGTTTGTTTTCCTCCTGTATTGAACACAGATCATGTTTTGGCAAAGTTTACAGGTTACTTTTGAGAATTTTTTTAGTCACGTTGCGTAAGTTGGAACCGGTGTTTTTCTGGATCAAAGGCGTCAAATAAATGAATTAATCAAACAAAAGGACCATTTGTGATGTTTATGGGACATATTGGAGTTCCAACAAAAGAAGCTTGTCAAAGGTAAGGCATGAATTATATTTTTATTTCTGCATTTTGTGTCGCACCTGCAGTGTTGAAATATGCTTGTCTCTCTTTGTTTACGGATAATAGCATCGTTTGCTTTCGCCGAAAAGCCTTTTTGAAATCTGACATGTTGGCTGAATTCACAACAAGTGTAGCTTTAATTTGCTATCTTGCATGTTTGATTTTTATAGTAATTTATTTGAATTTGGCGCTCTGCATTTTCCCCGGCTTTTGGCCAGGTGGGACGCTAGCGTCCCACATATCCCAGAGAGGTTAAAGAAGAGATGGAGAGGGAGAGAGAGGTATAGAGACACTTAACATTGCCACATTCAGAAACTACCCTGACTTACAATAACCATATACTTTGCACACAAACCGTTGCACACTTTGAGCAAGAAATCTTGAATGTATTCACGTGAAATGCCTGGGTTCGCTGAGATCTCTTGGTGAATGGGGCAGCCTTGGAAAGGGGGTTGGTACTCTTGTAAGGCTCTGATTTTGCGAAATGGTTCCAACAAGTCTTCTACTGTTGTCCTTCTTCGTAGCTGTCCAGTGTCCTGTGACTTGACAGAACTACAGAGTTGATGTTCCTTCCATGCACTCTTGAAGATGCCTCTTTGAAGATAGGCTAGCCAGCAGTATCCATGGTTTCACCAGTGGGGTGATGACAGTAGCGTAATAAAATGGTTTGAGCAGAGTAACAGTATGGTCCTACTTAAATTCGCTTTCGAAGATACTTTACTTCAAATCAAATCAAATTGTATTGGTCACATACACATGGTTAGCAGATGCTATTGCTAAACATGTGCCCAAGCCTCCCCCACTTCTCCTTCACCCAAATCCAGGTAGCTGATGTTCTGAAAGAGCTGCAAAATCTGGACCGCTACAAATCAGCTGGGCTAGACAATCTGGACCCTCTCCTTCTAAAATGATCCACCACAATTGCTGCAACCCCTATTATTTAGCCTATTCAACCTCTCTTTCGTATCATCCCTAAAGATTGCAAAGCTGCCACGGTCATCCCCCTCTTCAAAGGGGGAGACACTCTAGACCCAAACTGTTACACACCTACAGTAGAAGTCGGAAGTTTGGAGTCATAAAAACTTGCTTTCAACCACTCCACAAATGTCTTGTTAACAAACAAGTCGGATAGGACATCTACTTTGTGCATGACACAAGTAATTTTTCCAACAATTGTTGACAGACAGATTATTTCACTTATAATTCACTGAATCACAATTCCAGTGGGTCAGAAGCTTACATACACTAAGTTGACTGTGCCTTTAAACAGCTTGGAAAATTCCAGTAAATGATGTCATGGCTTTAGAAACTTCTGATAGGCTAATTGACATCATTTGAGTCAACTGGAGGTGTACCTGTGGATGTATTTCAAGGCCTACCTTCAAACTCAGTGCCTCTTTGCTTGACATCATGGGAAAATGAAAAGAAATCAGCCAAGAGCTCAGAAAAAAATTGTAGACCTCCACAAGTCTGGTTCATCCTTGAGAGCAATTTCCAAACGCCTGAAGGTACCACGTTCATCCGTACAAACAATAGTACGCAAGTATAAACACCATGGGACCACGCAGCCATCATACCGCTCAGGAAGGAGACACATTCTGTCTCCTAGAGATAAACGTACCTCGGTACGAAAAGTGCAAATCAATCCCAGAACAACAGCAAAGGACCTTGTGAAGATGCTGGAGGAAACAGGTACAAAGTATCTATATCCACAGTACAATTAGTCCTATTTTGACATAACCTGAAAGGCCGCTCAGCAAGGAAGAAGCCACTGCTCAAAAAGACAGACTATGGTTTGCAACTGCACATGGGGACAAAGATTGTACTTTTTGGAGAAATGTCCTCTGGTCTGATGAACCAAAATAGAACTGTTTGGCCATAATGACCATCGTTATGTTCGGAGGAAAAAGGAGGAGGCTTGCCATCCAAAGAACACAATCGCAAACGTGGCAGAATCATGATGTGGGGGTGCTTTGCTGCAGGAGGGACTGGTGCACTTCACAAAATACAGTTCATCATGAGGAAGGAAAATTATGTGGATATATTGAAGCAACATCTCAAGACATCAGTTAAAGCTTGGTCGCAAATGAGTCTTCCAAATGGACAATGACCCCAAGCATACTTCCAAAGTTGTGGCAAAATGGCTTAAGGAGAGCAAAGTCAAGGTATTGGAGTGGCCATCACAAAGCCCTGACCTCAATCCTATAGAAAATGTGTGGGCAGAACTGAAAAAGCGTGTGCGAGCAAGGAGGCCAACAAACCAGACTCAGTTACACCTGCTCTGTCAGGAGGAATGGGCCAAAATTCACTTAATTTATTGTGGGAAGCTTGTGGAAGGCTACTCGAAACGTTTGACACAGGTTAAACAATTTAAAGGCAATGCTACCAAATACGTGTATGTAAACTTCTGACCCACTGGGAATGTGATGAAATAAATAAAATCTGAAATAAATAATTTTCTCTACTATTATTCTGACATTTCACATTCTTAAAATAAAGTGGTCATCCTAACTGACCTAAATCAAGGAATTTTTACTAAGATTACATATCAGGAATTGTGAAAAACAGAGTTTAAATGTATTTGGTTAAGGTGTATGTAAACTTCCGACTTCAACTGTAGGTGTTCCCCCACAGTTTCAATTTGAAGAACCACTAAAGGATATTCCAGGAACCTTTTCTTTTTAGAGTGTACAGTACAACCCTGGTATTACCGGCCTAATCATGTCCTTCCCGACCAGCCTTGTTTTTGTTTCCTTCAAGACAGCCATCACTGGAGCAGATCCAAAATCTCTCTCTCTCTCTCTCTCTCTCTCTCTCTCTCTCTCTCTCTCTCTCTCTCTCTCTCTCTCTCTCTCTCTCTCTCTCTCTCTCTCTCTCTCTCTCCCTCTCTCTCTCTCTCTCTCTCTCTCTCTCTCTCTCTCTCTCTCTCTCTCTCTCTCTCTCTCTCTCTCTCTCTCTCTCTCTCTCTCTCTCTCTCTCTCTCTCTCTCTCTCTCTCTCTCTCTCTCCCCCAGACTGGGTCAGGGTTTTGCCTCCCAGAGACATAAGTCTGTTTGACTGACATCTACACCAGGCTCAGAGAGCATACTTCACTCAGTGTTCACCCAACACAGGACCCACCACACATGAGGTAATTGTGGTGTGTCTGTGTGGATGTATTGTGTTGCTAGGGATGGAGTCTGACTCTTTAACCTGTGTTCCAGCCGACAGGACAGGTGGCAGAGCCATGGGAAGGAGAGCTGGGCTATTTCCTATTTTAGCCTCTGTTGCTGACACCAGCCATGCAGCCAGGACAGCTGCCTTGATGGACACAGTGACCAGGGGGCTTATAGCTGTCGTAACAGACAAGGGACAAAAGGTGCCTGTCTCTGCCCCCTGTAGGATTAGGGCAAACAACTTATATATTAGGGCAAACAATAGGATTAGGGCAAACAATAGACAGACATATTCATATGGGGAGACAGACACGTTCCTCTGAGAGGTTCGGAACAATCTGCCAAAGACAAGACACTATGTTCATCCTTATCTGTGTTCTCTCTCCAGCTGCCTCCGAGTGCCTAGGCCCTGGTCAAAACGTAAGCCAACTTGCAAGGTCTGAGTGAACCAAGGATAAGCTGTACTATAGCCATCATCCTCAGGAATGTCACTTAGGGCATTAATGCTGTCTAAGTGCTGTTTTATGGTAACCCCTATCCTCAGAGAGGGGTCAACCTCTGATTTAATAGGCAGCTAGAATTTAGAACATATCACCATCCAGCAATTAGCTCAAAGGCCAGGCTTTTACCTGCAGTTACAGAGGGATTCCTTACAGTATATTACCTGGCATTGTTACCATAATAGTTATTGCTTCTGTCATTTTAATTCCCTAATAACTCTTAAAAAATATTTTTGTAACTCTTAATGATACATAAAGCTGAAGAGTTATGGGTTATTATTCTTCTGCATTTCCTCTGACCATCGTAACCTACTTAAATATTATATATAACAACATGGCATGGTCAAAAATAAATGTATGTTTCATTGTTTAAATTTTTTCCAAAGATGCTGAGTATGAAGTATGTTTTCTCCCTTTTTTTTCTCCTCCTGGATGATGTGGTGGAAACCAGGCAGAGTGTGAAGCAGGGCCTCTCCTGAAGCTGCACTAAATGTATGTTTTCCCTCGTGGAGACTACAAACAACTACTCAGAAAATTGTTGTCAACCTTCAGCAGAACACAATGTTTTGCGTTTCCTCTCAAGGAGTAAATATGTCTACTTTTCATTGTTGGCTGTTTGAAGTTTAGAGTGGACACACTTGGGCCTCACTAAGCAACAGGCCTGACTGCAGTTTCACTTACAGGTAGTGAGAAGAGAACAGAATAAATCAACCAGGGTTTTGTCCTCATATGGGCTTTGTCTTCTAGAGAGGCATGCAGTGCCTCACTGGATCATCCAAACAGCTATGTGAACCACCATGAAATCCACACATGGCAAAGCCATAACTGCTCTACAGCAAAAAACACATCGGGATGTTTCTCTCTATATTTTATCTCCTCTTCCTTAGTTTTTCAGGAATCATTCTGCTGCCCCATCTGGCCTTGTTGTTCCCTACTGATTGCATTTGCGCCCCTGTATGAAACCCGATGATTTGTGGTTTCCCCCATTGTCCTTGGATAGCTCTGAGCCTCTCTTCCTCGGCTGGATTTCATTTGAAAGGGGACTGTCGTGATCCGATCTGTTGTTCGTGACAGGTGCCACACCTCTCTTAAAGGACTGACCGTGTCAACATATAACTCAACGGTGTTCAGAGTGCCTTAACGGTGTCCTGGTCTTCACAATCCCACACCTGATGATGGTGATGGTGCCGTTGGAGATGAGATGGGGGAACGGGGGAGGAAGAAGGAGGGACGGAAGAAAGGGTAAGGGGAGAGACCTGAAAGGCTAAGCGGTAAAACGGTCTTGGGGCCAAGGCAGACATGTGAAATATTTCCGCTCCTCTTTGAGTTCAGGAGAGGTGGTGGCGTACTGGTGTGAACTCTCCCCTTGGTTGGGACTTCCGCCCATGAAAGAGGGGCCTGTAGTGCTGATTGCTGCCCAAGTCCCCACCAGCATCCCTGTCCTCCCGAACATGACGGCTGTCTCCTGACGTCATGCCAGCAACTAACCCAGACTCTAACCTGCCATCAACATCCAATCAAACTAATCCAGATCATGACCTCTCACTCCTGAAGTTTCCTCTGGGAAATATAAAGTTATTCTATCATTCTATTTTTATAGTGGAGAGACATAAACCCTCAATATGCCAAGAGATGTGATGTGATTTAGTTGAAAATGTAATTCTGCACAAATCATATGTTATAAAGGGCAAAGTCATACCAGACTTAAAGTACGCAGACAGATGACCTCGGTGTAGGACAGAGATGACTAAGTGTTTTGGGAAGGAGGCAAGAGCATGACAGCCTCGTAACACTCTTTCTTCTTAGGGCATACTGACTGCTTTAGGACTGTCTGTATGAGACCAGGTTGGGTTGAGGTTAGTAGCTGTCTCAAAGCCATTAAGTCCATTTTGGGCCATGCTGAGCAAGTGTTTTCTCCCTGACTGATATGGCTGCGCTAGTGCTGACGTCACCGCCACCTCCTGCTTTTAAAGGGACATGTGACTATTGTGTGTCTCAATTTAACAGGTCATCAGATCTGTAGGACTACGTACATTCTCTCCACTTTGTAACTCTCTTAACTTTCCCCTGGATCTAGAATAATAGATTTTTGTTGTGAATCGTTCAATTATGTCACAGTTATTTAACTCATTGTGTTAGACGATCATCCTGTGGCACTGGCTGAACTTCACACAGACGTTTGGCATCAATTACTACCACACTAATAGTATCACCAGAGATAAAGACAACTGCCCTTTCAAGCCATTCTCTCATCCCTCTCATGAAATGAAACAGGGATTTTATAGGAGTGGAATTCTAGTTAGCAAGCTTAAAGCTTCTCTCTGTTCCAAGGCCAGCTCAGCTCCACTCAGACTTCCCACCAGACAAAGGATCAGCTCCAAAGATGAAAGTCAGGTCAAAGTCAGTTTTTTTTCATTGTCTTGGTAATGCAGCTCCTGCTACAGCTATAGCTACTCCTCTCCTCTCCTCTCCTCTCCTCTCCTCTCCTCTCCTCTCCTCTCCTCTCCTCTCCTCTCCTCTCCTTTCCTTTCCTTTCCTTTCCTTTCCTCGCCTGTCTTCTCTTCTCTTCTCTTCTCTTCTCTTCCTTTCTCCTGTAGAATTGGCCCAGGCATCATCGAGAGACATTTCAACATTGAGTAATACATCAAGAAGTTTGGAACCGCCAAGACTCTTCCAAGAGCTGACCGCCCGGCCGAACTAAGCAATCGGGGGAGAAGGGCCTTGGTCAGGGAGATGACCAAGAACCCAATGGTCACTCTGACAGAACTCTAGAGTTCCTCTGTGGAGATGGGAGAACCTTTTCAGACGGACAACCATCTCTGCAGCACTCCACCAATCAGGCCTTCATGGTAGAGTGGCCAGACGGAAGCCTCTCCTCAGTAAAAGGCACATGACAGCCTGCTTGGAGTTTGCCAAAAGCCACCTAAAGACTCTCAGACCATGAGAAATAAGGTTCTCTGGTCTGATGAAACCAAGATTGAACTCTTTGACCTGTATGCCAAGCATCACGTCTGTAGGAAACTTGGCACCATCCCTACGGTGAAGCATGGTTGTTGGCAGCATCATTATGTGGGGGTATTTTTCAGCAACAGGGACTTGGAGACTAGTCAGGGTTAAGGGAAAGATCAACGGAGCAAAGTACAGAGAGATCCTTCCAACAGGACAATGACCCTAAGCACACAGCTAAGACAACACAGGAGTGGCTGCGGGACAAGTCTCTGAATGTCCTTGAGTGGCCCAGCCAGAGACCGGATTTAAACACGATCAAACATCTCTGGAGAGACTTGAAAATAGGAGTGCAGAAATGCTCCCCACCCAACCTGAAAGAACTTGAGAGGATCTGCAGAGAAGAATGGGAGAAATTTCCCAAATACAGATGTGCCAAGCTTGTAGCAAAGTTACATCTATATGCAAATGATACAGTTATATACTCATATGCTCCTTCTCTGGTTCAGGCTGTTGAAGATCGCCAGACTGCTTTTCAGGCACTGCAAGCTTTTATGGTCTCAAACTGGTCTTGAATGTACAAAACACTACATTCATGACCTTTACCAGAGCTAGAACTCTGCCAGAGAACGTTAGCATTATCACATCTGGTGGCAATGCTACCAGATTGCCACTAGATGGTGGTATTTGGTTGGATGACAAGTTGTCCTTTAAAGTCTACGTGGATAATCTTGTGACAAAGCTTAAATAAAATTTGATTTTTATTTTCGTAATAAGGCTTGCTTCTCGCTTATGGCTAGAAAGATTAATTGATTATGGTTGTCACACCCTGATCAGTTTCACCTGTCCTCGTTATTGCCTCCACCTCCTCCAGTTGTCGCTGGTTTTCCCCAGTGTATTTATCCCTGTGTTTCCAGTCCCTCTGTGCCAGTTCGTCTTGTATGTTTCCAAGTCAACCAGCGGTTTTCCCATTCTCCTGCTTTTTGCATTCTCCTTTTTCTAGTCCTGCCGGCTTTGACCCTTGCCTGTTTCTGGACTTTGTACCCGCCTGCCTGACCATTCTGCCTACCTTGTCTCGCCTTGTGCCTTGATAATGGTGACTCGTTGTATATGCATGCAGCCTCCTTCTTACAGAGACTGCATCCTTGCGCTTTATTACAAATGCAAAGTCACTCACCCACCATTGTACCAAATGGTAGGTTGGACCTCAGATTATATGCGCAGAAAGATAAATTTGTATGTGTTCATCTACAAAGCCTTTTTGGGTAAACTCACTCATTACCTCTCTGGTCTCCTTCATAAGCAGCAGTTACCATACCCGGTCTGCTAGGTGGTTGCTACTTAAAGTCCCCAGGACATTCACAGTGTTAGGCAAGACTGCCTTTTCTTCTTGTGCACCGGACACATCAAATAATCTACAATCCGTAGCTTAAATCTAGATATGTTAGTGCCACTTAATTAATTCAAAATATTGATGGGAGAGGCTGGATGATGTTGTTGAATTGAATTGTATTGTTGTATGTTTTAATTCTGTAATGTATTGATTGTTGCTGCCTTCTTGGCCAGGTCTCCCTTGAAAAAGAGACTCTGGGACTCAATGGGCTTTTCCTGGTTAAATAAAAATAAATTGTAACGTCATACCTAAGAAGACTCTATGCTGTAATCGCTGCCAAAGGTGCTTCAACAAAGTACTTACACTACCGGTCAAAACGTTTAGAACAGCTACTCATTCCAGGGTTTTTCTTTATTTTACTATTTTCTACATTGTAGAATAATAATGAAGACATCAAAACTACGAAATAACACATATGGTGTCATCAAGGCAAAGGGTTTCTATTTGAAGAATCTCAAATATAACATATATTTTGATTTGTTTAACAGTTGTTTGGTTACTACATGATTCCATATGTGTTATTTAATAGTTTTGATGTCTTCACTATTATTCTACAATATAGAAAATAGTAAACATTAAGAACAACCCTTGAATGAGCAGGTGTTCTAAAACTTTTGACCGGTAGTGTATGTAAATCTGATTTTTCAGTATTTCGATTTCGAAGAACCTGCTTTTGCTTTTTCATTAATGGGCATTGTGTGTAGGTTGATGCGAGGGAAAAAAACAATGTAATCCATTTTAGAATAAGGCTGTATTGTAACAAAATGTGGAAAAAGTAAAGGGGTCTGAATGCTTTCCGAATGCACTGTATCTACACTGAACCAAAATATAAACGCAATATATAAAGTGTTGGTCCCATGTTTCATGAGCTGAAATAAAATATCCCAGAAATGTTCCATAAGCACAAAAAGCTTATTTTGTTTCAAATTTGTATACATCCCTGTTAGTGAGTGTTTCTCCTTTACAAAGATAAACCATCCACCTGACAGGTTTGGCATATCAAGAAGCTGATTAAACAGTATTATCATTACATAGGTGCACCTTGTGCTGGGGACAACGAATGGCCACTCTAAAATGTGCATTTTTGCAGGAATGTCCACCAGAGCTGTTGCCAGAGAATTTAATGTTAACTTCTCTACCATAAGACACCTCCAACGTTGTTTTAGAGAATTTAGCAGTGCGTTCAACCGGCCTCACAAACGCAGACCATGTGTATGGCGTTGTGCTATCGAGCGGTTTGCTGATATCAACATTGTGAACAGAGTACCCCATGGTTATGGTATGAGCTATGGACAACAAGCACAATTGCATTTTATCAATGGCAATTTGAATGCACAGAGATACCGTGACGGCCCATTTTTTTCTTTAAGTTACATGTTCCTAGTCATATTCCTAGTCATGTGAAATCCATAGATTAGGGCCTAATTTATTTATTTCAAACAAATGATTTCCTTATAAGAACTGTAACTCAGTAAAATCTTTGAAATTGTTGCATGTTGTGTTTATATTTTTGCTCAGTATATACAATATTTATGAATTGAATCTTCTTGAAAGGGAAAGATGCACATCCCTATAGCCTATGTTTAAAAATGTTGTGTTAACTAGTTAGATATCGTCACTAGCTAGGTACCGTTAGTTAAAAGTACAAATTTCATTTTTGGTATGATTGTTCATCCTGTAAAACTATTGCTGACTCATGTAGCCTAGGTGGAAGAATATTCCAGCCTGACTAGAGTCCAATCTCAGTACATGTAGTTCTCACCTTCACTGGAATCAACAAAAGAGGCGGGAGGAACAAACTATTTCAGCCAAGATGGCGGCTGTTTATCTGGTAAGAATACAATACATTAAACTTGTTATTAAATAAATATGCATGTTTACTGAACAATACAAACATGTTTTGGAATGTGTGTAATTACCTTCAACTAACTAGCTATTTGTTTTCTAGTACCTCTGAGAAAGCTCTGGTAATTACCATCAATCTTTATGGAGCTGTCAGTCAGTCATTACCCTCCTCAAATTACCCCCATGAACACCACGAGCACCCCTGCTGTCCTTACTGTCATTTGAGTTGGATGTGAAGAGAGCTGTGTACTCTGGCAGGTGAGTCTCACTAAAACCCACTTCTGTCTTTTCTTCAAAATGTTTGTGATTTAATCACATCCTTCCACTTACATCCATCCAGCTACATCAATCCAGCTACATCCTTCCAGCGCTCACTGATGATTGGCAATTCTCCACGCTTTGGCAGCCTAATAGAGTTTGGATAATGTTCAATGGCAAAGGTGATCATAAGTGCGTTCAGATCAAATGAAGAGATCTATCAATCTCTGGACAACTAGGGTTGCCTTCCAGAGAGACATCAGAGATTGTAACATTCTCTGTTTCATGGAAACATGGCTCACTTGGGATACGTTATCAGAGTCGGTACAGCCACCCGGTTTCGTCACGCATCGCGCAGACAGAAAAAACATCTCTCTGGTAAGAAGGGCGGGGGTGCATGCCTTATGATTAACGAGTCGTGGTTTAATCATAACAACATACAGGAACTCAAGTCCTTTTGTTCACCTGACCTAGAGTTCCTGACAATCAAATGCAGACTGCATTATCTACCAAGAGAATTCTCTTCAATTATAATCACAGCCGTGTATATCCCCCCAAGCAGACACCTCGACGGCCCTGAAAGAACTTCATTGGACTCTATGTAAACTGGAAACCACATATCCTGATGCTGCATTTATTGTAGCTGGGGATTTTAACAAAGCTAATCTGAAAACAAGGCTCCCTAAATTTTATCAGCATATCGAATGCGTGGCCCAGGCTGGCAGCATTCTGGATCATTGCTACTCTAAATTCCGCAACGCATACAAAGCCCTCCCTCGCAATCCTTTCGGCAAATCTGACCACGACTCCATTTTGTTGCTCCCAGCCTATAGACAGAAACTAAAACAGGAAACGCCTGTGCTCAGGTATTGTTCAACACTGTTTTGACCAATCTAATTCCACGCGGACTGGGATATGTTCTGAATAGCCTCAGACAACAACATTGATGTATACGCTGATTCGGTGAGCGAGTTTATTAGCAAGTGCATCGGTGATGTTGTACCCACTGTGAATATTAAAACCTTCCCCAACTAGAAACCGTTGATTGATGGCAGCATTCGCGGAAACCACTGCTTTTAATCAGACCAGAATCATTACCGAATACAAACAGTGTAGCTATTCCCTCCGCAAGGCAATCAAACAAGCTAAGCGTCTGTATAGAGACAAAGTAGAGTCGCAATTCAATGGCTAAAACACAAAACGTATGTGGCAGGGTCTACAGACTCACATTAAGCATCTCCAATCCAAAATTTAATTTAAAATCGGCTTCTTATTTCGATACAAAGCATCCTTCACTCATGCTGCCAAACATACCTTCGTAAAACTGACTATCCTACCGATCCTTGACTTTGGCAATGCCATTTTCAAAATAGCCTCCAACACTCTACTCAGCATATTGGATGCAGTCCATCACAGTGCCATCCATTTTGACACCAAAGCCCCATATACTGTACTACACACCACTGCGACCTGTATGCTCTCGTTGGCTGGCCCTCGCTTCATACTTGTCGCTAAACCCACTGGCTCCAGGTCATCTATAAGTCTTTGCTAGGTAAAGCCCCGCCTTATATCAGCTCATTGGTCACCATAGCAGCACCCACCCATAGCACGCTCTCCAGCAGGTATATTTCACAGGTCACCCCAAAAGCCAATTCCTACTTTGGCCGCCTTTCCTTCCAGTTCTCTGCTGCCAATGACTGAAACGAATTGCAAAAATCACTGAAGCTGGAGACTCATATCTCCCTCTCTAACCTTCCTCACCAGCTGTCAGAGCAGCTCACAGATTACTGCACCTGTACATAGCCCATCTGTAAATAGCCCATCCAACTACCTCATCCCCATACTGTATTTATTTTTTTGCTCCTTTGCACCCCAGTATCTCTACTTGCGCATGCATCTTTTGCACATCTGTCACTCCAGTGTTTAATTGACAAATTGTAATTATTTCACCACTATGGCCTATTTATTGCCTTACCTCCCTTATCTTACCTCATTTGCACACTGTATATATAAATTTTTATTGTTTTATTGACTGTATGTTTGTTTATCCCATGTGTAACTCTGTGTTGTTGTTTCTTCGCACTGCTTTGCTTTGTCTTGGCCAGGTCACAGTCGTAAATGAGAACTTGTTCTCAACTTGCCTAACTGGTTAAATAAAGGTGAAATAAAAAAATTAAAAAATACTGCGTCTTGCTTATGCCACACGGCCATCGCTCATCCATGTATTTACATGTACATATTCTTATTAATTCCTTTACACTTGTGTGTATAAGGTAGTTGTTGTGAAATTGTTAGATTCCGTGTTAGATTTTTTACAGTCGGAACTAGAAGCACAAGCATTTTGCTACACTCGCATTAACATCTGCTAACCATGTGTATGTGACCAATAAAATGTTACTTGATTTGATGTGTATAATAGCAATAAGGCACCTCAGGATTTGTGGTATATGGTCAAAAATATACCTTGGCTAAGAGCTACGTATATCCAGGCTCTCCACATTGTCTTGTGTGGCTAAGAGCTGTATCCAGGCTCTCGTGCTAATTTAATACTATGCGATAACAGAGCTAAGCCACCCGGGAAAATCACAGGAGGAAAATAACATTTAAAAAATAAATACATTGGAAACGTGCACAGACAAAAGGTCAGAATTTCTTTCTTTTTTCCTCTTCTCCTTCCCTTTAGTTTTTCCCTCAGGTATATGGTTAACCGCAAGCACAGACACTCAGCTCTGTGTTTTCCAAAACTGCTTGAGGATATTCAGGAGAGGAAATCATAAAAGTTCAACACCCTTTGGTGGTCGGAGACATGAATGTGATGAGGGGGTTGGATGCCAGTGTGTGTTGAGAATTGACACACAGACTTGTTTTTGTGGTTTTAGTTGACTTTTTCGCTACATGTGCAAAATGAATCAAGAATGAAAAAGATTAACATGTTCCGTTCCGTTGTTTCAAATGAGGTTCATGGTTCTCTCTCTCTCTCCCAGGTTCTTTGATGAACAATGACACTGGTTGGGGAACAAATAAATAAAACATGTTGTGACATTCACCTCTAGCCTTTGTTTATGTGATGGAAATCCATTAATGTCATCCATTCCAAAATGATCCATGGATACTATTCTACAAGAGGCCCTTCAACACAGCCATCATCATCCCAGTGGGTCTTTAGAAGTGCATCCAGGAATTAATTTGGTTACAAAATACAGGAGTTTCTACACTATAAACCCCAAGGTATTTTTAAATCAAATACTTCTAGTAAGTTGAACTAAAAGTCTATTAAAAGTCATTATTACTTAAAATGGTTATGTGGTCCTGACTCAAAACTAAATCAAAAGTCACATCAGCCAAAAAATGTAAAGCTGTGATAACAAATTAACTATTTTTCCCATTATGCTCTACTGCATGTAGATTTGGGGGAATTGTTTTTAATATCTGTGTTTGTGCATGTACATTGAGTGATTGATTAATCTTATGCTACACAAAGATACATTCAATTTAATTGTATAAACTAATCCAATCATTTAGTTAGGCATTTTTCAGCCGTTACTGAAATGTTTGTTCCAGTTGAAATGGTTTAGGTAGTCTCTTCACACTGTTCCTAACCCTGGCAGTCATTATGACTGTTGGATATCCTAACTCTGGCTGGATTACAATAGCAATTCTGCATAAATTTGCAAGTCAGCATAATGTGCCTTGCAGATATGGTTGCAAAATTCTGGTAAGTTTCACAGGTTTTCCAGAAATCCCAGCTGGAAGATTCCTGGAGATCCCTTAGACCAGGATTTTTTGTATGTATTTCCATAAAGAGTTTAATTATAACGACAACATTCCAACCAGGTTGTTCAAGATTGTCGTCAAAATTGGACCTCTATTGTAACGGTTTTCTTCTGGTGAAAGAGAGGCGGACCAAAATGCAGCATGGTTATTTTTGTACATCTCTAATAAAGATGAAAATACAACGATCTACAAAACAAGTGAAAAAAAACAAACCAGTCCAATCTGGTGCCAAGCACAAAGACAGGAACAATCACCCACAAAACCCAACACAAAACAGGCTACCTAAATATGGTTCCCAATCAGAGACAATGACTAACACCTGCCTCTGATTGAGAACCATATCAGGCCAAACATAGAAATAGACAAACCAGACACACAACATAGAATTCCCATCCAGCTCACGTCCTGACCAACACTAAAACAAGGAAAACACACAAGAACGACGGTCAGAACGTGACATCTATTTGTGCCTTCAAAACCGACTGCAAGGGGCAACGGTGAGCACTATTACCATCTAGTAGGCTTGGGTTGTGGACGGGGGTGGTGGATTGTAGTAATTTCATGATGGAATGGTACAAAACACTTTTAAATTTGACATTTAGAGCAATTTCAAAATGTGGTGTTTGGAGAAAATCTAATTCTGCAAGACTGTGAGAGTTTGTTTAACATTCTCCTAGGAACTCACTTGGTGAAGGCCACAGGAATAGAAATGAATTAATTCAACAACCATGTCTCTGTCACTAACAAATACAGTCATGGGTGGTAACAGTTCCACTCAAAAAGGCAAGGTTCACTGGGAAATTATATTGGAGGTGTGGCTTGTTTGGGGCGTTACTCAACATTTTGAAGCTGAAAGAACACAAATCTGGACCCCATACAGGGTCACAGTGACATTGTCGGTTTGTGTAATGACTTTTAAAAAATCCCTTTAAGGAACTGTACTCAGAATTTTTTTTATTGAAACTTCCTACAAATGATGGAGTCATGCATGATTCACCGAATTATAGCTAAATGCTTGGAGCACAGAATTATAAAGGTATTGCCAGATATCATTCATCCTAATCAGATAGGTGTTTTACATAGATGATACATTGGAGATAAAATAAGACAAGTACTGTAAACAATAGAATGCTATGAAATATCGGGGACACCAGTCCTGGTTTTTGATAAAGTACAAGTGGAGTTTACAGTTGAAATCGGAAGTTTACATCCCCTTAGGTTGGAGTCATTAAAACTCGTTTCTCAACCACTCCACAAATTTCTTGTTAACAAACTATAGTTTTGACAAGTCGGTTAGGACATCTACTTTGTGCATGACACAAGTAATTTTTTCAACAATTGTTTACATGCAGATTATTTCACTTATAATTCACTGTATCACAATTCCAGTGGGTCAGAAGATTACATACACTAAGTTTACTGTGCCTTTAGACTGCTTGGAAAATTCCAGAAAATTATGTCATGGCTTTAGAAGCTTCTGATAGGGTAATTGACATCATTTGAGTCAAGTGTACCTGTGGATGGTGTACCTGTGGATGTATTTCAAGGCCTACCTTCAAACTCAGTGCCTCTTTGCCTGACATCATGGGAAAATGAAAAGAAATCAGCCAAGACCTCAGAAAAAAATTGTAGACCTCCACAAGTCCGGTTCATCCTTGGGAGCAATTTCCAAACGCCTGAAGGTACCACGTTCATCTGTACAAACAATAGTACGCAAGTATAAACACCATGGGACCACCCAGCCGTCATACCACTCAGGAAGGAGACGCGTTCTGTCTCTTAGAGATGAACGTACCTTGGGCCTAAAAGTGCAAATCAATCCCAGAACAACAGCAAAGGACCTTGTGAAGATGCTGGAGGAAACAGATAAAAAAGTATGTATATCCATTGTAAAACGAGTCCTATATCGACATAACCTGAAAGGACACTCAGCAAGAAACAAGCCACTGCTACAAAACCGCCATAAAAAAGCCAGACTACGGTTTGCAACTGTACATGGGGACAAAGACTGTACTTTTTGGAGAAATGTCCTCAAAATAGAACGGCCATAATGACCATCGTTATGTTTGGAGGAAAAAGGTGGGAGCTTGCAAGTCGAAGAACACCATCCCAAACGTGAAGCATGGACTGTGCTTTGCTGCAGGAGGGACTGGTGCACTTCACAAAATAGATGGCATCACGAGGATGGAAAATGATGTGGGTATATTGAAGCAACATCTCAAGACATCAGTCAGGAAGTTATAGCTTGGTCGCAAATGGGTCTTCCAAATCGACAATGACGCCAAGCATACTTCCAAAGTTGTGGCAAAATGGCCTAAGGACAGCAAAGTCAAGGTATTGTAGTGGCCATCACAAAGCCCTGACCTCAATCTAATAGAAAATGTGTGGGCAGAACTGAAAAAGCGCGTGCGAGCAAGGAGGCCTACAAATCTGACCCTACTTCATCAGCTCTGTCAGGAGGAATGGGCCAAAATTCACCCAACTTATTGTGGGAAGCTTGTGGAAGGCTACCCAAAACAGTTGACCCAAGTTAAACAATTTAAAGGCAATGCTACCAAATACTAATTGAGTGTTTGCGAACTTCTGACCCACTGGGAATGTGATGAAAGAAATAAAATCTGAAATAAATCATTCTCTCTACTATTATTCTGACATTTCACATTCTTAAAATAAGGTGGTGATCCTAACTGACCTAAGACAGGGAATTTGTACTAAGACTAAATGTCAGGAATTGTGAAAAACTGAGTTTAAATGTATTTGGCTAAGGTGTATGTAACCTTCTAACTTCAACTGGGTATGTATGTATATGGATATATAAACTTAGCAAGAAAAGAAACGTCCCTCTTTCAGGACCCTGTCTTTCAAAGATAATTTGTAAAAATACAATTAACTTCACAGATCTTCATTGTAAAGGGTTTAAGCACGGTTTACAGTCCTTGTTCAATAAACCATAATCAATTCATGAACATGCACCTGTGGAACGGTCGTCAAGACACTAACAGCTTACAGACGGTAGGCAATTAAGGTCACAGTTATGAAAACGTAGGACACTAAAGAGGCCTTTCTACTTACTCTGAAAAATTCCAAAAGAAAGATGCCCAGGGTCCCTGCTCATCTACGTGAACATGCCTTAGGCATGTTGCAACGAGGCATGAGGACTGCAGATGTTGCCAGGGCAATAAATTGCAATGTCCATACTGTGAGATGCCTAAGACAGTGCTACAGGGAGACAGGACGGACAGCTGATCGTCCTCGCAGTGGCAGACCACGTGCAACAACACCTGCACAGGATCGGTACATCCGAACATCACACCTGTGGGACAGGTACAGGATGGCAACAACAACTGCCCGAGCTACACCAGGAACGCACAATCCCTCCATCAGTGGTCAGACTGTCCGCAATAAGCTGAGAAAGGCTGGACTGAGGACTTGTAGGTCTATTCTAAGGCAGGTCCTCACCAGACGTCACTGGCAAAAACGTCGCCTATGGGCACAAACCCACTGTCGCTGGAGCAGATCGGACTGGTAAAAAGTGCTCCTCACTGACGTGCAGTGGTTTTGTCTCACCAGGGGTGATTTAAAAAAGTATTTCACCTTTATTTAACCAGGTAGGCTAGTTGAGAACAATTTCTCATTTACAGCTGCGACCTGGCCAAAATAAAGCAAAGCATTGCGGCACAAACAACAGTGTTACACTTTGAAAAAACAAACATACATTCAATAATACAATAGAAAAAGTGTATATACAATGTGTGCAAATGAGGTAGGACAAGGGAGGTAAGGCAATAAGTAGGCCATGGTGGCGAAATAATTACAATATAGCAATTAAACACTGGAGTGCTGGATGTGCAGAAGATGAGTGTGCAAGTAGAGATACTGGGGTAAAAAGCAGCAAAATGAATAACAGTATGGGGATGAGGTAGTTGGATGGGCTATTTACAGATGAGCTATGTACAGGGGTGGTGATCTGTGAGCTGCTCTGACAGCTGGTGCTTAAAGCTAGAGAGGGAGATATGAGTCTCCAGCTTCAGTGATTTTTGCAATTCGTTCCAGTCATTGGCAGCAGAGAACTGGAAGGAAAGCCGGCTGAAGGAAGAATTGGCTTTTGGGGTGACCATTGAAATATACCTGCTGGAGCATGTGTTGCGGGTGGGTGCTGCTATGGTGACCAGTGAGCTGAGAAAGGTGGGGTTTTACCTAGCAAAGACTTATAGATGAACTGGAACCAGTGGGTTTAGCAACGAATATGAAGCGAGGGCCAATCAATGAGAGCATACAGGTCGCAGTGGTGGGTACTATATGGGGCGTTGGTGACAAAACGGATGGCACTGTGATAGACTGCATCCAATATGCTGAGTAGAGTGTTGGAGGCTATTTTGTAAATTACATCACCGAAGTCAAGGATCGGTGGGATAGTCAGTTTTACGAAGGTATGTTTGGCAGCATGAGTGAAGGATGCTTTGTTGCGAAATAGGAAGCCGATTCTAGATTTAATTTTGGATTGGAGAAGCTTAATGTGAGTCTGGAAGGAGAGTTTACAGTCTAACCAGACACCTAGGTATTTGTAGTTGTCCACATATTCTAAGTCAGAACCGTCCAGAGTAGTGATGCGGGACGGGCGGGCAGGTGAGGGCAGCGATCGGTTGAAGAGCATGTATTTAGTTTTACTTGCATTTAAGAGCAGTGGTTGGCCACGGAAGAAGAGTTGTATGGCATTGAAGCTCGTCTGGAGGTTAGTTCATACAGTGTCCAAAGAAGAGCCAGATGTATACAGATGGTCGGACTCGTGCTTATCATCGAAGGAATGAGCATTACACAGAGGCCTGTGCTGTGGAGCGGGATCGATTTGGAGGTGGAGGGTTCATCATGGTCTGGGGCGGTGTGCCACAGCTTCCTGAGCTTGATGTCATTGAACGCTGTGCGTTACAGGGAAGACATCCTCCTCTCTCATGTGGTACCCTTCCTGCAGGATCATTCTGGATCATTCTGACATGACCCTCCAAGCATGACAATGCCACCAGCCATACTGCTTTGGTGCCTTGGTGGAAGAGTGGGGTAACATCTCACAGCAAGAACTGGCAAATCTGGTGCAGTCAAGGAGGAGGAGAAGCACTGCAGTAGTTAATGCAGCTGGTGGCCACACCAGATACTGACTGTTACTTTTGATTTTGACCCCCCCTTTGTTCAGGGACACATTATTCCATTTCTGTTAGTCACATGTCTGTGGAACTTGTTCAGTTTATGTCTCAGTTGTTGAATCTTGTTATGTTCATTCAAATATTTACACATTTTAAGTTTGCTGAAAACTGAAAATTGTATTTGTCACATACACATGGTTAGCAGATGTTAATGCGAGTGTAGCGAAATGCTTGTGCTTCTAGTTCCGACAATGCAGTAATAACCAACGAGTAATCTAACCTAACAATTCCACAACTATTACCTTATAAGTGTAAAGGGATAAAGAATATGTACATAAAGATATATGAATGAGTGATGGTACAGAACGGCATAGGCAAGATGCAGTAGATGGGATGAGTTCAGTATATACATATGAGATGAGTAATGTAGGGTATGTAAACATAAAAGTGGCATAGTTTAAAGTGGCTAGTGATACATGTATTACATAAAGATGGCAACATGCAGTAGGTGGTATAGAGTACAGTATATACATATGAGATGAGTAATGTAGTGTATGTAAACATTATATTAAGTGGCAGTTGACAGTGAGAGGACGTTTCATTTTTTTGCTGAGTTTATATTTACCCAAATAATATATGTAGGATTGGAAATGATGCCGACAATGACATTCGATGGAAGCAACAATCTATCCACAATATTAAAGGTGATCCACCACTTGAGTAATTTATTTTTATTTTTAATTAGCACAATGCGATTTACAGTGTACAACTGTCTCCCTGTCTGTTTCTCTCTTTGGTCGAGGAATGTGTTGTGTCTCATACAGCAACTCCATTCTTACCGTCCAACAGCCAAAACCACCCACTCCCCCCCACTAGACCCAAGAGCGTTGTCACTTCCCCTCCATGTTCCCCAAATCCCTCTCTCCCTTTGGCCCCAGCCACCCCCTAGTCCCTGAGCTTCCCTTGTTCCTCTGTTCTGTTCCTCTCCTCCTTTTCTTCTCTCCTCCTCCTTTCCTCTTCCTCCCCTCCTCCCCCTCTCCTCTTCTCCTCCTCCCCTCCTCCTTCTCTCCTCCTACTCTTCTTCTCCTCTCCAGTGGTCCTTGTGACCCCATAGCACACTCAGCTACCTACCCCAGCACACTCTGACCGCCATGGAAGCTTGTTTCGGCTACACGTGCCCCCATACCCCAACCTCTCTACCCCACCATCTGTTAAGCACTCGCCAAGCCGTTATCCACACTCTCCCTAGACCCTGCTCAGCGAAATCACAGGCCTGGGTGACGGGTGCCGACTCACAACACTGGAAAGAAATGACACAGCTCCTTCACTCACATGATTACACAGCTCCTCTACTCTACCCCTCCTCTAATTAGAGAGGGTGGAATGTTTAGTGAGGTAGTAAGGACTATGTTCCAAATAGCACCTTATTCCCTTCATAATGCACTGATTTTTACCATTGACCATTCATCAAAAACAGTATGTTTCCTAAGAGAAGGAATAAGCCTGTTCCAATCAATATACTGCATCATCACTGTGCTTTGACTTTTAAACAACTCTGTCCAAGTCATAGAGTGAATGAGGAAAGCCAATATCAAAGTAGCTCTTGTAACTCATCGGTGATGTTGGATATTAGGCAGCACTTCAACACTTGTTTTCATGAAGGTATAGGAAAACCTCTGGTCAAGGCATTACTATCCTGCGATGATGGCATATGCAGAGTCACATCCGAGCACGTGCTCCTCTGTCCTCAGAGAGACTTCCTTTGATGGGAAAACAGTGCTTGACTTGACACACTGCTGCAAAAGGATAGCTCCGGTCCGTTCCGTGGTACAACAACTATCAAACACACCACAGTACCTAACCCACCATAAGATTAATGTTACCCTATATCATTGATAATACCGATTTCTATGATCCAGAGCCATATACTGTCCTCAGTTGGTCCCTCTGGAATTTTTAGATGGTGATGGCTGGACGTTTTGTCTCTGTGCTTCTTTCAAAGAGCCTGGCTCTTTGGCTTGGTGAGCTGAGGAGCTCCCTGGGTTCCACCTGGGGATTTGAGGCAGGAACTGCTCTGTCTCCTCTCCAGCACCATCATCCTCCCTAAACATCAAACCATATGCACTAGCTTTCTGAGCGGGAGAGGGAGGCTGAGAGAAAGAGAGAGAGAGGCTGAGGGAGGTATGACTCTCAGCCCTGTCACTGACGGGCTGACTGACTCACAGAGCCATGTTTGTTCTAGGGTAATGGGTCAACCTGGAGGAATGGTGGAAGTGGTTCACAGCTTGTTCTTGTGGAAAATTGTTAGCATTATCTTTTTTTCTTAAAATAAAGGAGGGCCCGTTTTAATGGGGGTAACGTAAAGTTATAATCGTTGTTTGATACAGTCGCTTCAGAAAGTATTCACATAATTTAACATGTGTTGCTTTACTAGACACAATACCACATAATTTCACATTTAAATTATGTAATTAGACATTTTAACTAATTAATTAAAAATGAAAAGCTGAAATCTCTTGAGTCAATAAGTATTTAACCACTTTGTTATGGTTTACAAGTCACATACTAAGCTGCATTCTCACTCTGTGTGAAATAATAGTGTTTAACATGATTTCTGAATGACTACCTCATCTCTGTACCCCACACATACAATTATCTGTAAGGTCCCTCAGTCGAGCAGTGAATTTCAAACACAGATTCAACCACAAAGACCTGGGAGGTTTTCCAATGCCTCAAAAAGAAGGGCACCTATTGGTAGAAAAAAAGCTGACATTGAATATCTCTTTGCGCATGGTGAAGTTATTAATTACACTTTGGGTGGTGTATCAATACACCCAGTCACCACAAATATACAGGTGTCCTCCTAACTCAGTTGCCGGAGAGGAAGGAAACCACTCAGGTATTTCACCATGAGGCCAATGGTGACTTTAAAACAGTTACAGAGTTGAATGGCTGTGATAGAAGAAAACTGATCTATCAACTACCTTGTAGTTACTTCCCAATACTAACCTAAATGACAGAGTGAAAAGAAGGAAGCCTGTACAGAATACAAATATTCCAAAAAGCATGCATCCTGTTTGCAATAAGGCACTAAAGTAAAACTGCCAAAAATGTGGCAAAGAAATTACCTTTATGTCCTGAATACAAAGGGTTATGTTTGGGGTAAATCCAACACAGCAGATCACTGAGTATCACACTATTCTCAAGCACGGTGGTGGTTGCATCATGATATGGGTATGCTTGTCATTGGCAAGGAATAGGGATTTTTTAGGATAAAAAGAAATGGAATAAAGCTAAGCACATGCAAAATCCTAGAGGAAGACCTGGTTCAGTCTGTTTTCCAACAGACACTGGGAGACAAATGTACCTTTTAGCAGGACAATAACCTAAAACACACGGCCAAATATACACTGGAGTTGCTTACCAAGATGACATTGAATGTTCCTGAGTGTCCTAGTTACAGTTTGGACTTAAATCGTCTTCAAAATCTATTGCAATACTTGAAAATGGCGGTCTAGCAATGATCAACAACCAACTTTTACTATCTTGTCTCATCGCTGCAACAGGCTCGGGAGAGTTATGTGGACTCCGAAACATGACCCGCCAAGCCGCGCTTCTTAACACCCGCTCGCTTAACCCGGAAGCCAGCTGTACTAATTTGTCGGAGGAAACACCATTCAACTGACGACAGAGGTCAGCCTGCAGGCTCCTGAGCTGCTACAAAGAGTCGCGAGAGCACCATGAGCCAAGCAAAGCCCTCTCGGTCAAACCCTCCCCTAATCCGGACGATGCTGGGCCAGTTGTGCCCCGCCCTATGGGACTCCCGGTCACAGCCTGTTGTGACAGCCTAGGATCAAAACCGAGGCTGTAGTGATGCCACAACACTGTGATGCAGTGCCTAAGACTGCTGCGCCACTCAGGAGGCTCTGTATTTCATTTTCAATACATTTGCTAAAATGTCTAAAAACATGTTTTCACTTTTTCATTGTGAAGTATTGTGTGTAGATGGGTGAGAACAAAATATATTTTATCAATTTTGAATTCAGGCTGTAACAGAACAACATGTGGAATAAGTTAAGGGGTATGAATACTTTCTGGAGACACTGTACATACGGTATTGTAAATTCTTTCAGGAGCAGGAGTAAATGAGTTACTTTTTCTCCCACCTAATCTGTGTAAACCAAATCCACAGGAGCTTGGCCTGAATAATAACCACTGTCAGTGTCTGATGTTTACAAAACTCAAATCAATCACTTATGAAATATCACACAGATTTCCTCAGGTTTTGTTTCTACATCCTTAGCTAAATATTGCACTCTTAGAAAACAATGGTTCCAAAAAGGTTCTCTGGCCATCCCCAGAGGAGAATCCTTTTTGTTCCAGGTACAACTATTCTGGGTTCCATGTAGAACCCTCTGTGGAAAGGGTTTTACATGGAACCCAAAAGGGTTCTTCAAATGGTTCTCCTATGGGGACAGCCGGAGAACGTTTTTAGGTTCTAGAGTGTACCAAAGTACATAATTCATCCCTGAAGCTTAAAGTAACTGTCCAGTGAAAATCTCACTTTAAAAGACTATATTCTGTTAACTCATACACAAATAATGGTGTTGACTCAGGGAGGAGGTTGCCAGGTGGTAGTTTCTGCATGTGCCTTGACTTGCACTGGTGCAGGAGGAGCTTCTGTATTCATCCCTGAGCACCAGCTGGTGTTTGATTTCACCAATTACTGACATGTGACATCACAGATTGGATCTCACTCTTTGGCTTGTGTCCATCATTGCTCCATTCATTGATGATTAAGGTTAGGGGCCTAAAAGGAACAAAAATGCACTTTGAACTGTATCCTCTCACAAAGGTGACAAAGCCAACCTTTATGTTGAATGGAGGGATACTGTTGTTAAATGAAGTTGAGCAGAAGTTCTGTTAATATATTGTTAGAAAACATGGTTCCAAATGGTTTTTCGACTGTCACCATAGGATAACTATTGTTGGTTCTAGGGAGAAAATCCTTTTTGGTTCCAGGTAGAACTATTTTGGGATCCATGTAGAACCTTCTGTGGAAAGAGGGTTCTCCTATGGGGGACAACTGAAGAACCTTTTTAGGTTCACTTATTTTTTGCCACTCGTCATTGTTACCTCCACTTTGGCACAGAGGAGGCCTTAAGAATAGAATGACAACCATTTCAATGGAGAAAAAAAAGCAGTAACTGAGGTGATACAACAACATTAATGTAGAAACCAGGAGATAAATGAATATGAGGTTAGCTCTGGGTCTGGTGTAGTCAAGATGAACCCAGTTTCACTGACAAGTGGTCAGTCTTACAGGCTTTTGTGAAAACCTTAGTTAATCCCTTCAAGGAATTGTCATCCCCACTAAGGTTTCTGCTCATCAGGGCATGTAGCAATACTTCTCACAGACTAAGGCTGCAAACACAGACCACTGGAAGGGAGGGAGAGCGAGGGAAAAACACCAACAAATACACTAATCTTGCTAGAAGAGGGAAATCTGAGCCTTCTACACATGATTTGTATGCATTGATGAATCACATATATGCTTACAGTATGTCTATTTTATTATAATCTATATCTGACTAACCGAAGGGGCATATACAGTATCCATGGATTCCACAGCCTAGGTCATCCCTATTCATATACAGTATGAGATTGGAGTTCTGTCACTCTGATGTTACTCTATAGGACTCTCTGATTGATGCTCTCTCACTCTATCTGCTACAGTACAGGATACTATGATTGATGCTCTGTCACTCTATCTGCTACAGTACAGGATACTATGATTGATGCTCTGTCACTCTATCTGCTACAGTATAGGACTCTCTGATTGGTTTTCAGTCACTATCTGCTACAGTATACGACTCTCTCTCTCTGATGTGACCTGATTATGACCTGATCATTATTGTTTTTGGCTTGAACCTAAAATAGCACAGAACCCACACGGGCCTCCCATCAACTACAGTTTAATTGCAATAAAAGCCCAAGAAAAAAGGATATTGGCCACCAATCACTGTCTGCATGCCAAGATCGGTAGTAAAATGTGAAAGTTAAAGTAACTGTTCTGTGTTTCCAGTTTTCTATGAAATTTGACCTATAGTAATTTACAATATGGTTGAAATAGTTTTCCTTCACATTTTTTTATTAAGTATGTTTAAAAGCAACTTTTCTGTTTTGGAATGGTGTGGGCTGTCACGTTCTGACCATAGTTCTGTTATTTTATTCTTTGTTTTAGTATGGTCAGGGCGTGAGTTGGGGTGGGAAGTCTATGTTTGTTTTTCTATGTTGGTTTTTGTGTTCGGCCTGGTAGCTCAATCAGAGGCAGGTGTCGTTAGTTGTCACTGTAGCCTGGGTTTCACTGTTGGTTTGTGGGTGTTTGTTTCCGTGTGTGTGTTTGGGCCACACGATACTGTTTCGGTTTTGTAAATTCACGTCATCGTTTATTGTTTTGATTCATTGTTTTCTTTATTAAAATCATCATGAACACTTACCACGCTGCGCTTTGGTCCGATCCTTACTCCTCCTCAGACGAAGAGGAAGATATCCGTTACAGAAACACCCACCACAAGCAGCGTGGTAACGGGCAGCAGCAGCAGCGGCCGATAACACAAGACTCCTGGACTTGGGAGGAGATTTTGGACAGCAAGAGACCCTGGGCACAGGCAGGGGAATATCGCCACCCTAAAGCAGAGCTGGAGGCAGCGAAAGCAGAGAGGCGCCGGTATGAGGAGGCAGCACGGCAGCGGGGCTGGAAGCCCGAGAGGCAGCCCCAAATATTTATTGGGGGGGGGACACGGGGATTGTGGCTAAGTCAGGTAGGAGACCTGAGCCAACTCCCCGTGCTTACCGGCGAGCGAGAGGGACCGGGCAGGCACTGTGTTATGCAGTGGAGCGCACGGTGTCTCCGGTGCGTTTGCATAGCCCGGTGCGGTACATTCCAGCTCCTTGTATCGGCCGGACTAGAGTGGGCATCGAGCCAGGTGCCATGAAGCCGGCTCTACGCACCTGGTCAGAGTCTCCCGTCTGTCCTGAGCCGCCAGAGTCTCCCGTCTGTCCTGAGCCGTCAGAGTCTCCCGTCTGTCCTGAGCCGCCAGAGTCTCCCGTCTGTCCTGAGCCACCAGAGCCGCCAGTCTGTCCTGAGCCGCCAGAGCCACCAGTCTGTCCTGAGCCGCCAGATCCGCCAGTCTTTCCTGAGCCGCCAGTCTGTCCTGAGCCGCCAGATCCGCCAGTCTGTCCTGAGCCGCCAGAGCCGCCAGTCTGTCCTGAGCTCCAGGAGCCGCCAGAGCTGCCAGTCAGCCAGGAGCCGCCAGAGCCGCCAGTCAGCCAGGAGCCGCCAGCCAGCCAGGAGCCGCCAGAGCCGTCAGTCAGCCAGGAGCCGCCAGAGCCGTCAGTCAGCCATGAGCCGCCAGAGCCGTCAGTCAGCCAGGACCCGCCAGAGCCGTCAGCCAGCCAGGAGCCACCAGAGCCATCAGTCAGCCAGGAGCCGCCAGAGCCGTCAGTCAGCCAGGAGCCGCCAGAGCCATCAGCCAGCCAGGAGCCGCCAGAGCCGTCAGCCAGCCAGGAGCCGCCAGAGCCGTCAGTCAGCCAGGAGCCGCCAGAGCCGTCAGTCAGCCAGGAGCCGCCAGAGCCGTCAGTCAGCCAGGCGATGCCAGAATCGCCCTTCACTCCGGCGCTGCCGGAGTCTCCCGCCTGTCCGGCGCTGCGGGACCCGTGGCGAGGGTCCCCAATCCGAGGTTGGCGGCGAGGGTCGCTGCTCATAAGAGGCCAAGGGGGCGGTTGAGGAGGCGGACAAAAACCATGGTGAAGTGGGGTCCACGTCCCGCGCCAGAGCCGCCACCGCGGACAGACCCTCCCCTATAGGTTCAGGTTTTGCGGCCGGAGTCCGCACCTTTTGGGGGAGGGTACTGTCACGTTCTGACTATAGTTCTGTCATTTTATTCTTTGTTTTAGTATGGTCAGGGCGTGAGTTGGGGTGATCAGTCTATGTTGGTTTTTCTATGTTGGTTTTTGTGCTCGGCCTGGTATGGTTCTCAATCAGAGGCAGGTGTCGTTAGTTGTCTCTGATTGAGAATCACACTTAGGTAGCCTGGGTTTCACTGTTGGTTTGTGAGTGTGTGTTTCCGTGTGTGTGTTTGGGCCACACGGTACTGTTTCAGTTTTGTAAATTCACGTCAACGTTTATTGTTTTGATTCAGTGTTCAGTGCTTTCTTTATTAAAATCACCATGAACACTTACCACGCTGCGCTTTGGTCCGATCCTTACTCCTCCTCAGACGAAGAGGACGATATCCGTTACATGGGTGTTTACCAGCAACAGAATGGTTTGGCTGCATACCGGTCAATAAAAATTTGAATGTGAGTAGACCGCTGATTGGCCAGCTCACCCTCCTCAGGAATCAACAACATTATTCATCCTCCTTCCAGGGGTAGATGTAACATAGTACATTTAAATCCGAGATGCTCCAAATGGTATGTTATGTTAGGTTTCGTATGGTATGTATTAATTTGAAGATGTCCATCATCCATTTCGTATGATATGTTACGAATTAAAATGTATATTATATGTTACTAATTGCAATTTGTACAGTATGTTACAAATTGCAATTCCTACAATATGTTACAAATTTGGTCAAATGCATTATGTTACAAATTCAAATTTGTTGTGGCTAAAATTAGCTAGGTGGCTAATGTTAGCTAGAATATGGGTTATGGTTAGGGTTAGGAGTTAAGTTAAACGGTTAAGGATAGGGTTATGGGAACAGTTAGCTAACATGCTAAGTAGTTGCAAAGTAGCTAAAAAGTAACAAGTAGTTGCAAAGTTACTAATTAGCTAAAATTGTCCGTGAAGAGATTCGAACACTCAACATTTGGGTTGCTAGACGTTCCCGTTATACGCTCACTCATCTACTCAACCAACCATTATATTTACTTTTTGCCTTAAGTAACTCTCTGTCTTATATAACCATACTAAACATATATTTTACTAATTTGAGAGTGCCGGATTTACGTTTACTATGTTACTTCTAGTTTATGAGACCAGGCTGCGCCTGGAGGTTAAGTACAGAGCTGGCTGCGCTCTCTCTCTATCTGTCTGTTGGAGACCACTCAATAGAAAGCATCGAACTCGGATTCCTCTTATGCCACTGTAAATATCACATTTAAATACTATATTTCTTTGTCGCACTGCTCTTTCTCGTCATACATTGATTTCTATCTACAGTCACCAGCCTACTTTCGTGCGCGCCTCTTTGGTAGGCCGAGAGAGAAAATAATCACTGCGCTCTGCAAACCGCAAAGCAAATGAGTTGGGGGAGAAGTTTTGAGTGAGTGGGAAAGCCGTGCTTGCTCCTTGGACTGCATACAATGAGGAAATTCTGAGGTGGCATTCTTCGTTCAGTTACGCTTCCTTTGGTTGTATGTAACTAATGGCTAGCTCATGAACCTGGATCCTCTTGCGTGGAATTCTGTTTTCACTTAGAACTCTGCTGCCTGGACAAATGCATACAAATGCATTTAGGAGCCCAACGGACAAGGAGTGGACACGTTTCTCCCACAGCAATAACGTGAGTAATAAATAATAGCCTCACAGAAAAATGCATAGCCTAATGTAGACGATTCTATTGTAAAATGCAGACAAACATAAATAGAAGTAATGCAACGGAAATGGATATGCAGCTTGAAAGTGCAATTTAACCAATTTTCCTTTACCAGACCTGTATACCTGTTCTGACAGGTCTGTGAAAGGAATCAGCGGATCTTATTTAGCTTGTAGGCATTTTCCTTGAAACTATAGAGGACACTGATCAGCACCAGCCTAATTTTAGCAAGCAATTATGTAAAGCAGAGATTGTAACTAGGTTGCCAAAAACGTAAAGCCAAAAAACGTAAGCAAGCTGTTCGGCCGAATTGATCGTTTGTAATGGATGGTATATGAATTAATTGGGTGTTAAATTCAGCATTGATCTTGCTCAATGTTGTTACGCGCTCGCGTACAACCAGCGGTCGTGGCTTTGACCTCTCCAACCGTCATGCTGCGCGCACAATTGATCTGCCAGCTAATCCTGTCAACCCGGTACTGGCTGCTTGAAGAACGAAAAGGGAAGTTCTCTCTTTTCTCCCTCTCTCTCCCATCATTCCGCCGCTACCCCTTACAGCAGAGTTTTTTTTCTTCTTTTTTGGCATTTTGTCACGTAGGCTACACATAACTGTTCTGTAAAGTTTGGAGACTACGTTTTATTGCGCAACAATGGACCGACTTTGGAGGCTTTTACCAACAACCGGTCTAATCAAAAAGTTAGAACAGTCCTTGATGTTGACAAAACATAAGGAAATAATGCCTTATTCAGCATAATAGCAAGAAAATAATGCTTTATTTCCAATCAATTGTCCATAACATCCAAAAACAGTGTATAACTGGAGGGCAGTCTTCCAGTCCGAGTGAAATTCCTATTGTTTCGAATCAAAAACACTCCAGATAAGGAACGGGGACTAAAATTAACAACTGTTCAGTTTCCAAAAACATAATAATTCCTACTATTCTGTAGAACCTGTCCAGTACAGAATCAGATGACTGGCCGACAGACTGATGCGCAATTGACCACAGCGGTTGCTCTGATTGAAAATATACTCTATAACAGTTATGCCTAAACATTCCAAATGTGTGTATTGAATATTTACATCTAGGCATGTTGTTTATGTGCTGTTACATTTGACTGGGACTATTGAGCCCGTATAGAAATCTACATGGAAACATAATAGCATTAAGACCACAGAGCAAAACTAAGCAAGAAACGTTGCCAAGCTGTCTTTATAAATATAGTACCAGTCAAAAGTTTGAACACACCTACTCATTCAAGGGTTTTTCTTTCCTTTTTTTCTAGAATAATAGTGAAGACATCAAAACTATGAAATAACACATATGGAATCATGTAGTAACCAAAATGAAAGCTTTGCACACGCTTGGCATTCTCTCAACCAGCTTCATGAGATAGTCACCTGGAATGCTTTTCCAACAGTCTTGAAGGAGTTCCCACATATGCTGAGTACTTGTTGCCTGCTTTTCCTTCACTCTGCAGTCCAACTCATCCCAAACCATCTCATTTGGGTTGAGTTCAGGTGATTGTGGAGGACAGGTCATCTGATGCAGCACTCCATCACTCTCCTTCTTGGTCAAATAGCCCTTACACAGCCTGGAGGTGTGTTGGGTCATTGTCCTGTTGAAAAACAAATAATAGTCCCACTAAGCGCAAACCAGATGAGATGGCGTATCGCTGCAGAATGCTGTGGTAGCCATGCTAGTTAAGTGCGCCTTGAATTCTAAATAAATCACAGACAGTGTCACCAACAAAGCACCCCCACACCATCCCACCTCCTCCTCCATGCTACACATGCAGAGATCATCTGTTCACCTACTCTGCGTATCACAAAATTGGAACCAAAAATCTAAAATTTGGACCAAAGGACAGATTTTCACCTGTCTAATGTCCATTGCTCGTGTTTCTTGGCCCAAGCAAGCCTCTTCTTCTTATTGGGGTCCTTTAGTAGTGGTTTCTTTGCAGTAATTCGACCATGAAGACCTGATTCACGCAGCCTCCTCTGAATAGTTGATGTTGAGATGTGCAGTTAATTGTCCATTTCTGAGGCTGGTAACTCTAATGAACTCATCCTCTGCATCAGAGGTAACTCTGGGTCTTCTTTTCCTGTGGCGGTCCTCATGAGAGACAGTTTCATCATAGTGCTTGATGGTTTTTGCGACTGCACTTGAAGAAACTTGACATTTTCCGCATTGACTGACCTTCATGTCTTAAAGTAATGATGGATTGTCATTTCTCTTTGCTTATTTGAGCTGTTTTTGCCATAATATGGACTTGGTCTTTTATCAAATATGGCTATCTTCTTTATACCACCCCTACCTTGTCACAACACAACTGATTGGCTCAAACGCATTAAGAAGGAAAGAAATTCCACAAATTAACTTTTAAGACGGCACACCGGTTACTTGAAATGCATTCCAGGTGACTACCTCATGAAGCTGGTTGAGAGAATGCCAAGTGTGTGTAAAGCTGTCATCAAGGCAAAGGGTGGCCCGTTGAAGCATCTCGAATATAACACTTACCTTGATCTGTTTAACACTTTATTGGTTACTACATGATTCCATATGTGTTATTTCATAGTTTTATAGCTTCACTATTATTCTACAATGTAGAAAATAGTAAAAATAAAGAAAAACCCTTGAATGAGTAAGTGTGTCCCAACTTTTGACTGGTGCTGTATATAACGAAACCCTATGTGATGTAAAAGAGCAAAGCCAGTAGCCAGACACTCACCTTTTTTGGAAATGTCTTGTATGAGTAGGCTATTATTCATTAATCTATCCAAAATTATGCATTGTGCATATTCCACCTGGACCATTATGGAGTAGACCAGGAAATGTAAAAGATGTGTGTATTTAACAGAAGATTTTCACTGAGAGGAGTTAGTGTATGCTTCACTGGTGCAGTGACATGCAGTGAGAGCAGAGTGGTGGTTCCTGAGGAGAGTTTCTAGCTTGACAATCACTCACTGTTATGTGTGTGGTTGACTCTGAAGCCAGCCAGTGGTTTGTGTGCCTGGAATACTAGCCTAACTCTCTCATAGACTTGACAGAGGGCCTGAAAATTACACAGTTGCTACCGCTCTCTTGGAGGAAGATATAACCACCAATGAATATTAAGCTTTTGTTATTGTCTATAGCCAGCTTTGGTATTGTCCTGGTTACGACTTCCATGTCTTGCCTGTGGTGAATACACGACACAGTTGTGGTGAATACCCTGCCATAAACGGCCACTACAGTGTCTGTGGTGAATACCCTGCCATAGACAGCCACTACAGTGTCTGGGGTGAATACCCTGCCATAAACGGCCACTACAGTGTCTGGGGTGAATACCCTGCCATAGACGACCACTAGACAGTGTCTGTGGTGAATATCCTAACATAAACGGCCACTATAGTGTCTGTGGGAATACCCTGCCATAGACGGCCACTAAACAGTGCCTGGGGTGAATACCCTGCCACAAACGGCCAATAAACAGTGTCTGTGGTGAATACCCTGCCATAGACGGCCACTAAACAGTGTCTGGGGGTGAATACCCTGCCATAGGCGGCCAATAAACAGTGTCTGTGGTGAATACCCTGCCATAGACGGCCACTAAACAGTGTCTGGGGGTGAATACCCTGCCATAGGCGGCCAATAAACAGTGTCTGTGGTGAATACCCTGCCATAGATGTTCACTACACAGTGTCTGTGGTGAATACCCTGCCATAGACGGCCACTACACAGTGTCTGTGGTGAATATCCTAACATAAACGGCCACTATAGTGTCTGTGGGAATACCCTGCCATAGACGGCCACTAAACAGTGCCTGGGGTGAATACCCTGCCACAAACGGCCAATAAACAGTGTCTGTGGTGAATACCCTGCCATAGACGGCCACTAAACAGTGTCTGGGGGTGAATACCCTGCCATAGGCGGCCAATAAACAGTGTCTGTGGTGAATACCCTGCCATAGGCGGCCACTAAACAGTGTCTGGGGGTGAATACCCTGCCATAGGCGGCCAATAAACAGTGTCTGTGGTGAATACCCTGCCATAGATGTTCACTACACAGTGTCTGTGGTGAATACCCTGCCATAGACGGCCACTACACAGTGTCTGTGGTGAATACCCTGCCATGGACGACCACTACACAGTGTCTGTGGTCAATACCCTGCCATAGACGGCCACTACACAGTGTCTGTGGTGAATACCCTGCCATGGACGACCACTACACAGTGTCTGTGGTGAATACCCTGCCATAGACGGCCACTACACAGTGTCTGTGGTGAATACCCTGCCATAGACGACCACTACACAGTGTCTGTGGTGAATACTCTGCCATGGACGACCACTACACAGTGTCTGTGGTGAATACCCTGCCATAGACGGCCTCTTCACAGTGTTTGTGGTGGGAGAAGTGAAGTCTGAGTGTGAATGAATGGACCTGAGAAGAAGTTACTTGCCTGGTTACCCAGACTCTTTGCTCCTGCCAAACGTTATGCCACACCCACATACTTTAGTTTCTTCTCCGCAGTGATTCTGGATCTGAGTACCTCCCAGACTTTGTCTTGTACAACACCCCTCATTTTGACGACACCACAAACAACTTCAATGACGGCAGTCTCAGACTGAAGTATGCATAGAACGATAGAGCAGCATAGGAATTCAGTTTGAATCGCAGGCATCTAAGTTACACCATGTGGGTCAGGTCATGTGAAACAACCTACACAGCGCTGAACCACTTTCAACATGACTCCTCTTTGGTAATCAGCCTCCCTCAAATGTGGCTGTGGATGGCTAATGTCTATCCCATTTGGCTAGAAAATACACTTTTAACACTAACAAGTTACACATATATAGCACCATGTAATAATGTTTTTTGTTGTGTGTGTATAATAACATGTTACCACTACATAGTAAGTACACAATAATAACTCATCTGACTTTGGCAATTTTTCTGTCTTCAATTCATGTACGTCATCTATAGTACTGTATGTAGCTGGGCGATAACATCCTGGTTACCAAAACAGAGGTCAAGTCAGTAGCTACCTGGTATAAAGGCAGGCAGCTTAATGTAAAATGATCCCTTGTTGGGTGATCAGTGTCTGGTAGGATTTTTGGCCTGTCTGTGTGAGTGAGTGTGTGTGTTTAGCTCTCCCCACATCTGCAGTGTACCCTGCGACAGGAAAAGGGCAAACCAATAAAGCCGGCTGGAAGTTTACTCACAGCCCTTTGTCTGCTAGTTGTCTTGTGGGCTAAGTCAATCTTTACATTTGTGTGCAATGAACTCTTGACTCTGTGACCAATTCTGAGTGTTGACAAGCTGTAGTGGTACTACTTAGCTTACCCTTTGTATTGGAACCACACAGAGACCGATGCCTGGTTTACAATAATAGGGCTGAACTGAAATGAACTGTGCTGGCTTTTTACATTGTCCTTTGCAGCATGGTTCCAGCAAATACGGTGGATGCGTAACCAGGCCAGCCCAGTATAGCTCAGCTTGGTTTGGCTCAGCTTGTCCCAATAAGGTGAAGCAGGCAATAGTGGAATGGCAATGTGTGATAGAATAATGAGCCTCGGGACTTGGAAAGTGTTTATATGCTAGCTCAAGTGCTGATGGCTATTTGGATTTGATTTATCAATCCAATGCCTATGTAATTAAGTCATAATCTGGATACAGGTGTTGGTGGGTGGTGGGAGGTTGGAGGTTGCCAAGAGGAACAGCAATTGGACCCAGATCAATAACTCATTCATGTTGGAGAACGATGTTGGCGGTTTGAAACTCAGAGAGGAACATGCAGAAACAGAACACAGATATTACTGAGGAACTCGCACATTCATTTCTCATTTATCTCTTATTAATTTCATTCAGAGAATTTCTGAACGCTTATTAGCATATAGCTAGCTAATCAAGGCATGTAGCCTACCCTGGTGTTATGCTCACATGGTTGGCTACTTTCACTGTCTTGGATGTTTTGACATACAAGTGGAAATACAAGTCCCAGTCTCGGCGATAAAACCCAATCTCCCCTTTCCCTTGTGTTGTATGTTAGATTAGTAACTACCTCTACGCTGCTCTACTCTATGTTGACATCTGAACAGAGCTACTGAGCAGAGAGACAGACCATATAGCTGCCAAAGTGTCAGTCGTGTTTATTATAGAGGATGCATCTTAGGCCACAGGTCCATAAAATGCTTCCAGGTCAAAGGTCAGTGGAAAACTGACTGAAAAATATGTTGTTGTTTTGCTAGTTCACATGGTCTGTGTCTTGCTTTGTTATTATGTGTTAATGATGGACAGTAATCTTTATGCCCTTTGTGTTTATTCTGCATGATTTAGGTGTACTTTCCATATACCAAAGATTTAGCTTTGTGTCGTTGTATTTAGGGTAGTATTTCCCCATGATCTATCAATGCCTTTCCTTGTGTTGTAGGACAATATTTAGTCAAAGACGTGTTCGTTGTACAAGGGCCATTGGGTTCAACATATTCACACCGGAGTTGAGATCAGTATAGCTTATAGGAGGAAACATGTTGTTGGAGTTGTTATGTTGCAACTAATTGATTCGCTAAGTGGCTTGCCAATTAGCCATGTAAATAATAACACTGTAATGTAAATGTAGCTGCTAACGAAATCACACTCTGGCAGTTGTCATGAAACAGTATAAAGTTAGGAAAATTGCCTCCCTTTCCTTATGGAGATTATAAACTAGTGTTAAGTGGATTTTGTCGTGTTTGCCAAGTGAAAAGTACTCTATGCTTCCACTCTGCAGTTGTCAGCATGCTTCAGCTCGGCTCGCATACTCCCTTAAAAGACATTCTCTTGAAAAACTAGAAAAATCCGTCAGTAGTACTGTTTGTCCATTTTGAGACTCTGTAGCCAGAATACACTTCCTCAAAATAGTCAGAATTAATCTAAAATAACTCAAGAAATCTGTCTTTAATTTTGACATTTTTGAAGAGGAGATATTTGTCGTGCAATTTTACATCTAACTATGTTTGTTGCAGTATTTCTCAATGAACAAATATGCATGAAAACGAGTCATCTGTCGTTGAATGACAACAAAGACTTTACTGAAGAATCCCAACTATTGACCTATCACGGGTGAAGGGTGAAAATGTGTGTCCTCGAACAACTCCCAAAAAACTTACCGAAGTCCAAAACGAACTAAAACATCACAAAATGTTGTCATAATATATGCACGGACTCTTCAGAACTGTTTCTGGTGGGAAGAATGCTGACGCCAAGGTGGGAAGAATGCTGACGCCAAGGTGGGAAGAATGCTGACGCCAAGGTGGGAAGAATGCTGACGCCAAGGTGGGAAGAATGCTGACGCCAAGGTGGGAAGAATGCTGACGCCAAGGTGGGAAGAATGCTGACGCCAAGGTGGGAAGAATGCTGATGCCAAGGTGGGAAGAATGCTGATGCCAAGGTGGGAAGAATGCTGATGCAAAGGTGGGAAGAAAGCTGATGCCAAGGTGGGAAGAATGCTGACGCCAAGGTGGGTCGCTCGACAACATCCGCTGAAATTGCAGAGCGTCAAATTCTAATGACAGAAATAGTAATAATTAACATTCATGAAAATACAAGTGTTATTCATCAGTTAAAAGCTTAACTTCTTGTTAATCCAGCCGCTTTGTCAGATTTCAAAAAGGCTTTACGGCGAAAGGATACCATGCGATTATCTGAGGACAGCGCCCCGCTTACAAAAGCATACAAACATTTTCCAACCAAACAGAGGAGTCACGAAAGTCAGAAATAGCAATAAAATTAATCACTTACCTTTGAAGATTTTCATCTGATTGCAATCACAAGGGTCCAAGCTACACAATAAATGGTTGTTTTGTTCAATAAAGTCTCTCTTTATATCCCAAAATATTTTGTTTAGTAATCCACTGGCTCCAAGGCGGTCAAAACATGCAGACGAATACATCCTAATAGTACCGGTAAAGTTCGTCAAAACATGTCAAACGATGTTTAGAATTAATCCTCAGGTTGTCAATTATCTAAATAATCAATAGTATTTCAACCGGACAATAGTGTATTCAATAGAAAGGAAAAACAACCTTACCAAAAGGTCTCATTCTTCTTCATTTTTCAGAAAACAAGCCTGATACCATGTCTAAAGAATGTTGACATCTAGTGGAAGCCATAGGATCTGCAATCTGGGTCCTAACCCCTTATATGGTCAATAGGCTTTCAATGGAATACCACTCACATAAAAAAAATCCCACTTTCTGGATGGATTTTCCTCAGGTTTTCACCAGCCATATCAGTTATGTTATATTTACAGACATTATGTTAACAGTTTTGGAAACCTTAGAGTGTTTTCTATCCAATACCACTATGCATGTGCATATTCTATCTTCTGGGCCTGAGTAACCGGCAGTTTATTTTGGACATGCTTGTCATCCAAACCTCAAAATACTGCCCCCTTGGCCGAAGAGGTTGCGCCTGAAATGGCTCCCTATTCCATATATAGTCCACTAATACCTGTGGCCCCTGGTCAAAGAAAGTGCACTATATAGGGCATAGGGTCCCATTTTGGAAGCCTATTTAGGGTGCAAATGGAGACCTTTCTGTGTCCTGGACACTGGACAGACTCTGCAGCAGATTATTTATAGTCTTGACATGGCACTCACTCCTCACATAGTGGCATTTCCCTGGGTCAACACAGCAGTGTTTGGGGAGCTTTGTTCTGCTTTCAGCAGTCGTTCCCATAAACCACTGGGATGGAAGGCATCAGGCATGTCTGTCTGAGTGTCTTCTTGTCACAGAGACAGGGATTTACCTCTAAATTGTATACGGAAATCCAGGGTTGATGTTAATTCCATTTAAATTCATTCAGTTCAGTTTACTTACTGAATTGAAATTGAATTGAACCCCAGGCACCCTCCAAGCTTTTAGTAGTTTAAACACTCAACATGCATGGTCCATGTCATATTTAACTAAACTGGCAAAACAATTAAGGCAAATTCTCACAATTCCCACTATGCGACACGTTGTGTTGTCTGATGTCATCATTAAGTGTAGTGTAGTGAACCCAGGAGCCAGGTCTGTTTTGGAGCCAGTGAGCTGTGTGTATGAGGCTTTAAATAGCCCTACCGGAGACTGAGACAGAGACAAGGCTGTCAGAAAATCTACCTCGCATTGCCATTGGCTCTCTAAATGTGGATTTAAGTGTTATAAACAGTATATAGTCCACTTTTCCACGCGTAAACCAACCAAGATTTGAAGCTGAACCAGCTACTCTACTAAGGCCTTATAAATGACAGTTTTATCCTCCTACATATGAATCATTGTATTCATATAGCATATATGTTTTTCCCTTCCTGGAGTGTGGGGGGGGGTATATGTCTGTATTTCCAGCTTTGGAATCTCACACCAGTATCTTGATGGGGAGCAGGTGTTCCTTCTTGTTCCCTCTTCCCCCCTCTCCCTCTCTCTGCTCTTCCTGCCCCCCCCCCTCTCTCTCTAACCCCTCTCTCTGTCTCTGTGTCTTTCTCATTCTCTCTCTCTCTCTCTCTCTCTCTCTCTCTCTCTCTCTCTCTCTCTCTCTCTCTCTCTCTCTCTCTCTCTCACTCTCTCTGGAAAAAAACAACATGTCTGCCTCCGTCTGCCACTCTATCTAACAACCAGGGCCAAACACAAGCTGCTAAACCCTTGCTGTTGTATACCCCCTATACTTATACCTAACCACCATATCCCCTTACCTTATTTTGTCTATCAGAAAGCGGCCACACAGCAGGAGAGGAGAGATCTGGCTGTATGCTGCTGTATGTCATTATTGCTCGCTATCCCTTGAAGTTACTGACCGTGGATTCAAACAGTTTTTAAAATTATTTAAAATACTTCATACTGTATGTGTCTGATTGAACTTGCGTTGTTTTATGGACCAAAACCACAAACTCTGCCCATCTGTCACTCCAGGCAAGGAAAGATTTCAAATAGCATTTGAGCCCAGTTCTGCTGTGTTATAGAATCGAATAGAATAAAACTTTATTGTCCTTCCAGCATGGAAACTTTTATTTGGCATCAGCTTCCATTAAAAGGATCACATATACATACATTCTCACATCATACACATTTTAACCAGTCAGTCCATCATGTTGCATACAGTACACTAACAACATAGATGACATTAATACATTCACTCACAAACAACCACTGTCCCAACTGCACTGGATAGATAAGTACACAATTTACTTTGCATTTAGTAATCCAAAAGCACAAGGAACAAATTCATGTTTGAACACGTTCTTCTTGGCCATGGGAGTTCTGAAGCGCCAGCCAGAAGGAAGCCTCTTGAACTGAGGGTGTAGAGAGGGTGTGAGAGTTCGCCAATGACAGCCAGGGCTTTCTTTTTGTTTGCCTTGCGGAACAGACTGCTCAAATGTGCCTGTGGTTGACCAATTACTTTGCTGGCTGTGTTTACTATTCAGGTCAATTTTCTTTTGCTCCTCACTCTCAGATTAGCATACCAGACTGTCATAATGGATATGAGGATGCTCTCCACCAGCTCAGATTACTATACCAGACTGTCATAATGAATATGAGGATGCTCTCCACCAGCTCAGATTACCATACCAGACTGTCATAATGAATATGAGGATGTTCTCCACCAGCTCAGATTACCATACCAGACTGTCATAATGAATATGAGGATGCTCTCCACCAGCTCAGATTACCATACCAGACTGTCATAATGGATATGAGGATGCTCTCCACCAGCTCAGATTACCATACCAGACTGTCATAATGGATATGAGGATGCTCTCCACCAGCTCAGATTACCATACCAGACTGTCATAATGGATATGAGGATGCTCTCCACCAGCTCAGATTACCATACCAGACTGTCATAATGAATATGAGGATGCTCTCCACCAGCTCAGATTACCATACCAGACTGTCATAATGGATATGAGAATGCTCTCCACCAGCTCAGATTACCATACCAGACTGTCATATTATGAGCACCAGTGACATTAGTTTGTTTGCTTTAAGATCGATAGCTCTTTGACGTTCACCCATGTCATCACTTAATGGGGCGGCAGGTAGCCTAGTGGTTAGAGCGTTGGACTAGGAACCGGATGGTTGCAAGATCGAATCCCTAAGCTGACAAGGTAAAAATCTGTCATTCTTCCCCTGAACAAGACAGTTAACCCACTGTTCCTAGGCCATCATAGAAAATAAGAGTTTGTTCATAACTTACATGCCTAGTTAAATAAAGATGGAAATGTGCTCAGGTGAAACTTTCTTTGAATTGGCACCATTCTCATTTTGTTAGAACACTACTCTCATCGATATGAACGGACTGCCAAAGGCATCTTTTCTACGCTTTCCATGACAGCTATGATTATACATGCAGTACTTCTTGTCAATCTGATTGATTCTGTCTGGTCAGAATGCACACTTCATCTCTCTGTCTCATTAATTATCAATGTTATTATTATTATGTAAGTGTGTCCAATATATAGTTACTGCCTGAAGGGTTGTACTGTATTAGTCTGCACCTCCTGTATATATTGTCTCTAGCATGGAGAATCATCTCCAGCCATTTATATATTGTCTCCATCATGGAGAATCATCTTCAGCCATTTATATATTGTCTCTAGCATGGAGAATCATCTCCATCCATTTATATATTGTCTCCATCATGGAGAATCATCTCCAGCCATTTATATATTGTCTCCATCATGGAGAATCATCTCCAGCCATTTATATATTGTCTTCATCATGGAGAATCATCTCCAGCCATTTATATATTGTATCCATCATGGAGAATCATCTCCAGCCATTTATATATTGTCTCCATTATGGAGAATCATCTCCAGCCATTTATATATTGTCTCCATTATGGAGAATCATCTTCAGCCATTTATATATTGTCTCCATCATGGAGAATAATCTCCATCCATTTATATATTGTCTTCATCATGGAGAATCATCTCCAGCCATTTATATATTGTCTCCATTATGGAGAATCATCCTCAGCCATTTATCTATTGTCTCTAGCATGGAGAATCATCTCCAGCCATTTATATATTGTCTCCATCATGGAGAATCATCTCCAGCCATGTAGCCTTGTGATTAGAGCAGGGTAGCCTAGTGGTTTGGACTAGTAACCAAGAGGTTGCAAGTTCAAATCCCCAAGTTGACAAGGTACACATCTGTCATTCTGCTCATGAACAGGCAATTACCATTCCTAGTATTTCATTGAAAATAATAATTTGTTCTTAACTGACTTGCCTAGTTAAATAAAGGAAAAATATTGTATGTCTCCAGCATGGAGAAGCAGAATGATTGACATGGTGGCTTATTGGAAGTTCTATAAGAGGTGAGACTAGAAAGAATCCTTCAACATATGTTTGAAGTGATATCATGTTATTTGGAATGTGAATGGTAAACTCCCCTATCTTACCTAGGCTTATGTGTTGCTGCCACCCATACTACAGTAGAGATGGATGTACCTGACATTTTTAAGGAGATACTACAAAGGAATATGTGATATGAGTGGTATAATCCTGTGATGTTGTTTATAGTAAAGTTGGCTGAATCTCTGCCCATCAACAGTTTGTAAACTCACTATGTCTCTCCATACAGTTACGGTTGACGCAGAGCAGTTTGTGGTGGGCAGTGCCCTCTAGAGGTGGGGTCAGTCAGTGGGAATCCCCCTTGTGGGACTACTGTTTGTTCTCCAATGGAACCCCCTGTCCATGTGTGTAGAGGCAGGAGGAGGGGTATGGTGGGGTTTTGGCAGTGGCAGAGCAGCCCTTCTCCCTAGCTAGGAAAACCAGTGGCGTCTTGGTTGTATAGCCCAGACCTCCTATTTGTCATCGCTATTTTCTGGTGAACCCCCCCACCATTCACCCGTACCTGTCTAAAAACTTACCCCATGTTTATATTTTGGCACACAGAACTCCTGCAAGGCCCTCTGTTTTATTTTCATGTACCTATGGGGATACATAGTCACCCACTCACCCTGAACCACCAGTAGGTCAATGTAGAGACAAAGCCCATGTTTATGTGAGATTGTTAAGACTAAAATACACTCAGGCTGGGTTTACACAGGCAGCTTGATTGGTCTTTTGACCAATCATATTAGCTCTTTTGCCGATAATTGGACAAAATATCATAATTGGGCTGCCTGTGTAAACGCAGCCTAATGGTTTCCCCTACCTGGGACCTGGGGGCTCATGGTTTCCCCTGGAGATATAGAATCAGTCCAGTACACACAGCCACTGGCCAATACCAGGCCAGAGGAGAACAGGAAAAAGCATACGGTCATCATCAGTGATCTATCTGCGTGAGTGTTCTTGTTCTTGATGTGTACAGTACTTGTTAGTTACAAGCTCTCCCTTCCCATCTGTCACTGGTAATACTGGACTCATGACAGATGATGAGGGGTTTGGATGGACTTGGTCTGTAGTTGTACTTTCCCTTAGTTTCTCCAGTTAGAGAGTACTAGGAGCCAGAGGGACAACAGAGTATATATCAGCTGTGACACTCCCTCAGCGGGGATGCGTCCGGTTTTCAGGGGAAATGGAAAGAGAGCCTATGACGCGGCTTCAGCTTTTGGATGTTAACAAGGCGACACTCCATCTTAACTCCTCCTCCACATTTACTGGATTGGTTGAACAGTGTGGAAGAGAAGTTTGACAGTTTGTCCAGAAATAAATAAATGTCGCTCACGCATTTACAGTGCCTTGCGAAAGTATTCGGCCCCCTTGAACTTTGCGACCTTTTGCCACATTTCAGGCTTCAAACATAAAGATATAAAACTGTATTTTTTTGTGAAGAATCAACAAGAAGTGGGACACAATCATGAAGTGGAACGACATTTATTGGATATTTCAAACTTTTTTAACAAATCGAAAACTGAAAAATTGGGCGTGCAAAATTATTCAGCCCCCTTAAGTTAATACTTTGTAGCGCCACCTTTTGCTGCGATTACAGCTGTAAGTCGCTTGGGGTATGTCTCTATCAGTTTTGCACATCGAGAGACTGACATTTTTTCCCATTCCCCCTTGCAAAACAGCTCGAGCTCAGTGAGGTTGGATGGAGAGCATTTGTGAACAGCAGTTTTCAGTTCTTTCCACAGATTCTCGATTGGATTTGACTTGGCCATTCTAACACCTGGATATGTTTATTTTTTAACTATTCCATTGTAGATTTTGCTTTATGTTTTGGATCATTGTCTTGTTGGAAGACAAATCTCCGTCCCAGTCTCAGGTCTTTTGCAGACTCCATCAGGTTTTCTTCCCTGTCCCTGCTGAAGAAAAGCAGGCCCAAACCATGATGCTGCCACCACCATGTTTGACAGTGGGGATGGTGTGTTCAGCTGTGTTGCTTTTACGCCAAACATAACGTTTTGCATTGTTGCCAAAAAGTTCAATTTTGGTTTCATCTGACCAGAGCACCTTCTTCCACATGTTTGGTGTGTCTCCCAGGTGGCTTGTGGCAAACTTTAAACGACACTTTTTATGGATATCTTTAAGAAATGACTTTCTTCTTGCCACTCTTCCATAAAGGCCAGATTTGTGCAATACACGACTGATTGTTGTCCTATGGACAGAGTCTCCCACCTCAGCTGTAGATCTCTGCAGTTCATCCAGAGTGATCATGGGCCTCTTGGCTGCATCTCTGATCAGTCTTCTCCTTGTATGAGCTGAAAGTTTAGAGGGACGGCCAGATTTGCAGTGGTCTGATACTCCTTCCATTTCAATATTATCGCTTGCACAGTGCTCCTTGGGATGTTTAAAGCTTGGGAAATCTTTTTGTATCCAAATCCGGCTTTAAACTTCTTCACAACAGTATCTCGGACCTGCCTGGTGTGTTCCTTGTTCTTCATGATGCTCTCTGCGCTTTTAACGGACCTCTGAGACTATCACAGTGCAGGTGCATTTATACGGAGACTTGATTACACACAGGTGGATTGTATTTATCATCATTAGTCATTTAGGTCAACATTGGATCATTCAGAGATCCTCACTGAACTTCTGGAGAGAGTTTGCTGCACTGAAAGTAAAGGGGCTGAATAATTTTGCACGGCCAATTTTTCAGTTTTTGATTTGTTAAAAAAGTTTGAAATATCCAATAAATGTCGTTCCACTTCATGATTGTGTCCCACTTGTTGTTGATTCTTCACAAAAAAATACAGTTTTATATCTTTATGTTTGAAGTGTGGCAAAAGGTCGCAAAGTTCAAGGGGGCCGAATACTTTCGCAAGGCACTGTATTTTATGCCTCCTATGTTAGGTTAGCTGTGACAGAACACTAATGTGGTCGCCAGTTGGATGAAACATTTAGTATGCATCTGTAGTTGAAGTTGTAGTAGTTGATTTACGACGTATACAGTCTGATTCTTGTGTGTTGGACACTGCTTCCCAGTGCTCATGACTACTGTAGACGATTGCGCATTAAGATAATTTCTTAATTGACTTCTTATAATGAATTAATATGATAAGTTGTTTGGTCTTCAGTGAAGACATAGAGCGTCTTATATGCGTTACCACTTTATGATAGAGAATGTTTATTGTCTCATTTGTCTCTTAATGATTAATGGGATCACTGACTTGGATCCGTTGACTCAAATCCAGAATATCCCGTATTGGTTTGGTTTCCCATTTTCTTTGACTATGTTGTTCTTCCCCTGTAGGAGAACCCTCCTCTTGCTCCTGTCAATATGCACAGCAGTACTGTCTGGAGAAGAAGACTACCGAGCACAAGGTAAGCAGCCTCCACCTCCTCCCCCGCCAACTCCCCCACCCTAACTCCAGCTGTAATTCTAGCAGTATACACCAACCCCATTCCTACCCCGCATCCACTAGCCATCTCTGCTGCCATGGATTTGTTGTCTCATCATAAAGTGATGTCAACAAAAATGAACAAACGCCTTGTTCTTCAAATGGAAACTGTTTCGCTATGAAAAGTATTGATTGTTACCGGTCCTTGTGCGGGTTTTATAGACACGGGTCTTAGTTTGACCAAGTGACATTTCACTTGTTGGCACCAGACATTCTGAGAGGGTGGCTGAATAGTTACTCTTGGTTGCAGAGTTGCAGAATGCCAGCACTTCTGATGAGTTGTTGTCAATGCTTTAGGGTTCAAACATGCCAACAGAATGATATTACATAAAATAAGTGATTTATGACATTACCCTAGTATCAAGGACAGGAATTCTCCTTGATATGTGTTATTATTGCTCTGTGTTTGTATACATGTATGTATGAGTAATAACATAATGGTGAACAAGCCGGCTGAGGCCAGGGGGTGTGTCTGTCTGTCTGTCTGTCTGTCTGTCTGTCTGTCTGTCTGCCTGCCTGTGAGTCAGAAGGACAGCTGCACATGGGAGCTCCTCTCCTCTTCCAATTCTTTTTTTAAACCCTCCCTTACATGTCTGTTCTTGCTCCTCAGGTCCTAGAATGCAGGTATAGACAACCCAAATAGCCTCCTTCCCTTCTCCCACGTTCCCCTGTGTGTGTCTCTCTCTCATTTCAATTCAATTCAAAGGGCTTTATTGGCATGGGAAACATATCTTTACATTGTCAAAGCAAGTGAAATAGATAACAAACAAAAGTGAAATATACAATAAAACAATTAACAGTAAACATTACACTCACAAAGTTCCAAAATAATAAAGACATTTGTCTGTATACAGTGTTGTAACGACGTGCAAAGTTAAATTAGAAAAGGGAAAATAAATAAACATAAATATGGGTTGTATTTACAATGGTGTTTGCTCTTAACTGGTTTAACAGGTCACAAATTGTGCTGTTGTGATTGCACAATGTGGCATTTCACCCAATAGATATGGGAGTTTATCAAAATTGGATGCGTTTTCAAATTCTTTGTGGGTCTATGTAATCTGAGGGAAATATGTGTCTCTAATATGGTCATACATTTGGCAGGAGGTTAGGAAGTGCAGCTCAGTTTCCACCTCATTTTGTGTGCAGTGTGCACATAACATGTCTTCTCTTGAGAGCCATGTCTGCCTACGGCTACCTTTCTCAATAGCAAGGCTATGCTCACTGAGTTTGTACATAGTCAAAGCTTTCCTTAAGTTTGGGTCAGTCACAGTGGTCAAATATTCTCTATCTGTGTTTCTCTCTCTCTCTGTGTTTCTCTCTCTCTCTCTCTCTCAATCTGTTTCTCTCTCTTTCTTTCTTTCTCTCTCTCTCTCTCTCTCTCTCTCTGTTTTTCTCTTTCTCTCTGTCTCTCTTTCTCTCTCACGAAGTACACCAATGAATTAAAGTGCAGACAATAGGGAAACTAAAGGTCAACCAGACTGAGATAATGTTTTAATGTGTTTGCAACAGCTCTTTCTCTGGACAGATGCAGCGGATAAGTTGATAAGGTGATATCCATCAGTATTCCAGATAAGTATCAGGAAAAGAGACAGCGGTTGAGAGGCTTGGTCGGATGATTACATATTTCTGTTTCTCCTCTCTCCTCCCCTCCTATGACCGTTGCAGAGCAACAACAAGTTCAGTCAGAGTTGTATGTTTAGCTGTCGGTGTTATTGTCCAATGGAGGAGGAACTGCTGTCAATCAAGTTCAAAACTAGTTTCACGTGGCGTGGGTCTCAACACACGTTACAGTAATAAGGTAAAAACAAGCAAACAGAAACTACTAGGCTTACATCTGCTAAGGATATTATTATGGTGCAAGACCTTGGCTGACACCAGAGGTGATGTAATTTCTTACCTGTACTGGACACCCAGCATGCATTTAAAAAAATAGGCCTGCTACAAAAATTACAGGATAGCCTACTCTGCTGATACTGACAAAAAGATCAATAAAAACGATGTTGTCTGATCCATATAATGGGCCTACGAAAAGGGGAGACATACAATATTACGCCCATTTAACCTGGAGGAGGAAATGATTGTCCAAAAACAAACAGAAGTGGCACTGACCCAGTAATGAGGACAGTGAATATGCAGACTCACCGGGGATGTGGCTCATGTTCTCTGCTGGAGCCAATGAGAGAGGCTACTGTTCGCTCAATTAAGTTAATATAACTAAAAGACAGATTGGAGTCTTTTCATTGTCGTCTCTTTACAGCAAAAGCCATTTGCTTTCCAAATAGTTTTTCCTCTATTGTATTTTTAAATACTGTGATATGCCTGGCTGGGTCTCTGCTTTTTACTGACAGTCACAACTCAACATTTATCTTTTTGGTATTTGCAGTGTGCTGGACAAATTGTGGGGCCTTCCGACTGTAGGATTTAAATTTAGGATGTGACTTAAAACAATCCTCAGCAAAAAAAGCAAATGTAAGCTAATGATCCTCATGCTTTTTGGTGTTGTAGCCTATTTTGAATGATTGTGTTTATTTCTGTATAGACAGGAATAAGATAATTAGGGTATATCATTTTGGCAATTTAATTATATTTACTTTGGGGAAAGCTTAGCTTCCCCTAGCCTTATGGACACACCGCCTAGGCCTTTTAATGTGGCCTAAACACAACCAGTCATGATGATTTCATCGGATTGTCAAACAATCACTTAACAAAAGCGCTCCTGTAGGCGACCAACGCACATTCGTTCACTCACAAAATACCCAACAGTGCACCGTGCACCTTTAATTAGATGAATGGAAAGAGACAGCTGTTAAAAAACACCTGTGTGAATTGTAATGACATTCTGTGATTATCATTAGGCCTACACTTGTAGCCTGAATTGATGCATCCACTGTTGTCCACTCACGCCTCGGTCTCGGCACCTCACCTCCGCCTTCACAAAATGTAAGTGTTCTCCTCAAACTACAACGCAATTTGGAGAGTAGAGCACCTGGTTTTCATACAGCTGACATGCAGTAATGGTAATGAATGGTGTCATAGCCTATGGAATGTTGTATTAATTATGATGGGCTCACGCTTTACCTATACAACGTACGCCCACTATTTATTTTGCCGGGACGCCTTACCAGACCGTGTCACCTTACTTTCCCCCCTGGCTGACACTCAACTTGAATTAAACAGTCTGGCCACTCAACATGTACAGGTATATTGCAGAAGACAGGGATATTACAGAGGACACGACAGATATATTCCATATGCTTCCAATATAAATTGGCTCCACTCCTCCTCCTGAGGCAGGCCTATCCCCAGCTCCACTCCTCCTCCTGAGGCAGGCCTATCCCCAGCTCCACTCCTCCTGAGGCAGGCCTATCCCCAGCTCCACTCCTCCTGAGGCAGGCCTATCCCCAGCTCCACTCCTCCTCCTGAGGCAGGCCTATCCCCAGCTCCACTCCTCCTCCTGAGGCAGGCCTATCCCCAGCTCCACTCCTCCTGAGGCAGGCCTATCCCCAGCTCCACTCATCCTCCTGAGGCAACCCCCCCCCAGCTCCACTCCTCCTGTGGCAGGCCTCCCAGCTCCATCCTCCTGAGCTCCAGCTCCACTCATCCTATCCTCCTGAGGCAGCCCCCCCCCCCAGCTCCAGCTCCACTCCTCCTGAGGCAGGCCTAACCCCAGCTCAGCTCCACTCCTCCTGAGGCAGGCCTAACCCCAGCTCCACTCCTCCTGAGGCAGGCCTATACCCAGCTCCCCTCCCCTGAGTCAGGCTCAATTCAGGCTAAACCCAGGCAGTCAAGTCCTTTACCACCATCGATAGTAAAGTACCAGTCAGAAGTTTGGACACACCTACTCATTCAAGGCGTTTTCTTTATTTTACAATTTTTTTACATTGTAGAATAATAGTGAAACATCAAAACTATGAAATAACACATATGGAATCAATTAGTAACCAAAAAAGTGTTAAACAAATCAAAATATATTTTATATTTGAGATTCTTCAAAGTAGCCACCCTTTGCCTTGATGACAGCTTTGCACACTTTTGGCATTCTCTCAACCAGCTTCATGAGGTAGTCACATGAAATGCATTTCAATTAACAGGTGTGCCTTGTTAAAAGTTAATTTGTGGAATTTCTTTCCTTCTTTAATTTTTTTGAGTCAATCAGTTGTGCTGTGACAAGGTAGGGGTGGTATACAGAAGATAGCCCTATTTGGTAAAAGACCAAGTCCATTTTATGGTAAGAACAGCTCAAATAAGGAAAGAGAAACGACAGTCCATCATTACTTTAAGACATGAAGGTCAGTCAATGTGGAACGTTTTAAGAACTTTCTTCAAGTGCAGTCGCAAAAACCATCAAGCGCTATGATGAAACTGGCTCTCATGAGGACTGCCAGAGGAAAGGAAAACCCAGAGTTACCTCTGCTGCAGAGGATAATTTCATTAGAGTTACCAGCCTCAGAAATCGACAACTAACTGCACATCTCAACATCAACTGTTCAGAGGAAACTACGTGAATCAGGCCTTCGTGGTTGAATTACTGCAAAGAAACCACTACTAAAGGACACCAATAATAAGAAGAGACTTGCTTGGGCCAAGAAACACGAGCAATGGACATTAGACCGGTGGAAGTCTGTCCTTTGGTCTGATGAGTCCAAATTTTAGATTTTTGGTTCCAACCCCTGGGTCTTTGTGAGACGCAGAGTAGGTGAAAAAATTATCTCAGCATGTGTAACGGTTTTCTTCCTGGGAAGGAGAGGAGGATTAAAATGCAGCGTGGTTATTGTTAAGCATCTTTAATAAAGACGAAAACGTAAACTCTATACAAATACAACATAAGAAAACGTGGCAAAACCGAAACAGTCCTAACTGGTGCAGAGAACACAGAGACAGGAAACAACCACCCACAAAATACCCAAAGAATATGGCTGCCTAAATATGGTTCCCAATCAGAGACAACGATAAACACCTGCCTCTGATTGAGAACCCCTCCAGGCAACCATAGACTTACCTAGAACACTAAACTGAACACAACCCCATTAATCTACAAAACCACTAGATAAGACAAAACACATAAATCACCCATGTCACACCCTGGCCTAACCAAAATAATAAAGAAAACACAGAATACTAAGGCCAGGGCGTGACAGCATGTGTGGTTCCCACCGTGAAGCATGGAGGAGGAGGTGTTATGGTGTAGGGGTGCTTTGCTGGTGACACTGTCTGTGATTGATTGGTTACTACATGATTCCACATGTGTTTTTTCATAGTTTTGATGTCTTCATTATTATTCTACAATATAGAAAATAGTAAAATAAAGAAAAACCCTTGAATGAGTAGGTGTGTCCAAACTTTTGACTGCTACTTTATGCTATTATTCTGTCTCTATATCATTGTAGACCCCACCACCACCACCACTACACCACCACTACACAGCAGGATCAATCCATCATAAGAAGAAGAGGAGGAGGAATGCAGAACAGAGCAGAATGCTCAGTGACTGACTAAGGGCTGGGCCAGGGCAGCTTGTCTTCACATAATGAGACAGCTTGGAATCCTGGCTAATATTACCCCAGGCAAAGAATGTCAAGGACATCGATTCTCTTTTCTGTGCAGCTAGCGAGAGGAGAGTAGAGTAGAGTAGAGTAGAGTAGAGTAGAGTAGATTAGATTAGAGGAGAAGTGAGGTGAGGAAAAGGAGGGAGAGAAGAGAAAAGGAAAGGAAAGGAGAGAAAAAGAAGGGAGAGAAGAGAAGAGGAAGGAGAGATCTATTGTTAGCCTGCATCCCAAATGGTACCGTTTTCCCTATTTAATGCACTACAGGCCCTAGTCAAAAGCAATGCACTAAATAGGGAATAGGGTGCCATTTGGGATGCCTACACAGCTAGTCCCCAGGCTGCATACACAACTTGTCCCCAGTCTGCATACACAACTAGTCCCCAGTTTTGCATACACAACTAGTCCCCAGGCTGCATACACAACTAGTCCCCAGTCTGCATACAGAACTAGTCTCCAGTCTGCATACACAACTAGTCCCCAGGCTGCATACACAACTAGTTCCCAGTCTGCATACACAACTAGTCCCCAGGCTGCATACACAACTAGTCCCCAGTCTGCATACAGAACTAGTCTCCAGTCTGCATACACAACTAGTCCCCAGGCTGCATACACAACTAGTCCCCAGTCTGCATACACAACTAGTCCCCAGGCTGCATACACAACTAGTCCCCAATCTGCATACACAACTAGTCCCCAGTATGCATACACAACTAGTCCCCAGTCTGCATACACAACTAGTCACAAGTCTGCATACACAACTAGTCCCCAGGCTGCATACACAACTAGTCACGAGTCTGCATACACAACTAGTCCCCAGGCTGCATACACAACTAGTCCCCAGTCTGCATACACAACTAGTCCCCAGGCTGCATACACAACTAGTCACGAGTCTGCATACACAACTAGTCCCCAGGCTGCATACACAACTAGTCCCCAGTCTGCATACACAACTAGTTCCCAGGCTGCATAGACAACTAGTCCCCAGTCTGCATACACAGCTAGTCCCCAGGCTGCATAGACAACTAGTCCCCAGTCTGCATACACAACTAGTTCCCAGGCTGCATACACAACTAGTCCCCAGTCTGCATACAGAACTAGTCTCCAGTCTGCATACATAACTAGTCCCCAGGCTGCATACACAACTAGTCCCCAGGCTGCATGCACAACTAGTCCCCAGTCTGCATACACAACTAGTCCCCAGGCTGCATACACAACTAGTTCCCAGGCTGCATAGACAACTAGTTCCCAGTCTGCATACACAACTATTCCCCAGTCTGCATACACAACTAGTCCCCAGTCTGCATACACAACTAGTTCCCAGACTGCATGCACAACTAGTCCCCAGTCTGCATACACAACTAGTCCCCAGGCTGCATACACAACTAGTTCCCAGGCTGCATAGACAACTAGTTCCCAGTCTGCATACACAACTATTTCCCAGTCTGCATACACAACTAGTCCCCAGTCTGCATACACAACTAGTTCCCAGACTGCATACACAACTAGTCCTCAGGCTGCATGTATAACTAGTTCCCAGGCTGCATAGACAACTAGTTTAGGAAAGAGAGGACCAGGTTTAGGAGAGCACATAAGCACATGAACTCAGACATGAGCACTGTGAGGCAGGTTAACTCGCTCAGTCTCTGTATTTTCCAAGGCCTCTATGGATGGACGGACAAAGCAACCTTTTGGCTGATTCCGAGCGATGGTAAAGCTAGTAAACCACAGACACTTTCTGACACCAGGATAATGAAAATGTGTAAGGAAAATGTAAACAGTATTCTTCAAAATACATCCAGTATTATGTGGTTTACAGTTTAGGCATAAAGATAATGGTCACCAATGTCACTGTTTGGATCCCCATTTTAGACAATGCTAATAACATTTGATTATGTTATGATCACTGAATCCTTGATGCTTTTTCCTACGTGTTTCCATGTGAACATGTTAAAAATACAAAAGCTACAAAGGTAAACGTCAGTCACCATGTGTTACCCCTTCCTCCCCACATTTATAACACGCTTTTCTAAATAAGTTATTGTCTGTTCAATTTGACCCGTGACCAAGGTGAAAGGTGTCAACGTCATACGTCATACATGTGCGACTCATTCTAAAATAGCTGTGTTACGGCTTTGATGTCAGAGTTTTTACCAGTTTGCATTCTTGACTATTTTCTGTTTTGCATGCCCCCAGAGATGTTTTCAGTAAAAAAAAAAGTTTTTACTTCAGTTTTTACGACCACGTTGAACCTGCTGTGACAACACACTATAGAAGCCTAATTTTAAATTCAAAACACTGGTTGTGCGTGTGCGTGTGCATGTGCATGTGCGTGTGTGTGTTTAAACCACTGGCTGAGTTATGTTCCCTCTTGTTCTGCCAAATCAATAAAACAGACTTTGTGACTAAGACCCCTGAACAAATCTCGGAACAGATCCCTGAGCAGAACCCTGAGCGAATTTCTGAGCAGATCCCTGAGCAAGGGGAAAAACTTTTTCAAAGAAAGCTAGCATCTCTTGATTAGCAATGAAAATATCTTCCACTGCTCCTCTCCCTCCTCCTCTTCCTCCTCCTCCCTCCTCACTTCTCCTCCTCCTGCTCTCCCCCCTCCCTAATCCCTCATCCCTCCTCCTCTACCTGATCCTCCTCCTACTTTTCCTTCTCCGCTTCCTTCTCCTCCTTCTGCTCCTCTTCCTCCTCCTCCTCCTACTCCTCGTCCTCCTCTCAGGATCTCCCCACTGACGTTTTCCTGTTTCCTGGATTCCACTGAGTTACTGCCTTAGTCTGCCAGTTTCTCCCTCTCTTACACACACACACACACACACACACACACACACACACACACACACACACACACATACACACACATTCAGTAAAACCTTTGAGTCTTGATTCCTTTTGATTTTTTATTATTATTATTATTTTTATTTCACCTTTATTTAACCAGGTAGGCCAGTTGAGAACAAGTTCTCATTTACAACCGCGACCTGGCCAAGATAAAGCAAAGCACTGCAACACAAGCAACCCAGAGTTACACATGGGATAAACAAACGTACAGTCAATAATACAATAGAAAATCTATATACAGTGTGTGCAAATGTAGTAAGGGAGGTAAGGCAATAAATAGGCCATAGTGGTGAAATAATTAAAATTGAGCAATTAAACACTGGGGTGATAGATGTGCAGAAGATGAATGTGCAAGTAGAGATACTGGGGTGCAATGAAGAAGAAAATAAAAACAATATGGGGATGAGGTAGTTGGGTGGACTATTTGCAGATGGACTGTGTTCAGGTGCAATGATTGCTAAGCTGCTCTGACAGCTGATGCTTAAAGTTAGTGAGGGAGATATAAGACTCCAGCTTCAGTGATTTTTGCAATTCATTCCAGTCATTGGCAGCAGAGAACTGGAAGGAATGGTGGCCAAATGAGGAGTTGGCTTTGGGGATAACCAGTGAAATATACCTGCTGAGCGTGTGCTACGAGCGGGTGCTGCTATGGTGACCAGTGAGCTGAGATAAGGCGGGGATGTACCTAGCAAAAACTTATAGATGACGTGGAGCCAGTGGGTTTGGCGGCGATTATGAAGCGAGGGCCAGCCTACGAGAGCATACAGGTCGCAGTGGTGGGTAGTATATGGGGCTTTGGTGACAAAACGGATGGCACTGTGATAGACTGCATCCAATTTGCTGAGTAGAGTGTTGGAGGCTAATTTGTAAGTGACATCGCCAAAGTCAAAATTTGGTGGGATGGTCAGTATTACGAGGGTATGATGCTTAATGTGAGATGCTTAATGTGAGTCTGGAAGGAGAGTTTATAGTCTCACCAGACACCTAGGTATTTGTACTTGTCCAGATATTCTAAGTCAGAACTGTCCAGAGTAGTGATACTAGACGGGAGGCCAGGTGCGGGCAGCAATCGGTTGAAGAGCATGCATTTAGTTCTACTTGCATTTAAGAGCACTTGGAGGACAAGGAAGGAGTGTTGTATGGCATTGAAGTTGTCTGGATGTTTGTTAACACAGTGTCCAAAGAAGGGCCAGAAGTATACAGAATGGTGTCGTCTGCTTAGAGATGGATCAGAGAATCACCAGCAGCAAGAGCGACATCATTGATGTATACAGAGAAAAGCGTCGGCCCGAGAATTGAACCCTGTGGCATCCCCATAGAGACTGTCAGAGGTCCGGACAACAGGCCCTGCGATTTGACACACTGAAGTAGTTGGGGAACCAGTCATTTGAGAAAACAAGGCTGTTGAGTCTGCCGAAAAGAATGCAGTGATTGACAGAGTCGAAAGCCTTGACCAGGTCAATGAAGACGGCTGTACATATCTTTTATTGATGACGGTTATGATATCATTTAGGGCCTTGAGCGTGGCTGAAGTGCACCCATGACCCGCTCGGGAACCAGATTGCATAGCAGAGAAGGTACAGTGGGATTCAAAATGGTCGGTGATCTGTTTGTTAACTTGGCTTTCGAAGACTTTAGAAAGGCAGGGTAAGATAGATAGAGGTATGTAAAAGTTTGGGTCTAGAGTGTCTCCCCCTTTGAAGAGGGGGATGCCCGTGGCAGCTTTCCAATCTTTACGGATCTCAGACAATATGAAAGAGAGGTTGAACAGGCTAGTAATAGGGGTTGCAACAATTGCGGTGGATAATATTAGAAAGAGAGGGTTCAGATTGTCTAGCCCAGCTGATTTGTAGGGGTCCAGATTTTGCAGCTCTTTCAGAACATCAGCTATCTTGATATAAGAACTAGCCAAGACAGCAGTAGACAAGGCATATTGACATTAGAGAGAGGCATTAAGCAAACACAGGTGTTGATCAGGAGAGCTAAGAAAACAATGGGTAAATGGCGATGAATGGGCATAGTGGGACTGTTAGAATGATCATAGGGTCAAAAGAGCAGCAATAGGTGAGTCAGGGTGCTGTTCGGTAGTCACTACTACGCTAGGCGAGCAGGGGACACAGCGGGCCTAGCCGGGGCTAGTAGATGGTTCTTCGGCGACAATGTAACTGAATAGCCTGTTGAGACCACGTCGGCAGTCCAGTCGTGATGGATCGGCGGGCTTCGTGTCGACAATAAAGGGTCCAGGCCAATTGGCAAAGGAGGTGTTGTAGCCCTAGAATTAGCTGGTATATGGGCCTAGCTCGAGGCTAGCTCAAGGCTAGCTGGTGCTTGCTTCTGGACAGAGGTGTTAGCTAACATGGGCCACTCGTTTGCAGCTAGCTACCTGCGATGATCCGATGTAATGATCCAGAGCGGCAGGAATCCGGTGATTGGTAGAGAGAAGCCGATATGCTCTGGGTTGATATCGCGCTGTGCAGACTGGCAGGTATTGTTCGAGCTAAGGCTGGCTGGTGACCGAGAAAAAGGTGAAGACCGCTAACCGTGGCTAACAAAGACTAGTAGCTAGTTAGCTGGCTTGCTCCTGATGGAAGTTCCAGTTATAAGGAATAAAAATAGCAGATCCGTGCCACACGCCTGTGAGTCGGATTGCAGGAAAGTATATTTAGTTCGTAGATAGAAAGTGAGATTAAGGTATATATGAAGAAGACCAGCTATTTACACAGGATAAGACAAGGACAAACAGACACGTCCTACTGCTACGCCATCTTGGATTTGATATTCATTTGAATGTTAACATTTAAATGTTCATAACATATTTCATACCTCTTTGTTCTCATTTGTCATATTGTGCTCTTCCGAAAATATTGTGCCATGCTGTTGACATTTGTACAAATAAAAGGTGCTATCTAGAACCTTAAAGTGTTATTTGGCTGTCCCCATAGAATAACCCTTTGAATTAACCTTTTGGGTTCCATGTAGAACCCTTTCCACAAAGAGTTCTACATGGAACCCAAAAAGTTTCTACCTGGAACCAAAAAGGGTTCTCCTATGGAGAAAGCCAAAGAACCTTTTTGGAACCCTTTTTTCTAAGATTGTAATGTTTCCCTCTAACCGTTATTCCCTGATTCAAAGCCTAACTAACTACCATGCTGAGAAACTCTTTCCACTACTTTTAAACTCATTTTTAAACGCTGTTCTCCTGCTGTACTTCAATGTCAGCAGGTCAGACATGTAGTTTGAGGAATCACCTGGGAGAGAGGAAAATTCATGACTCAGCTTGTTAAGAAAGAGAGCATCATGAATCTCTGTTGGCAGATTGATTCAAACAGGCTGTTTGAAAAACACACACACACACACACAAACATACACACACACACACACTGCTGTGTGATAGTACTGTACCATCTATCCCTGTGTAGTCCCCTGTCTGGAATCATCTGGCCCCCAGCTGCCTCGCTCACTGGCCTGGCTGCCTGGCTGTCTGAGGAGGATTATGGGTAATCTGTGATGTCATGGCGGCCAAGCCTTGATCAGACCTTCCACCTATTTATTCACTTCATTCACTTCCTGTGCTTCTTCTAAAAGGGTTCTTTGGCGTTCCTTACTTTGTTTCTTCTTCTTCTTCCTTCATCTACTTTTCTAACTGGTCCTCCTCCTACACTCTTATAAAAAATGGTTCTAAAAGGGTTCTTTGGCTGTCCCCATAGGAGACCCATTTGAAGAACCCTTTGGTTCCAGGTAGAACCCTTTTGGGTTCCATGTAAAACTCTTTCCACAGATGGTTCAACATGGAATCCAAAACAGTTTTACCTGGAACCTAAAAGGGTTCTACCAGGAACTAAAAAGGGTTCTCCTATAGGGACAGCCAAAGAACCCTTTTAGAACCTCCTTTTCTAAGAGTGTAGAGTGATGATGCTAATGTCCTCTTCCTATCACTGTTTGTAAGGTTTGAAGATGTTGCAAGTGTCTGTCTGGCTGTCTAACTGACCTCTCTCCCCTCTCTGCTCCACAGGTGTCGATATCCTCCATTGGCTGGGCCTCACCGGCAGCAGAGACACCCTCTCCCCAGGGACCAGCTCCTCTTCCCCCTCCTCCTCCCTTCACTCTCCTTCTTCCTCTCCCCCAGGAGCCGGGGTCCTACTCAGCCCGGACGCCCACATTGAAGCCGCCACGGGGGGTCTGTTCCCGTCGGAGCTTGGGGAGGAGTTTTCTGTCGTGGTTAGCCTAAGCTCCTGGCGAGCGAACAATGCTTTCCTTTTCAGTGTGCGTGACGGCAGGGACAAGCTGCAGTTTGGCATCCAGCTGCTGCCCAGGAAGGTGGTGGTGTACACCGGCGAAAAGGCCTCTGTCTATTTCACCTACAACGTACACGACGGGTGGCAGCACTCTTTCGCCGTGAGCGTGCGGCCGCGCTCAGTTTCGTTCCATGCGGACTGCGGGGGGGTGCAGCAGCGAGAACAGACGCTGACCCGGGCACATGTGCTGGGGTCCGGATCCAGAGGCCTGCTCACCCTAGGAAGGATGAAGTCTAAAGCAGCCCAGTTCCATGGCCTCATATGCCAGCTGGACATCTACCCCTCAGCCCAGGCTGCTGCGCATTACTGCCACTACCTTAAAAAACAGTGCCGGCTGGCTGACACTTTCCGATCGCCACCGCCACCCTCCAGCTTGGATATGGAGGTTTCTGGCTCCCTGGCTTTCTCCCCTATTCCTCCTTCTCCAGCATCCCAGACTGTGGAGGTGCCCCTCTCCCTGGCTGTAGACTCCCAGCAGTCCACCAACCTGGCCAGATCAGCCCCCAGCCCCAGCCCCTCCCTGGAGGGGTCTGGAATACCGTATTTAAGCCCCTCAGAGCAGTCTCACCTGGGGGTCAGGACCCAGACCCAGAGCTTCCTGCTGGAGCACCTCACCTCTATCCATACACCCACAGCAGGCCCCATTGGCTCGTCCTCAGGCACTCTAAGTGGGCTGAAGGCCATGGGCATCACACACAGGAGTACCAACTCCAGCTCCGGATCCAGCCCAACAGGGGGCTCCACCAGGCAGTCTCCCCAGTCTGAGAATGACACAGAGGAGGAGGAGGAGGAGGAGAAGGAGGAGAGGAGCCCCAGTAGGCCCCAACAGGTCACCACAGCCACCCCAGGCCTGATCTCCCATGTCAGGCAGAGCCGCTTGAAGGAGGGCCTGAGGAACAGCTCCAGGCCTAGAGACTCTCGGCCCCAGCCCACTAACCACCTCGTGGACACCAAGCTCAGACCCAACAGCACCACCCTGTACCGGGAGAACCAGGTGGACACCTCAGAGGAGCATGGCCAGGAAGGGGCCTACGATGTGGGCATGGAAGGCTACGACTATGGATACGAGGAACCAGACTACTTCTACAGAGACTATGACGAGGCTTTTCCTGGCCCCAAAGGAGACCCAGGTCCTCCGGTAAGTGTTTGGAATTCATAAATTCTAATAACAGATATGAGAATGTTAGAAACTTGTCTTTGTAGTGTGTTTCCCGGAAGTCAGAGCAGAGGCGTGCATGAGCAATAGTGGAAAATTACAATGCATAATTAATGAAGCCTACTTTAGGGTGATGAGGTCTTGAGTGTTCTGTTGGCCCTCTCTTTTAAACACACAAATGTTTTTCCAGGGCCTTGTATTGATTTAGAGGCAAGGTGAGGGCGTGTCCAAGCACTTTTCTTTTTTCATGTATCAACAGGTGGTTAAAATAACACGTCATTCCCCTTTTGAAATAATGCCAGTGACTCGTTCATACTCTTGTGTAAGCGGGGAGGGGAGTCATTTATAACTGAGGGTTGCTCCCTATAGCCTAATGACAAAAGAGCATCAAACAGGCTGATGTCAGCTAGCTGTAGAGGTAGCTTTTCTTCTCTTCAAGGAGAACAAGACTATACCATTCTGTCATATCGGCGATGTTGATCTATTGCTTATGACCCTATGGCAGCCTGGGAATGACAGCTGATTGAGGTGTTTCTAAGTCAGTCTTGCGGCTCAATCTTTCTCCTGAAGGACTTGAAGCCACAATCTGTAATTTATTTGACCATCAAATTATTGCAGATTACACCTTTACCGTGAGGTGAAAGTCCATGTCTAACTTCTGTTTCTCTCATTCAACTACATGAGCCTAGGACTGGTAGACAAATGTTTAGGAGGCCAACTAAACCAGACTATTACTCTTTTCCATAATTCAAGGAGTCAGATATTGACTCGTTTTTCATCCTCCTTGATTTATGTGTTGTGAAAATGAGAGCAGCCATTAACTGTTGAGTTCTCTCTAACAGACTCCATGTTTTGGATGTAGGATCACACACACACACACACACACACACACACACACACACACACACACACACACACACACACACACACACACACACACACACACACACACACACACACACACACACACACACAGCTCTGAAGTGACAATGATACTGAAGTTTAAGTTACCTGTGATGAATGTTGAAAACAAAAACTGTAATTTCTATATGCAGGAAATCCTATTTTAATAATGGAATGGTAAGAATTGACTACCAAAGTGCGAGACATAATTCCCATGACACCTTCCAGCAAAATCTGAAAAGCGGTTCCTTCATTCATTTATTCCATAGGATATTTTTAGATTCACTTAAAATAAGGTCTGTGTTTTGTGTAGGCTTACACCACGTTGCCAATTTTATAACTGTGTAGATATCCATAGGACAAGGTAACTCTGATCAATATTGGCTAAATATAAGCAAATATTATTTTTTTTGAAGAGTGGATTTATGAAAATATGTTGACAAACGTTACCTTATCCTAGTGAGATTTACACGGGTATCAAAACGGCGAGGCGGTTTAAGCCTGCACCCTAACCTGCACCCTAACCTGCACCCTAACCTGCACCCTAACCTGCACGAAACACAGACCTTATTTGAAGTACATCAAGACATTCTCTATGGAAGACATGAACGGTAAAATAACGAAGGAACCCTTTTCAAGTTCAGCCGCAAGTTATTACAGGAATTATAACGCATCGACTATTTCTCTCTAAACCATATACCTTTGACTATTACGAGCCTGCTGCTGCCTACCACCTCTCAGTCAGACTGCTCTATCAAATATCAAATCATAGACTTAACTATAATAAACACACAGAAATACGAGCCTTAGGTCAAATCCGGAAACTATCACCTCGAAAACAAAATGTTTATTCCGTTCCATATTTTATCTAACGGGTGGAATCCATGGGTCTAAATATTCCTGTTACATTGCACAACCGTCAATGTTATGTCATAATTACGTAAAATTCTGGCAAATTAGTTCGCAAAGAGCCAGGCGGCCAAAACTGTTGCATATACCCTGACTCTGCGTGCAATGAACGCAAGTGGTGACACAATTTCACCTGGTTATTGCCTGCTAACCTGGATTTCTTTTAGCTAAATATGCAGGTTTAAAAATATATACTTGTGTATTGATTTTAAGAAAGGCATTGATGTTTATGGTTAAGTACACATTGGAGCAACGACTGTCGTTGATTGATTGTTTTTTAAAGATAAATTTAATGCTAGCTAGTAACTTACCTTGGCTTACTGCATTCGCGTAACAGGCAGGCTCATCGTGGAGTGCAATGTAATCGGGTGGTTAGAGCGTTGGACTAGTTAACTGTAAGGTTGCAAGATTGGATCTGTCGTTCTGCCCCTGAACAAGGCAGGTAACCCACCGTTCTTAGACTGTCATTGAAAATAAGAATGTGTTCTTAACTGACTTGCCTAGTTAAATAAAGGTATAAAAATATTTGTTTTTAAAAGGCAAAATCGGCGCCCAAAAATACCGATTTCCGAAAATTGAAATCATATAGCCCATTGGGTCTCTCAGTACAACCGCATAAGCCATGTCTTGAAAGATACAGACAGATGAATTGAAAGTAAGTTTACATTGTAATACTTCTGACAGCCAATTTTCTAGCTCCATCCACAACTTCCGGACTTTATAGCGTTCCCAGAAAGTATGGATTATTGAGTTATTATTAGTTTTACACTTAAGACATTACTCTGCCATTGTGCTGTAGAATTTGTGAATTTTGTCTCTTGTATAATAAATTCTATACATTAGTTTATACTGGATTAAGCCTACATTTTTGTTAACTGTAATTTTGTTAGTTATGCTCCAACATTCCCTCCATCTTGTGCCAAGATCAGTTATTTTTAAGTATTGGTTCCAATTGTTTATATTGTTTTCTAAGAGATTGTCAGTTGGATATGCTCTATGCAAGGTTTTGTATATCTTCTCTATCCACAGGAGGTTGGTGGCATCTGAGTGGAATGGTATCAAATACATAAAATATATGGTTTCCATTTGTTTGATGCCATTCAATTTGCTCCATTCCAGCCGTTATTATGAGTTGTCTTCCCCTCAGCAGCCTTCAATGTCTCTATCGTATGAACTCAAATACAATTCCCTCAAGGTTGCTCTGATGTCCAAAAGATTTCAAATCAAAATTTTGTGACATGTAACTTGTAAGTTGTCTGTATTTGAAACTATCTACATTGGTCAGTCCAAAATTACTTTTTAATTCTGTCATGGAAATAAATCTATTTCCTGTTACCATGTAATTTATGGTTTCTATGCCTTAAATTATTTATGTGGACCAATTTCTCTGTGAATTCTGAAAAACTATCCAAGGATTGTTCCATAAGGTAATGTTTTTAAGGAGTGATATTGGTTCTTGTAAAACCCGTTTAATTTTATTCCATATTGTTATGAGGTTCTTAACTATGAAGTTGTTAATGTTCTTCCATATTGTTATGGTGTTGTTAACTATGAAGTTGTTAATGTTCTTCCATATTGTTATGGTGTTGTTAACTATGAAGTTGTTAATGTTCTTCCATATTGTTATGGTGTTGTTAACTATGAAGTTGTTAATGTTCTTCCATATTGTTATGGTGTTGTTAACTATGAAGTTGTTAATGTTCTTCCATATTGTTATAGTGTTGTTAACTATGAAGTTGTTAATGTTCTTCCATATTGTTATGAGGTTCTTAACTATGAAGTTGTTAATGTTCTTCCATATTGTTATGAGGTTCTTAACTATGAAGTTGTTAATGTTCTTCCATATTGTTATGGTGTTGTTAACTATGAAGTTGTTAATGTTCTTCCATATTGTTATGGTGTTGTTAACTATGAAGTTGTTAATGTTCTTCCATATTGTTATGAGGTTCTTAACTATGAAGTTGTTAATGTTCTTCCATATTGTTATGGTGTTGTTAACTATGAAGTTGTTAATGTTCTTCCATATTGTTATGGTGTTGTTAACTATGAAGTTGTTAATGTTCTTCCATATTGTTATGGTGTTGTTAACTATGAAGTTGTTAATGTTCTTCCATATTGTTATGGTGTTGTTAACTATGAAGTTGTTAATGTTCTTCCATATTGTTATGGTGTTCTTAACTATGAAGTTGTTAATGTTCTTCCATGTTGTTATAGTGTTGTTTACTATGAAGTTGTTAATGTTCTTCCATATTGTTATGGTGTTGTTAACTATGAAGTTGTTAATGTTCTTCCATATTGTTATGGTGTTGTTAACTATGAAGTTGTTAATGTTCTTCCATATTGTTATGGTGTTGTTAACTATGAAGTTGTTAATGTTCTTCCATGTTGTTATAGTGTTGTTAACTATGAAGTTGTTAATGTTCTTCCATATTGTTATGGTGTTGTTAACTATGAAGTTGTTAATGTTCTTCCATATTGTTATGGTGTTGTTAACTATGAAGTTGTTAATGTTCTTCCATATTGTTATGGTGTTGTTAACTATGAAGTTGTTAATGTTCTTCCATATTGTTATGGTGTTCTTAACTATGAAGTTGTTAATGTTCTTCCATGTTGTTATAGTGTTGTTAACTATGAAGTTGTTAATGTTCTTCCATATTGTTATGGTGTTCTTAACTATGAAGTTGTTAATGTTCTTAGCTTAATCTTTTGAAAACAAACACGTAAAAAGATTATGAGGATGAGCATCTTCAATATGTACCCATTGTTCCTCTTTAGTGCATTTAACTATATGTCTGTAGTAAAAGCCTTGGGTGGCGAGTTGATACAATTCCAAGTCTGGATGTTTTAAATCACCCTCAGACTGAGGAAGATTTATTTGCCCATATTAAGTCTGTTATGATCGAGTATACTTGTCAGTGGCGACCCGTCAGTCAGGGCAGGTGGGGCAGAGCCCCACCTGTTTAGCTAAAAAAATATATATATATATATATATATACAGTGCCATCGGAAAGTATTCAGACCCCTTGACTTTTTCCACATTTTGTTACATTACAGCCTTATTCTAAAATGGATTACATTTTTTTAAATCCTCAGCATTCTACACACAATACCCCATAATGACAAAGTGAAATGTTAGCAAATGTACAAAAGATAGGTTTTAAAAATACCTTATTAACATAAGTATTCAGTCCCTTTGCGACTCGAAATTGAGCTCAGCTGCATCCTATTTCCATTGATCATCCTTGAGATGTTTCTACAACTTCATTGGAGTCCACCTGTGGTAAATTCAATTGATTGGACATGATTTGGAAAGGCACACACCTGTCTTTATAAGGTCCCACAGTTGACAGTACATAGCAAAGCAAAAACCAAGCCATGAGGTCGAAGAAATTGTCCGTAGAGTTCCGAGACAGGATTGTGTCGAGGCACCGATCTGGTGAAGGGTACCCAATAAGTTCTGCAGCATTGAAGGGCCCCAACAACACAGTGGCCTCCATCATTCTGAAATGGAAGAAGTTTGGAACCACCAAGACTGTTCCTAGAGCTGGCTGCCCGGCCAAACTAAGCGATCAGGTGTCACAATCGCCTGGAGTGGTGGGTGCAGAGTCAAGTGCAGAAAGCAGAGGATACTGGGGTAACTGACTTTATTTGGATTCCCAAACAAACGCCCAAAACAATAGTCCGACCCAACACAGGGCACAAACGGACAGGAACACAAACACGCACACCCTGACTAACAGAAAACAATCCCGCACAAAAATAGGCAGGCCTAACAGGCTTAAATAGACATGAAGCAAGAAACCAAAATAAGAGACAAGTGCAACCAATAAGACCAAATGAACAGAAAAGGAAAAAGGGATCGGTGATGGCTAGTAGACCGGCGACGACAACCGACGAGCGCCGCCCGAACAGGAAGAGGAGCCACCTTCGGTGGGAGTCGTGACATCAGGGGAGAAGGGCCTTGGTCAGGGAGGTGATCAAGAACCCAATGGTCACTCTGACAGAGCTCTAGAATTCCTCTGTGGAGATGGGAGAACCTTCCAGAAGGACAACCATCTCTGCAGCACTCCACCAATCAGGCCTTTATGGTAGAGTGGCCAGACGGAAGCCACTCCTCAGTAAAAGGCACATGACAGCCCACTTGGAGTTTGCCAAAAGGCACCTAAAGTACTCTCAGACCATGAGAAACAAGATTCGCTAGTCTGATGAAACCAAGATTGAACGCTTTGGCCTAAATGCCAAGCATCACATCTGGAAGAAACCTGGCACCATCCCTACGGTGAAGCCTGGTGGTGGCAGCATCATGCTGTTTGGGATGTTTTTTAGGGGCAGGAACTAGGAGACTAGTCAGGATCAAGGGAAAGATGAACGGAGCAAAGTACAGAGACCTTGATGAAAACCTGGTCCAGAGCGCTCAGGACCTCAGACTGGGGCTAAGGTTCACCTTCGAACAGGACAGCGACACTAAGCACACAGCCAAGACAATGAAGGAGTGGCTTCAGGACAAGTCTCTGAATGTCCTTGAGTGTCCTCAAGTCCAGCCAAAGCCTGGACTTGAACCCGATCGAATATCTCTGGAGAGACCTGAAAATAGCTGTGCAGCGACTCTCTCCATCCAACCTGACAGAGCTTGAGAGGATCTGCAGAGAAGAATGGGAGAAATTACTCAAATACAGGTGTGCCAGGCTTGTTGCGTCACTCCCAAGAAGACTCGATTATGGGGTATTATGTGTAGATTGATGAGGGGAAAAAACTAGTTAATACAAAAAAATCTGTAACGTAAAAAAATGAGGAAAATGTCAAGGGGTCTGAATACTTTCCGAATGCACTGTAGTGAACAGTCGTGGCCAAAAGTTTTGAGAATGACACAAATATTAATTTCCACAAAGTTTGCTTCAGTGTCTTTAGATATTTTTGTCAGATGTTACTATGGAATACTGAAGTACAATTACAAGCATTTCATAAGTGTCAAAGGCTTTTATTGACAACTACATGAAGTTAATGCAAAGAGTCAATATATGCAGTGTTGACCCTTCTTTTTCAAGACCTCTGCAATCCTCCCTGGCATGCTGTCAATTATCTTCTGGGCCACATCCTGACTGATGGCAGTCCATTCTTGCATAATCAATGCTTGGAGTTTGTCAGAATTTGTGGGTTTTGTTTGTCCACCCGCCTCTTAAGGAATGACCACAAGTTGTCAATGGGATTAAGGTCTGTGGAGTTTCCTGGATATAGACCCAAAATATCAATGTTTTGTTCCCAGAGTCACCTAGTAATCACTTTTGCCTTATGGCAAGGTGCTCCATCATGCTGGAAAAGGCATTGTTCGTCACCAAACTGTTCCTGGATGGTTGGGAGAAGTTGCTTTCAGAGGATGTGTTGGTACCATTCTTTATTCATGGCTGTGTTCTTAGGCAAAATTGTGAGTGAGCCCACTCCCTTGGCTGAGAAGCAACCCCACACATGAATGGTCTCAGGATGCTTTACTGTTGACATGACACAGGTCTGATGATAACGCTCACCTTGTCTTCTCCTGACAATACTTTTTCCGGGTGCCCCAAACAATTGGAAAGGGGACTCATCAGAGAAAATGACTTTACCCCAGTCCTCAGCAGTCCAATCCCTGTACCTTTTGCAGAATATCAGTCGGTCCCTGATGTTTTTCCTGGAGAGAGGTGGGTTCTTTGCTGCCCTTCATGACACCAGGCCATCCTCCAAAAATCTTTGCCTCACTGTGCGTGCAGATGCACTCACACCTGCCTGCTGCCATTCCCGAGCAAGCTCTGTACTGGTTGTCTTCGTCAACACTCACACCTGTGTTAACAAGAGAATCACTGACATGATGTCAGCTGGTCCTTTTGTGGCAGGGCTGAAATGCAGTGGAAATGTTTTTGGGGGATTCGGTTCATTTGCATGGCAAAGAGGGACTTTGCAATTAATTGCAATTCATCTGATCACTCTTCATAACATTCTGGAGTATATGCAAATGTCCATCATACAAACTGAGGTAGCAGACTTTGTGAAAATGTATATTTGTGTCATTCTCAAAACTTTTGGCCACGACTGTACTTTATTTACCAGGTTTATTTGCCATTAAGAAGTATGCTTTATTTGAGTTTAACATGTAGTTGTTGGCTTTCTTCAAAAGTTAAAGATCGTATTCCTGCTTAAGTTCAGAAATGTAAAGATTTTTAATGGGATTTTTCTAGGAGTAATTTATTTTGATTTATTTTTAATTTTGAAATCATAATTTACTTTTGCAGGATATGATATTATCATTCCACATATGCATGCCTTAAAGTCATCTCAAATGATGTCGGGGTCGGCTTTTCTCTGTCCTCTATGTCTACATTTGTAATGGCAAAGTTTTTTAAATGTATTTCATTTTTTACTTAATTAATACATTTAGAGTCCAGAAGATGCGCATTCTTCATTCTCCAAATTCTGTCGCTAACTGCATTTTCTATTGGTGAATAATGATCCGATATCACTATTACATACATTTTTGAATCCAGTAAATTGTTGAGTCCATTTTTTAAAATAAAAATGTAGTCAATTCTTGAGTAGCTTTTCTTACTTTGACAAAAAAAAATGTATTTTGTTGTTGGGAATCGTAATCTCCAGACATCAGACGTCATGTAAATTATTTGTAGAGATAAAAATGTTCAGCCGCTTTGGAGGCTCCCAACAGTAAATTTGACTTTTTTATTACAACATCTGCCAATCTTATCGAATGTATGCTTAAGGTCACCTGCTAAAATAATAGCTCCTGTCTGGATTTGATCTAATATAGCTTTAATTGGTTCTAAAACCACCAGATTTACCCCTGTTGGGATATACTGTACAATGAAATCAATGTGTATCTTTCATAATCTAAGGTACAATTCAGCATTAGAAAACTTCTTGGTCCATGTGCTGGGATATAAGGGAAAATTGTGTATTCTTATTTATCAGGATGCCTACACCTCTGTTGTTACTACAGTAGGTGGCAACATAGGCTTTTCCAACCCAGCTCCTCTTTAAACGTTACATTTTTAACATTTTTTTAAATGTAACTCTTACAAGAAAACCACATCTGCTGACAATCTTTTTAAGTGTTTGAGAACAATATGCTTTTTTTCCCCCTCAAGGAGCCTTGAACATTCCATGTGATAAGTTGGACATTATTGGTCTTTACTTGTTAAGTTAACCTTATCTGTTCCATCTATCATTGAAGTACCAGGTAAAATGTTTTATCAGACATGACATATGAGGGCGGTGGGTATTCCATAGAAGGGGAGGATCATGTATACAATAACTATGTATTTATACTTTTACAGCCCATTATTTAGCAGGTAGTAATTTAGAAATAACTACAATAGCAATTACCTACTCTGCTGAAGAAAATAGCATAAATCAGCATAGGGCAGCCTTTGCTGTATTTTTGCTGGTGGCCAGCCATCACTGTGTTTTTGCTGGTGACCACTAGCCTTTGCTGTGTTTTGGACACTGGTGACCAGCATAAACTGGTCCACAGCGTACCTCCATATCCTGGTCACTAGCAAAACAAGCATTAAGTCACCTTATTATGATGGCTTTGCAAAGTGATGTTTAATTTCTTTTGGAATCCAGCCAGAGCGGGGATATCCAAAAATGTGAACTTTTATTCACCCACAATCTGCATTCAGAATGACTGCCAGGGTTGGAAAGGTGAGATGATTAAATGAGACGACCTAAAGCATCTAAACTGGAACAACCATTTTGGTAACAGGTGCAATAAGTCCAACTAACATATTGGATTAGTTTAGAAAAATGTATGTTATTTATCTTTGTGTAGCATAAAAAAACAGATATTGAAAAAATATATAATAATCATACTGCAATAGAGCATGCTGGGAAATATGATAATGATGGCCATGGTTTTGCAGACAAGCTAGACCAGATTAGACCAGCATGGACCAGTTTGGCCACCAGCATAGCAGCATCACCAGTATAACTGCAAAAGCTGGTCACCGGCATACCAGCATCCCCAGTATAACTGAATATGCTGGTCAACAGCATCACCAGCTTGACCAGCTAGACCATACTGGTCAGACCAGCTTGACCAGCATCAGACCAGCATAGACCAGCATGGACCAGCTTGAAATGTAGGCTGGTCTATGCTGATTTTAACATTTATGATATTTTGATCGGGTACCATTGAGATCCAGTTTGACTCAACACTGGGATTTGAGGAGGATGTTTGGGGGAGTTCACCCCAGCTGCACACTTCAAAGGCACTTCAAAGAGGGAGGAAGTACAGATTTCTCAATCATCGCCTTCATGAGTCACTTCCTCTATCTGAAATACATTTCACTGCTGGTACTATTAGTGCTACCTAGCCTGGTTCAACCACAGAGAACAATGGTGAGTGCAGCATTCAGTCTGATGTTACCTACAGTAGAAAGCAAATGAACAGATATTACATGGCACATGCCATAAAGATACATGTAAAAGCAAAAAGACATAAGGGGCCGTGTGAAATGTTGAATACACTCCCAGTTTTAGGGTTTTGTTAGGCACAACATGCAGCCATCACGCTGCTAATATTATCATCAGATAAAGAAAGAAAGAAGAATCATTGTCTCTCTTGGTCCTGTTGTTTTGGTGAGAAGAAGGCGGTAGTAGTGCACTCAATGTTTCCATCACTGTGTGTGTAGGAGTGTGACTCCATGATCAACCAGCTGTTTCTGTCTCTGAGACATTATCTCTTTGTCCCTCTGATACTGACAGAGAGGAATAGAATGTGCAGGACTCCCTTGGAAATGCACCCCCACACACACACACACACACACACACACACACACACACACACACTCTTCATTTATTATTCTGTATTATCTCAAATAGTTTTTCCATGACTGTCTGTGTGTATTATATGACCTGACCGTCAGACTCTTTCATGCTGTTTAGCAGCTTGGTAAATTGTGAACACAGTGTCATAGCAGTCAGATTGTCATCAGTATTACCCATCCAGAGCCAAGGCACTCAGCGAACCCTTTTCCTGTAAGTTGGTCCAGTGATATCCTCTCTCTCTCTCTCTGTTTGTTTGACTTGGATCAGCAGCCCATGAAGGATACATGATAACTGCAAATTAATTTGAAAAACCTCCAGTTTCCAATAATACTTTAAAGGAAAACTCCACCCAAAAACTGTATTTTGTAATTTTTTTCATTAGTCCATTGTTGATATAGTCTCAAAATGTTTTGCACGTCAGCAAACAAGTTTTCAAGATGTATAACTTTCAAAATACAAAAATACAGCCGGTATGATGCATTTTGCATCATACTGTAAATACATCCTACCGGATGTACAGTGGGGCAAAAAAGTATTTAGTCAGCCACCAATTGTGCAAGTTCTCCCACTTAAAAAGATGAGAGAGGCCTGTAATTTTCATCATAGGTACACTTCAACTATGACAGACAAAATGAAGGAAAAAAATCCAGAACATCACATTGTAGGATTTTTTAATGAATTTATTTGCAAATTATGGTGGAAAATAAGTATTTGGTCACCTACAAACAAGCAAGATTTCTGGCACTCACAGACCTGTAACTTCTTCTTTAAGAGGCTCCTCTGTCCTCCACTCGTTACCTGTATTAATGGCACCTGTTTGAACTTGTTATCAGTATAAAAGGCACCTGTCCACAACCTCAAACAGTCACACTCCAAACTCCACTATGGCCAAGACCAAAGAGCAGTCAAAGGACACCAGAAACAAAATTGTAGACCTGCACCAGGCTGGGAAGACTGAATCTGCAATAGGTAAGCAGCTTGGTTTGAAGAAATCAACTGTGGGAGCCATTATTAGGAAATGGAAGACATACAAGACCACTGATAATCTCCCTCGAGCTGGGGCTCCACACAAGATCTCACCCCGTGGGGTCAAAATGATCACAAGAACGGTGAGCAAAAATCCCAGAACCACATGGGGGGACCTAGTGAATGACCTGCAGAGAGCTGGGACCAAAGTAACAAAGCCTACCATCAGTAACACACTACGCCGCCAGGGACTCAAATCCTGCAGTGCCAGACGTGTCCCCCAGCTTAAGCCAGTACATGTCCAGGCCTGTCTGAAGTTTGCTAGAGAGCATTTGGATGATCCAGAAGAAGATTGGGAGAATGTCATATGGTCAAATGAAACCAAAATATAACTTTTTGGTAAAAACTCAACTCGTCGTGTTTGGAGGACAAAGAATGCTGAGTTGCATCCAAAGAACACCATACCTACTGTGAAGCATGGGGGTGGAAACATCATGCTTTGGGGCTGTTTTTCTGCAAAGGGACCAGGACGACTGATCCGTGTAAAGGAAAGAATGAATGGGGCCATGTATCGTGAGATTTTGAGTGAAAACCTCCTTCCATCAGCAAGGGCATTGAAGATGAAACGTGGCTGGGTCTTTCAGCATGACAATGATCCCAAACACACTGCCCGGGCAACGAAGGAGTGGCTTCGTAAGAAGCATTTCAAGGTCCTGGAATGGCCTAGCCATAGAACATCTTTGGAGGGAGTTGAAAGTCTGTGTTGCCCAGCAACAGCCCCAAAACATCACTGCTCTAGAGGAGATCTGCATGGAGGAATGGGCCAAAATACCAGCAACAGTGTGTGAAAACCTTGTGAAGACTTACAGAAAACGTTTGACCTCTGTCATTGCCAACAAAGGGTATATAACAAAGTATTGAGATAAACTTTTGTTATTGACCAAATACTTAATACTTAAATTCATTAAAAATCCTACAATGTGATTTTCTGGAGAAAAAAAAATCTCATTTTGTCTGTCATAGTTGAAGTGTACCTATGATGAACATTACAGGCCTCTCTCATCTTTTTAGGTGGGAGAACTTGCACAATTGGTGGCTGACTAAATACTTTTTTGCCCCATTGTATGTCTGTATTTTGAAAGTTAACAGGTGAGCTCCGTATTCCACATCTGTGTGGAGTGGATGTGTGCATTCGTGGGAGTTTCTTATGCATTTGTGGGATGGAAAAAAATCTACCACATAACATACCACATAAAAATCATGTTTTACCAGTACTATACTAGAGTCTTCAGCTCCAACACTGGAATGTGAAAGTGTTGAGCACATGTGTGTTGCGCTTTTTTCTCTCCTTCTTCTTTTACATCTTGCGTCCAAACGAACATGAAGTGGAATCATACCATGTGTTTCTTCCTGCGTTGACAAAGAGTTTATGTTAATCCCAGAACTGGCTAAAAGCTTTGCCATTACTGGTTTGGAGAACATTGGCCTCTCTTACATATAGTAAACACAGTATCCACCTCCCCACATCTGCCTATACTTTAAACAGCATGCTATCAGTTCTCATTTAGAACTTATTTGCGTGTCTGTGACGTATGTGTCTCTCTCTCCTCTTGTCCTTTCTCTTCTCTTTTTTCTCCCTGTCTCTCTCTCTCTATAAAAGGGTCCTCCTGGCCCCCGGGGTCTACCTGGTCCTGCTGGGAGGAGAGGAGCTCGGGTGAGTACTGTAAAATGTGTTTTACCTGTCTGTGAACAGGTGTGATGTCACTGGGGTGTCATCGAGCGTTAGGAGGTGCCACTCCCTTCCCTGAGGTGATAGGCAGCTTAAAAGATAAACATCACAGGTGCAGCTGAACACTAGCAGTGTTTTATGTACAGTGTTGTACGGTGCTACAGTATGTTGTTATAAGATCTCTAAAGGTCATGATGGACTTTAAAATGGCTTCTTCAAGGGTTATTCCAGGACATGTCAGGAAGTAGCTAGTAGTGGTCCTCAGTACAGCCAATGTGAGGTCAGGTTTATTGTCCTGGTGAGGCATGTTAAGACTGAACCTGCCAGACAGCACAGATGCACACAGCTCACACACCCACTCTGTGGCTGAATGCACTTCTCACTGCACTCTCATGTCGTCATCATCAATCCACAGACACAAGCTAGACACAACCCATATGTCTTTGGTTTGGCTGTGTTCACCCCAGTGATCCAGCACCGTGACAGAGCTGCTGACAGACATGCTAGTGGTTTATGTGATTCCAACAAGAACCAGGGATGAGCTGTAATGGTGCAGCTGAATGAGATGGTCCTGTGAGAGGAGAACACATACAATGTTTACTTCACTGGACCAAGGTAGAGCATCAAGGTAGAAAAAGCAGCTCCAGATGGTGCTGTGTCACTTGTGTTGTTGAGACTGAACAATGCTCTGATCATTACGCTCTGATCACAACGCTCTGATCACAGCCCTGGGGAGATCATTCAACAGCACTAGACATGATTTGACCTCAATGCCCTGGCATTTGAACATTCTGCTATCTACAGTATTAGAGTGAATGGTATACATTTATGCTTTGAGAGAGGTAGTTTACCTGGTGTGTGCGTGTGTGCGTGCGTGTGTGTGTGCGTGCGTGCGTGCACAAGTACAAGTGCATGTGTATGCCTGCCAGATATAAGAATGATAATAAGAATGATAATAATAATATTAATGATAATTATGATAATAAGAATAATCATGATAATAAAGATAATGATAATAATAATAATAATGATGATAATAATAATAATGATAATAAAGATGACAATAATGATAATAATAATGATGATAATAATGATAATAACAATAATGATAATACTACTAATGATGATAATAATAATAATGATACTAATGATAATAATAATAATGATAAAGCTGATAATAATCATAATATGATAATAATGATGATAATAATGATGATAATAATAATGATAATAAAGATGATAATAATAATTATTATAATGATAATAATAATAATGATGATAATAATACTAATGATGATAATAATAATAATTATATTAATAATGATTATACTAATAATGATAATAATGATGATAATAATGATAATAATAATAATTATTATAATGATAATAATAATAATGATGATAATAATAATGATGATAATAATAATAATTATATTAATAATGATTATACTAATAATGATAATAATGATGATAATAATAATGAATAATGGTGATAATAATAATAATGATAATAATAATGATTATACTAATAATGATAATAATGATGTTAATAATAATGATAATAATGGTGATAATAATGATCATAATAATGATTATACTAATAATTATAATAATAATGATAATAATACATGGGACATATATAGTGCTTTTCAAGAACCCAAAGTCGCTTTACAATTGTGAATTAATTGAAAAACAAAAAAACATGAGTCAAAATAAAACATCAGACTAAAGAAAACATCAGACTAAAGAAAACATCAGACTACTAAACAAAACATCAGACTAATAAACAAAACATCAGACTAATAAACAAACATCAGACTAAACAAAACATCAGACTATTAAACAAACATCAGAATAAACAAGATATCAGACTTAACAAAACATCAGAATAAACAAAACATCAGACTAAACAACCATCAGACTAAACAAAACATCAGACTAAACAACCATCAGACTAAACAAAACATCAGACTTAACAAAACATCAGACTTAACAACCATCAGACTAAACAAAACATCAGACTAAACAAAACATCAGACTAAACAAAACATCAGACTAAACAAAACATCAGACTAAACAACCATCAGACTAAACAAAACATCAGACGAAACAAAACATCAGACTACTAAACAAACATCAGACTAAACAAAATATCAGACTAATAAACAAAACATCAGACTACTAAACAAACATCAGACTAAACAAACATAAAACCTGAATATACTCAAGGGGAGCACAGGAGAACCTCTCTCGGTTTTCGTCTTTGTAATGTCTTCTTTAAAAGACGTCACTTCTCTTGGTTCCACTTGTTTAGTGTGTGTCAGACAGACAGGGATCCTCCACCAGCCAGCCAGGCAGGCAGTAAACATTGTCTACATGTAAACTACTGTATAATGGTAAATCCCTGTGGGACCTAACTTTGGACACATATGGTTTGCATACAGTGTGGTGACTCATAGAGACATAGACAGTCAGGGGGAGGCTTCATTATATGGTGAAAAATGACTGTAATGGGTGGTTGT